>NC_045428.1:132284140-132633640 GCF_902635505.1 Sarcophilus harrisii
ATTTTTATCGAATGATCTTAGTTTTTTTGGAATAAACCTTTTTCCAATTGGGAGGTAACTATTATGTTCCTTAATTTATTAAAAATTTTTCATTTTTAGGCCTTCTAACCCATTTTGACCTTTCTTTGGTTACGGATTAATTGGATCAATGCCTAGTTTCTGCCATAAGTTTCCAATTTTCCCAGCAATTTTTTATCAAACGAAAGTCTTACCCAAAGCAATCTTTGGGTTTTCAAAGTAGGTTGCTATTTTGTTATTTTTCCCTTCCAATTTTCCACTATCAACTAATCTTTCCTTGCCAATACCAAATAGTTTTGGTAACTGCTGATCTATAATATAATTTTAGATCTGGTAAGCTAACCACCTTCATTTGATTTTTTTCATTAATTCCCTTAAATTTTGACCTTTTTTTTCCATATGAACTTTGTTGTTATTTTTTCTAGGTCATTAAAAAGTTTTTTTGGGATCTGATTGGTTAGCCTAAATAAATAGATTAGTTTGGGAATATTGTCATCTTTATTATTTTCCCGCCCTATCCGAGCATTTAATATTTTTCAATTGGTTATAAGACTTAATTTGTGAAAAGTGGTCAATTTTGCCATAAAGTTTCTGATTTTCCCTTGGCAGATAGATTCTAAATATTTTATATTATGGTAGTTACTTTAAATGAATTTCTTTTTGAACTCTGACTGTTGGATTTTGTTAGTGATATATAAAATGCTGATGACTTATGTGGGTTTTTTTATAACCACAACTTTGCTAAAGTTGTGGATTATTTCTAATACTTTTTAAGAATCTCTGGGCTCAAGTATATAATGTTCCTCCAAAGGTATTTGGTTTCTCATTCCAATTCTTATTCCTTTAATCTTTTTTTCATCTTATTGCTATAGCTAGTGTTTTTACAATAATTTAAGAGAATGATATAAAACCTTGTTTCCTGAATCTTTTGAATGGTTGCAGTTTTCTCCCATTCGTATGATGTTACTGATGGTTTTAAATAGATGCTGGATTATTTTAAGGAAAATCCATTTTTCTGTACCCGTTTTTTAATAGGAATGGATGTTGGTTTATCAAATGCTTTTTTCTCATCTTTGAGATGATCATATGGTTTTTTTAATTTGTTATTAACATGGCCAATTATTTGATAGTTTTCTAATATTAACCACCCCTTCCTGGTATTAATCCTACTTGATCATGTTATTATCTTGGAGATGATTTTCTGGTCTTTTGCTAATATCTTATTTAAGATTTTGCATCAATATTCATTGGGAGATTTCTATAATTTCTTTTCTGTTTGCAGCCTACTTGGTTTAGGTATCAGTACCATATCTGTGTCATAGAAGGAATTTGGTGGACTCCCATTTCCCTATTTTATCAAAAATTTTATATAGCATTGGGGCCAATTGTTCTTTAAATGTTTGGAAAATTCAATTAACCATCTGGTCCTGGGGTTTTTTTCAGGGAGTTGTTTAATTCCTGTTCTTTTTTTTCTGAAATGGACTATTCAAGCAATTACTTCCTCCTCTTTTTAAAGTCTGTATTTTGAGGGTCATCCATTTCACTTGGTTATCAAATTTATTGGATAAAGTTGACAAAATAACTCCCTTATTATTTCTCTAATTTTCCTCTTCATTGGTGGAAAGCCCCTTTTCATTTTAAAACTACTAATTTCTTTTCCTCCTTTTCTAATCAATTTACCAAAGGCATCTATTTTATTAGCTTTTTTCTAAGAACCAACTCTTAGTTTTTATTAATTGTTAATAGTTTTCTTACTTTCAATATTTTTTAATTTCTCCTTTTTAATTTTAGAATTTCCAATTTAGTTTTGATTGGGGTTTTAATTTGGTCTTTTTTAGTTTTTTTTTGTTAAGTCATTATTCTTTTCTTTCTTTTTTATTTAAGCAAGCCTCTAAATATAAAATTCCTCTTATTACCCCTTTGGCTGCATCCACAAATTTTTGGGGATGTCTCATCATTGTATTATCTTTGAAATTATTAATTGTATCTATAATTTTCTTCCCCAATCATTCTTTAAGATGAGTTGTTTAGTTTCAATTAGTTTTTGGTCATTTCCCTTTTTGTTGAATGTAGTTTTATTGCATGATCTGAAAAGAAAGCATTTACTATTTCTGCTTTCTTGATTTAATTTTGGGTCTTTATGTCCCAATATATGGTCAATTTTGAATAGGTTCCTGAACTGCTGAGAAAGTTATTCCCTTCTCCATTCAATTTTCTCCAAAGATCCAACATACCTAATTTTTTCTTTTCTATTTCTTCTTTAATTTCTTTCTTATTTGTTTTGTGTTTGATTTGTTAATTCTGAGAGTGCAAGGTTGAGATCTCCTACTATTACAGTTTTGTTGTCTTTTCTTTTCAACTCCTCTCCTTCTCCTTAAAGTTTCCACCATGTGCATATATGTTTAAATTGATATTGCTTCATTGTTTATGCTGCCCTTTAGCAGGATGTAGTTTTTCCTTTATCTCTTAATTAGATCAATTTTTTTTGCGTGAGAAAGGATGGCCTCCTCTTTTTGCTTTCCCTGAAGCATAATAGATTTTGCTCCAGCCTTTTCCTTTACCTATATTATCCCCTGCTTTAAATGTGTTTCTTTTAAACAAATTTGTAGGGTTTATTTTATCCAGTTGTATCTGCCCCTTCTTTTGGGGTTATCCCATTCCACTTTTGGTTGAATTACTAAATCTTTTTCCTGCCATCCAAATTTTGTTTCTTTATTTATTCTTGCCTCCCCAACCCTCTTTCAAAAATTCCCTCGTATCACGATTTTATCCTTTTATAACCCTCCCCCCCCCGATCTTTTCCCCCTTTTTCCTTTTTTTTTTCCCTTTTTCCTCCCCCCGTTTTAATTGGAGAAATTTTTCTAAACAAAGTCAATTTTTTTTTTTGGCCAGTCTGAGATTAAGATTCACAAATGTTTCCCTCTCTAAATTCTTCCAGATAGTAAGTTTCCTTTGCCTCTTTTTGGGATGTAGCCCTCTTTTTCCCTCCTTCCTTTTTTCCATCATCCCTTTTCCATTCTCTTCCTTTTTTTTATATCGTACAATCAAATTATACATGTTTCTTTTTGTTATCCACAACAGAAATACAATTCTCAAGTTATTTTACCTTTTTCCCATTCTTGGGGTTCTATGGTTAGATCAAATTTTGTTTTAGTTCTGGTTTTTTTCAGAAACAAATGGAACTCATTTGTTTATTAAATGTCCATCTTCTTCCCTGGAAGAAAATCCAAACTGGGTGTTTATTCTTGGTGCATCCCAAGTTTTTCCCGGAATATCTATTCCAGGCCTTTTTTTCCTTTAATGAGAGGCGCCAATCTTGGGTCCTTTTTGGCACCTTGGCATTTAAATGGTTTTGGTGTTTAAAATTTTTTCCTTAATCGATAGTTCTGAAATTTGGCCACAATATTCCTTGGTGTTTTTATTTTAGGGGTTTCTTTCAGAAGGTTTCAATGAATTCTTTCAATCCTATTTATCTTCCGTTCTATTACATCTACAGTTCTCTTGATGATTTCTTGTAAAATGTTCAGGCTTTTTTTTTCATCTAGTTTTTGGAAAGTCAATAATCCTCAGATTATCTCCTAGATCTATTTTTAAGTCTTCTTTTTGCAAGTAATAATTATCTTTTTTCAGTTTGTCATTTTTTGGTTTTGCTTAACTGATTCTTGCTTCTCCAATAATTATTAGTTTTAGTTCAGTTCTAATTTTAAAGAATTATTTTCTTCATTAGCTTTTTTGCTTCTTTCTGTATTGTAATTGGTTTTTAAATGTATTGTTTTGGTCTGTGGAATTTTTTTCCATTTCACTAATTTTTGTGAATTTTTTTTTTCCAATTCCAGATCCTACTTTCTTATGTTCTTTGTCTTTTCCAATTCACGGATCCTTTTTCAAAGGTTCTTTGTCTTTTCCAATTTAAACCTCTTTCTAGTGAATTTTTATTTTTTCAATTCACAATTCTCTTTCCCTGGATTTTTTTTTTCCAATTCCTATTTCAGGAATTGTTGCTCTCTTTAAAGGCTTCTCTTTCCTTTCCCATTTATCTTCTAACCTCTTTTGAGATTTTAATTTCCCTTCTATGGAGCATCATGTAAATGAGGACAGTCGTCATTTTGTGTTTGGGGTTCTTCAGGTTTCACCTGCTCTTTCTCATGAATCTGTAGATCATTTTTTCTCTTTTTATTCATGTTTTAAAGCCTTTAGGGTATGTCTCCTAGGCAAGGGGATTACCAACCCCTGCAGGAGGGGAGATGTAAACTGATTTCTGCCCAAAGGGGTATGGGAGTGCTCTGGGAGGTTTTCCTTCCCCAACAGGGTGGTTCGCACTGGCTGAGCTTCAAACTGCTTAGTAGGGGCTGGGTGGTGATTGCCCGGGCTAGGCTAAGGGGTGAAGTGTCCTGCCCCAGGCTGGAGCCTCTTTGGGACTTAGTTTGGCCTGACCACAGGCTGGACAGCCCAAACCCTCCCCCTTGGATCAAATCGGCCCTGGAAAGTCTTATTTCCGGCCCCCACCACGATTAGGCAACCCGGCGTTCCTCCCTGTGCGGATCACTGCCCCAAGGAAAAGCCCTGCCGGTTGGGGCTGGTGCTTTGCTGGTCTGTCTTTCCTTTCGGTTTGAGACCTCCTCGGAACTTAATTTTTTCCCGGCTGGGCTGATTCCCCCTGGGGAACCAACCTTTTTGGAGAGACTGCAGATTTTTGGGTGAGGTTCACTTCTTATCTTTAGTTTGATCAAACTATTTTTGAGGTCATTATAATATTGATAAAAGGGTGGAAAGAGCTTAAAAGTCCGGGTTTCTCCGCCATCTTCCTCCCCCAAATAAAATTAAGACAAAATGATCACAACCAAATGCAGAAATGTGGTATTATTAAATGCATTCTTTTCATATCATAATGCAATAAAATGTACATATAGTACAGGGTTCTAGAAATATAGATTGAATTGCTGATTTCAGATATTCAGTCTCCCAGTACCCAGAGTGGATTTTAATACAATTCATTTCTAATATTAATATAGGGATTAATATTTTTATATATTAATATATATATATACATAATATATAATACATATTAAAACATATTATCTTGGAAGAAGTATGAAGGTTTTACTACACACTACACACATCAAATTGTTCAAATATCTTTTCTCTGATACCACTGAAGTCCTTAGGTTCAGGTAGTCTGCATGATCTCCTTACTATCTCAGATATATGGGTGTCTCCTTCTGCTCAAGGCTAATTTAATGGCCGGCAGAAGAATATTTCACAAAAGGTGAAATATAAGTATAAGAAATTTCTCCACAATTTGAAAAAAACTCAATTACTAACTTGTTTTCCTTCTGTTTATCAATCAATAATTAGTATCAGGTGCTTACTATATTGCAATTATTCTGTTTAGGACTGGCAATATAAGGACTAAAATTCTGTTATTTAGGGCAAAGAGTTTGCATTCACATAGGAGAAACAAAAAAAAAAAAAATGTAAATTAAACATATAAAATGTTTATGTAAGGTAACCTCAGAAGGAAAACTTGTGGTGGGATCAGGTAGAAGAAAAGAACCTGAAAAGCATTTTGCAGAATGTATGATTTGAGCTAACCCTTGATATGGTTCAAAGAAAACAGTAAGAAGAGAAAAAGAGAAGAAATAACAATTTTATGTATGTGATTTTGGGTTGTTTTTATTTACATCTCTTATAAGTGCTTGGGAGCATTTTTTTCTTGTGGCTGTTTAGAATTAGTATTGCTTTTGGGAAAATTGTTCATGTTCTTTGATCTTTCATTAATCTCAGACTGACTTTTCACCATATGTATATATAATATATATACATATATTATATATGTATATATTTCTATTATTTATTTCTGTATCTCAAACACACTATCTCATATTTTCACAAGATCATTTTCCTTTTTATATTAGATATATCAATTTTGTTTATATGCAAATTTAATTTCTTTTTATTGAAACTATTTTAATTTTATAATTTCCTTTATTTTTTGGTTTATAATTCACTCTCTAATCAGAGATATCAAAGGTATATGATCTATTTCTCTTCCAATTTATGTTTGCTCTTCTTTACTATTCTAGTCACAAAAATTTTATATTTATCATGATACATATTATATGGGATTATACTAAAATTAATTTCTGCCAAGATAACTTTCTAATTTCCCTTGAAATTTTTGAAAATAGAGAATTTTAAGGTGATTTATATCAGGAAGTTTATTTTATAAGGAGGTTAACCTGTTCAGTTCATCTACTTTTCTATTTTTAAAACTGTACCAAATAAATTTTATGATGCTAATTTGTAATATAATTGGAAATCTGGAAAGGCTATTGCCTTTTCATTACTTTTATTTTAATTATTTTATTTGTATTTTAATTATTTACTTTGGTATTCTACATCTTTGGTTATTTCAAGAAGTTATTCCAGACATAGTTGGGCATTGACTTTTAGGATCTAGTTATAAAATGACATATGCAAGTCTTATCTTCATGTGTTTTGATATGAATGAAATTGTATCTATAGGTTTCTTTTGTGTTATTATTCTATTATTTTGTTATCTTTTCCTTTTGTCTTCATTTTTTTTTTCATGCCTGAGAAATTTTCATTTTGTAGTTAAGGAAAATAGATTATCATTATCATTTCACAGTTGTAGCAACAGTTTTGCTCCATGTAATATGAATGGTATAAGGAGAATGGAAAAAAAAATCCAAATATTTTCATGTTTTTCAATAGTTAAGATTTTTCCAGCCTTAGGCACTTAAATATGATGTCATCTAGGTTAGTTATTTTAACTACATCTCCCCATTTTTCTTATTTGCAAAATGTAAGATAATAATATCATCTATTTCCCATAGTTGTTAGAAAGATAAATCAGAGCCAAGATGAAGGAGAGCAGATATAGCCATCTGTAACCTCCCCCGAGCTTCCCTTAATTTAACATCAGATTAAGCTTCTAAAGTGATTTTGGAGTGATAGAACCCACAAATATTTGGAGTACTAGACATTTCCAGAAGAAAATATTTTGGAAGAACTTCAAAAAAGTCTATTTCAATCGGGCAAGGGGAGAGGTTGCTGAGCCCAACCTGTAGCAAAGGGAGCCAGGGTAG
The DNA here is from genome assembly GCF_902635505.1 of Sarcophilus harrisii. Taxonomy (NCBI): domain Eukaryota; kingdom Metazoa; phylum Chordata; class Mammalia; order Dasyuromorphia; family Dasyuridae; genus Sarcophilus; species Sarcophilus harrisii. Next base: position 132,291,268 of record NC_045428.1, read on the forward strand.
GCAGGCAGAGTGTGAACCAGGAAATCTATTGAAAGGCACTTAGGCTACTTTATCCTGGTTGCAAGCTAGTGGTTAAGCAGATTTGCTGTAAGTCACCCAAAAGCCAATGCATAAGACAAATTGTGAGCCTCTGAGGCATGGGACCCATCTGTACTTACCCACCCGAAGAAGTCAGTCAGCAGAAGTGTCCAGGTCAGACTAAAGTGAATTTGTCTTAAAAGCAGAATTCAACCTTTATAAATGAGCAAAAAAGAAAAAAAAGGGGGCTCTGACGATAGACAGTTTATATGGAGAAAGAGAAAAACAGATCTCAAACTCTAAGGATCCTAAAGGCAAGCCAGCTCAAGATGAAGCCCCAAAGGGTGATATGAGTTGTTTTTTTTTTTTTTTTTTTAATATATTACAAGGTTTTCTTGAACGACTTTAAAAAGGATAATAAAAGAGAATTATCAGAAGAAAATGGGAAGGGAAATTTCATCTTTGCAAGAGGGTATGAAAAAAGAAAACCAGAAATTATCTGAAAAAAAATCTTTAAAAATAGACTTGATGAAATGGAATAAGCATATAACTCCTTACAAAATAGATATGAAAAAGAAATCAATTCATTGAAATACAAAATCTGTGTAAAGAAAAAATTAAATAAACAAAATTTTATATAAAAGTTCAATTGGCCAAATGCAAAAGCAGATTAAAAAACTAACTGAAGAAAATAATTCACTAAGTATTAAGAATTAAACAAATGGAAGTGAATGAATCAACAAGACTTCAAGAATCAGTCAGATAAAAGGAAAAAAAAATTGAAAAAAATAGAAGAAAATGTAAAATAATTGATTAGAAAAGCAACTGACCTGGAAAATAGATCTAGGAGAGACAATCTAAGAAGTATTGGACTTCCTGAAAATCATGATGAAAAGAAGAAACTAGACATCGTCTTTCTGGAAATCATCAAGGAAAACTGGCTGTATGTCACAGAACAAGAGGGTAACCTAGCATTTTCACTCTTCTTCTTGTTTGCTTGCATTTTTTCTCTCTCTTTTTTCTTTTTTGATTTGATTTTTCTTGTGTAGCAAGATAATTGCATAAATATGTATGCATATATTGGATTAAACACATATTTTACCATGTTTAACATATATTTTATTATCTGCCATCTGGAGGGGGTTGCAGAAAGTGGGGAAATTAGAACACAAGGTTTTACAAGGGTTAATGTTGAAAAATTATCCAAGGATTTGTTTTGAAAATAAAAACTTTAATAAAAAAGGAAACTATGCTGAAAAATCACTTATAAGTATAAATCTTTTCTCTTGCTTTTCTTATGTTTCAATGATATAAATACTAAACACTAGGTTTCACTGAAAACTAGTCTTTTTCAAGGTATAAATGTAGTTCTTACCTATATAAAGAGGCAAATAAATGGGTAAATGTCTTCAGGCTTCTTGTACCTGGAAACTGTAAAATTAATATACTTGCATTGCTTTAGAAATGTTATTATCCAGAGCAACAATTTAAACTAACATAACAAAGGATTCCAACTGGATCCCACTAGAAGTACCACACTACAATATTGTAAAATTATGTCATATAGCAAAATACAAAAGAATGTAAATAATGGTTGTAGACAAATTGATGGTATTTTAGAATTTAACTTTCAAATACATACATTATAATCAGTCTAATTTAAATAATCACAGACAGTCTAAAATAATTGAAATTGCCAAGGCAATATCTAAGAATTAAATCATCTTTTTGGAAATTGCAATCAACTGATCTGATATGTATTAAAATATAGTCTGTTCCTCTTCTGTTATCTATAGACAGAGATTAGTTTTAATATATTTTTTTTGGCCAATGTTTTTCCTATGAAAATTCACAATACTCCTGAACTTTAATTAAATGCAAAATAGAGAGCAACAGAGATTTAAAAGTGATTTCTCAGAAACCAATATGAGTGAACAGATTGTCCAGTCTGTATTCAAGCTGAGAGCACATCTAAATGCCACAATAACCCATGTTGAGTTTTTATTAATTTGATTAATTAATCATATTGAATCTTCAAAAGCTTGATTCTGGGCTTGATTTTTAAATACCATAGCCAAGAAACCAATCCCCATTGGTATGTAATTTGGTAGACACATAATAATTAGTAATTTAGTTTAATATTTTTTCCTCATAACAGTATTATAAATACAACAAATACTTAAATTTATTATTAGCATTTTTATCTCAAGAAATAGAGCTGAAAAAAAGCTAATCCAACAATAACAAAGAATTAGTTGGAGTCATATAAAGCAAAATGTAATGAAGGAAAGGCTATCCATGACTCTAAAAGTGATTAAATCAACTGAATTCAAAGAACAACCAATGAAATGAATTATAGAATGGCCATTTTAAAACTCCCTTTCCTTTCCAATATCTGTAACACAAAGTAATAAACAGTTCTACATGTTATTATAATGAGATTAGATCTGCCATTGTTATTTAGGAATAAATCATTATTAATAGCAAAAATGAACCAATCATAACTATAGAAGCAAAACATACATGATCTTTGTGGCAGAACATATTGTCAAAAAAAATCTTAATAATTCTTACTCTTTTTTTAATTCAAGAAGACTTAAAATATAAGAATTATTTCTTTCCCTCCTATCAACTGATTTTAAAAAGTACGACTAATTCTGTTATTGTTATTGATATATATCTTCACTTGACTTAGCATTTTTCTAAACCAATTATTGAAAATTTCCTTACTTTTCTTCAATTTCAAGAAATTAATGAAATAAATCATCTATAATTCTTAGCAATTAAAACAAAATCCACTTATGAATTATTTCTGGAAAATATAATGAAAAACATGGTTAAAAATGAAGCTTGTAACATGCTAAGAATCACAAAATTGTTACCTCATTTTATAATTACTAAACACATCTTAGTTTAACATGACTGAAAATAATCCACATAAAGGAAAACTCAAACAACATCTGAAAAAATAATATAATTTAATGTAGAATATAAAATCATCCATTGAATTAACTAATCATCAAAACATTGTTCTAAAATGCAATGTTATAGTTTTTAATCTTCATTTATTTAATAGAAAAGTGATCTAAATGGGAACAAAAAGGATATGGACAATTTATTTACATTATGTGTATAACTGGCAGAAAGCTTTATATGTTATTGAAAACTACCAAAAGACTATGAGATCATTTATTTAGAATTAGTTGATACCTAAGATCCCATTAATTTCAATTTTCTTAATTTATAGATAAGAAAAGTAAAACAGACGTAATATGACTTGCTTAATAAGGTCATCTAGTTACTGACTGTTGGGAAGATTTGAACTCAGATTTTCCTGATTCAGTGATATATCACTCATTTCTGAATCTTATTTCGTTTTGTGGCTTAGTCTTTGTTTATTGAATAAGAAAAAGGAATTATGTGTTCTATAACAGTATCAAAAATTGTAATGCTTCCAGGCTAAGTGAATCCAGTTTTAAAACAATACAGAATGTTTACCTCCTTACCTTTAGCCCACAGTGATATTAAAAGTCTTATCTTACTCCTCGTAGTAAATGCCATTATATAAACAGAACATTTCCCTAAAACTCTAAAATAAAATATTGATAATAGCTTATGTAATAACTCTGATATTCTTAAACTATACAAATACCTAGCAAACCTTTTAATAAATCTTAGGAAGTTATAAATGCGTTTCCTGTTTTCCTCCATCCCTTCCCCTTCCTTCTCCTTCTACCTCCTTTTCCTTTCTCTCCCTCTCTCTCTCTTCCCCTCTTTTTCTTTCTGTGTCTGTCTCTGTCAGTCTCTTTGTCTCTATGTCTCTGTTTCTCTGTCTCTGTTTTTATCTCTCTGTTCCTGTCTGTCTCTCTCTGTCTCTCTCTCTCTTTCTCTCTCTCTCTCATATGGCCACAGGCAATTCACAGCATTTCTTTGAATCTGTCTCTACATTTGTAAAGACAATGACAGCTCTAATCCAGAGTTTTGTAATAAAACCACTCTATAAATTGTAAAACGTAATTAAAAACATGAATTGTTGTTTTTAAACATTTCCCAAGTTTAGAGATAGGAAAAACTAGTTTCATGTCTCGATTCTGACTTCTTACCCATGATTTGGATGACTCTAGATATGTCACAACCTGTCAATGCCAGTTACAAACAAAACAGCAATTTGAGTAGTTCCTTACTTGCAAAAAGATTATGAGTCAAGAATATTATTGCTACTCTTCACCTACTGTGGAAACAAATGCAGATGGGTGTTCAGGCTATGCTAATTTGGTATATCTGGAGACTGGGGAGCATTGTACATTTTTTTCTAAGGGTTACAATGAAGATTTCAAAGAAGCAGCCTTTGTCTAGAAAAGAGGTATTAGTGTAATGCCACTTTTTGATATTTATGCAGAGCTAAATTTATTGTTCTTTCTTTTTTTCATTCATTATTTCTTTCTCTTCCTTCCTTTATTATCTCTATTGAATTATATTTATATTCATCTTAATGTTCTAGTCTCTCAATCTATCTGTGTTATGACTATCATCAATTATTATAGAAATCTTTCCCAGAACTGTGCCATTTATAAGTTTGCCATAAATGTCATGTATAGCTTTACCCAAGTCATTGATAAAAATACCAAGCAGCACAACTCCAAGCATAGATCCCTAGGGACACTCCATTTGAAATTTAAGAACACAGTGAATTTGAACAATAAACTACTTTTCAAGTAATACTATCAAATCTATTCTGAATCTATGCTATTATTTCATTGATTTGTATCTTGCCATCTTCACCACAACAGTCATTTGTGGTACTTTAACAAAAAAGCTCAGTAAAAATATAGGCACACTATGTCTATGGTATTGCTCTCTTATACTAGTTTAGTTATATATTTTAAAAAAGAATTTGAAGGAAGTTTGATGAAACTTGTTCGACATGAACACATAATTAGCTGTTTATAATCATAACTTCACCAGCTATATGTTCACCAATACCTCTTTAATGATCTATTCTAGAATTTTTTTCAGGAATAAGCAGTGGCTTATAGCTTGTGCCTTCTTTTTAAAAATTAAGTGTCTTCGTTGCTTTTCTTAAATCTTGTGGAACCTTTCCCATTTATCATAATCTTTTAAATATCACTGACAGTAGGTCAGTGAATACATCTACTATTTTTTCTCCCTCAAACATAATTCTTTCTGAATGTAGGTCATCTATGTCTGGTGACAATTTCACTAAAGCGCAGACAGGTTCATTTTTCCTATATTCTTTTGTTTCTTCTATATCAAACACCTCACTTTTTCCCTGTCATTTTCACTACAGCTTATTTGTAAAGACATGAAACAATGAACAACAATTAAACACTGACTCACTAATGTATTTAAGTACTCATTGGAGTTCACAAGTATGGGAGATTCACAAAGTTAACTTTATAACTTTGTGAATTCACACCTCCCTTAATCCCTCCCTCAGAGGAGGAGTCAACCTTTGGGAGATCATATATAAGTAGCTCTTGGAACTTCAGTCAGTCAGCTAGTTCTGAACATTGCCAGGAGTCAGAGAGGAGCACTCTGGGAGGAAGTCCACAAGCCCACTCTTCGGAGGTGGAGTCAGATTCATTCCATCTTCCATCTTTGTGCTGGCTGGAGGCTGAAGAAAGTAGAGGTAGAAAGAAGCAAAGGACAAAGCTGCAAGGGCTCTTGGAGAAAATAAACGTTTGGATTTTATCGGCTGGCTGCATTTGAGGTGATTATTACTTTTAACTGAAACTAAGGCTGCCTCCAGAAAACCTCTCCAAAAGACCTGCTCCCAGAGAGAATGATTATATTATAATCATGAATGGTGGGAACACTTCTCAACTCTACCAACAATGCCTTAGCATCCCAGTTTTCCCACATGCCCTCAAGTATTTATCATTATCCTTGTCATCTTAGCCAATTTGAGAGCTATGAGGAGTACCAAAGTGGTGTTTTAATTTGCATTTTTCAGTAGCAATTTAGAGCATTTTATCATGTAATTCTAGAGGGCTATAGTTTCATCATCTTAAAATTGTCTGTTCATATCCTTTAACCATTCATCAATTGGGGGATGGCATGTATTCTTATAAATCTGACACAGCTCTTTATAAAGTTTAGAAATAAGACCTTTATAAAAAATGGCTTTTACCCCAGATTTATACTTCCCTTTTAATTTTATTTTTGTTGGTTTTATTTGATTACATTAAATTAAAAAGGTTTTGCACAGTTGTCCATATTGACTTTTATAATGTATAATAGTTCTTGTATTTTTCCCTTTAAAGACCTGTTAAGTAGATTATCCCTTGCTTTCCTAATGTGTGTATAATATCATCCTTTATGCCCAAATCATTTATCCATTTTGACTTTATTTTCAAATGGGATGTGTGAGATGTAGGTCTATGCTGATTTTCTGATATATTATTGTCTAGCTTTCCCAGCAATTTTCGTCAAATATTGAATTCTTATTCCTGAAGCTGGAGTGGGGGAGTGGGGACAATCAAACATTAGATCATTGTAGGCTATATTTCATATGCATCTTATCTATTCCACTAATTCACCAATCTATTCCTTAGCCAGTACCAAATGGTGTTGATGACTCCTGCGTTTTAATAGAATTTTAGATTTGGTACTGTTAAGCCAACATCCTTTATATTTTTTCATTAATTTTCCTGATGTGCTTGACCTTTTCTTCTTCCAGATGAATTTCTTTATTATTTTTTCTACTTCTCTAAAATAAAGGTTTGGCAGTTTGATTGTCATGGCACTAAACAAGTAGAACAATTTAGGCAGAATTGTCATTTTTGTTATATTAGTTCGACTTAGACATGAACACTTGTTTTATTTTGTTTTGTTTTGTTTCCAGTTGTTGAAGTCTGGTTTTATTTGTGTGAGAAGTATTTTGTAATTGTATTCATATAATTCTTGAGTTGGTCTTAGCTGTTGGACTCCCCCCCTTCCCCAAGTATTTTATTTTGTCTACAGTAATGTTAAATGCATTTCTCTTTTTATCTCTTGTTGATGGACTTTGTCTGTAATATATAGAAATATTAATGATTTATGTGGATTTATTTTATATCTTGCAACTTTGCAAAAGATGTGAATTCCTTCCAGTTTTGGATGATTTTCTAGGATTCTCTAAGTATATTATCATATCATCTGCAAAGAATGATAGTTTCATTTTCTCATTGCCTCATTCTAATTCCTTTAATTTCTTTTTCTTTTCTTATTGCTAAAGTTAACATTTCTAGGACAATGTTGAAAAATAGTGGTGATAATGGCATCCTTGTTTAACCCCTGGGAATGAGTCCAGCTTCTCCCCAAGACAAATAATGCTTGCAGAAGGTTTTAGAGAGATACTGATTATTATTTTATGGAAAGCTCCCTTCATCCCTATGCTCTTGAGTGATTTTAATAGTAATGGGAGTTGTATTTTGTCAAAAGCTTTTTCTGCATCTATGAGAATATCAGATGATTTCTGTTGGCTTTATTACTGATATGATCAATTATGATAATATTTCTTGATAATGAGCCATCCGTATATTCCTGATATAAATCCAACTTGGGTGTAGTGTATTATCCTGGTGATAAGATGCCATAATCTCTTTGCTAATATTTTATTTAATTTTTGCATCAATATTCATTAGGGATATTAGTCTGTTATTTTCTTTCTCTGTTTTGGTCCTTACTGGTTTAGGTATCATTGCCATATTTGTATCATAGGAGGAATTTGGCAGGATTCATTCTTTCCCTATTTTTCCAAATTATTTACATTATATTGAAGTTAATTGATTTTTAAATATTTGGTAGAATTCACTAGTGAATCTATCTGGCACAGGAGATTTTTTCTTAGGGAGTTCAATGATGACTTGTTCAATTTTTCTTTTTCCAAAAAATAGATTATTTAAGTATTTTATTTACTCTTCTGTTAACCTGGGGAGTTCATATTTACATAAATATTCATCCATTTTGGTTTGTTGGATTTGCTGCTACAGAGTTGGGCAAAATATCTTCATTTTTTTTATTTCTTTTTTTATTGGTGGTAAGTTCTTCATTTCATTTTTGATTCTGGTGATTTTTTTTTCCTTTCCTTTTTATGACCAAGTTAATCAAAGATTTATCTATTTTGTTAGTTTAAAAAAAAACAACTCTCAGTTTTGTTGATTAGTTCAATAGATTTTTAGTTTCTATTTTATTATTCTCCCCATTGAGTTTTAAAATTTTTCATTTGGTATTTAATTGTGAAGTCTTAATTTGTTCTTTTTCTAACTTTTTTAGTTGCATACCTAATTCCTTGATCTCCTCTTTCTCCATTTTATTTATGTAACTATATAGAAATATAAAATTCCCAGGTTTTACTATTTTGTCTCATTGTTGCATTTCCTTGGATGAAATTATGGATTGTTTCAAAATGATTTATTGTTTTATCCAATCATTCTTTAACATTAGATTATATCATTTTCAATTAATTTTTTATCTATTTTTCCCTGGCCCATTATTGAATATAATTTTTATTGTACTGTGGTCTGAAAGGAAGGATCTACTATTTCTGCCTTTTTGCATTTGATTGTGAGGTTTTTATTGCCCCAGTACATGATCATTTTTGTATAGGTGTCATGTACTGCTGCAAAAAAGGTATATTTTTTCTGCCCCTATTTAATTTTCTCCAGAACTCAATTATATTTAGGTTTTCTAGGATCCTATTAACCTCCTTATTTTCTTTTTTGTTTACTTTGTGATTAGATTTGTCTGACTCTGAAAGGAGAAGATTGAGGTTCCCCACAAGAATAGCTTTGCTATTTATTCCCATGACTGACTTAAAATCGTCTCTAGGAATTTGTCTACTCCACTATTTAATGCATACATATTTTGTATCATTACTACTTCATTATTTATGGTACACTTTATCAAGATATACTTTTCCTTCTTATCTCTTTTAATGTCTGTTTTTACTTTTGTTTTATTTGTGATCAGAATTGCTATCCCAGCTTTGTTTTCTTTCTTCTGAAGCATAATACATTTCATTGCAGCCTTTTACCTTTACTTTGTATGTATCCCTCTCTGTCAAAGTGTTTTTCTTTTAAACAACAGATTGTAGGATTCTGTTTTTTTTTTTTTTTTTTAACTTTTTATTGACAGAGCCCATGCCTGGGTAGTCTTTTTTTTTTTTTTTTTTTTTTTTTTTTTTATAACAACATTATCCCTTGCACTCACCTCTGTTCCGACTTCTCCCCTTCCTCCCTTTACCCCCTCCCCCAGATGGCATGCAGTCCTATACAAGTTAAATATGTCACAGTGTATCCTAGATACAATATATGTGTGCAGAACCAAACAATTCACTTGTTGCACAGGAAGAATTGGATTCAGAAGATAAAAATAACCTGGGAAGAAAGACAAAAATGCAAGCAGTTTACATTTATTTCCCAGTGTTCTTTCTTTGGGTGTAGCTGCTTTTGCCCATCCTTGATCAATTGAAACTGAGCTAGATCTTCTCTTTGTTGAAGAAATCCACTTCCATCAGAATACATCCTCATATAGTATTGTTGTTGAGGTATATAATGATCTCCTGGTTCTGGGATTCTGTTTTTTTAATCCACTTTGCCATTTGCTTCTGTTTTATGGGACAATTCATCTCATTCATATTAACAGTTATGATTACCACCTCTGTATTTCCCTGTATACAATTTTCTTCCCTGTATATACTTTTGTTTTCTTTTTACACTCTGTCCTTAGTCATGTGTGTTTTTATTCACCACATCAACTAGTTAATCTCCTATCAACCCCCTTCTCTTATTAGTGATTTTTAACCCACTCCACTCAATCCCTTGTCTTTGATCAAACCTTCCTTCATTTTCTTAAATTTTTTCCTTTGTGTTTCTGCTCTCCCTTCTCTCCAGGCCCTCCCTGCTCTTTTGCTCTTTTTCTTCTTAGTTATTTATAGGGTTAGATAAATTTCTATAACTAAACTAAATTATTAAGTTATTCCTTCTTAAATGTAAAACTAATGAGATCATGATTCAAAAAGTGTTTATCCTCCTCCCTTCTTTCCATTGATTGTAATAAGGCTTTTGTATCTCCATGTGCCCTAATTATTCCATTGTAACTCCCCTTTCTTCTTTTTTTCCAGTACAGACTGTTTCCCAACTCATAATGTTTTTTCTTTGATGTCAGCAAGTCAGATTCCATTCATAACCACACCCTCTGTCCATATAACCCCTGTTATTTGCCATCAGGAATATGGTATTCCAGGTCCTTCTATCCTTTAATTCAGAAGTTGCCAGATCCTGGGTGATTCTGACTATTATTCCTTGATATTTGAATTGCTTTTGTCTTGCATCTTTCAGTATTTTTTTCTTTGAGATTATAATTTTCATGTTTTGCAATAATGTGAGATTTCTTTGAAGAGGGATCAATGGATTCTTTCAATGAGTATTTCCCCCTCTGTTTCTAGAATATCAAGGTGGTTTACTTAATGACTTCTTATAAAATATTATCCAGGCTTTTTTTTTTTTTGGTCATGAGCTTGAGATAAGCTGATTATTTTTAAATTGTGTCTTCTAGATCTAAACCTGAGAGGTGTGTGGTAGTATCTCAGAGTATCTTAATCTGCATTTCTCTGATCAATAATGATTTAGAACACTTTTTCATACGACTAGAAATGGTTTTCAATTTCTTCATCTAAAAATAGTTTGTTCATATCTATTGACTTTGTTGGAGAATGGCTTAAATTCTTATAAATTTGAATCAATTATCAATATATTTAAAAATGAGGACTTTATCAAAATACTTGAACATAAAAATGTTTTTCCAGTTTATTGATTTCCTTTTAATCTTGTCTATATTAATTTTGTTAGCATAAAAATAATTTAATATAATCAAAATTACCTATTTTGTGGTCAGTAATGATATCCAGTTCTTCTTTGGCCACAAATCTCTTCCATCTCCACAAATCTGAAAATTATACTATCCTATGTTCTTCTAATTTGTTATAATATCATCTAGATCATGAATCCATTTCTACTTTATCTTGGTATATGATGCTAGGTATAAGTCAATGCTTAGTTTCTTCCATATTAGTTTCCCATTTTCACAGCAGTTTTTTGTTAGTGAGTTTTTATCTCAAAAACTGGGGTTGTTGGGTTTGTCAAACATTAAACTACTATGATCATTAACTATTTTGTCCTGTGATTCTAACCTAATCAAGTATTCCATTTCTTTATCAGCATCAAATGTTTTTGATGACCACTGGTTTATACTATAGTTTTAGATCTGGCAAAGCTAGACTACCTTCATTTGCATTTTTTTCATTAAATCTTTTGAAATCTTTGACCTTTTATTCTTCCAGATGAACTTTGTTATTATTTTTTTTCTAGATATGTACAATAATTTCTTGGGAGTTAGCATTAATATATACATTAATTTAGTTAATATTGTCATTTTTATTATATTTGCTCAGCCTATCCAAGAGAACTTTATATTTTTCCAACTGATTAGATATGACTTTATTTGTGTACAAAGTGTTTTGTAGTAGTGTTCATATAGTTCCTAACTTTGCCTGGGCAGGTAGACTCTCAAATATCTTATATTATAAACAATTATTTTATATGGATCTTTGTATTTCTTGCTATTGGACTTTGTTGGTAATATATAAATATTCTGATGATTCATATGCATTTATTTTGTAACCTGCAACTTTGGTAAAGTTGTAGATTGTTTCTAGTCATTTATTTTAGTTGATTCCTAAGGTTCCCTAAGTATATTGTCATATCATCTGCAAATAGTCATAATTTGGTTTCCTCATTACTTACTCTAATTCCTTTGATATCATTTTCTTCTCTTATTGCCAAAGCTAACATTTCTAATACAATATTGAATAGTCATGGTGATAGTTGGCAACATGTTTTACCCCTCATTTTATTGGGAATGTTTCTAGCTTGTCCCCATTACATATGATGCTTGCTGATAGTTTCCAATAGATGCTATTATCATTTTAAGGAAAAGTCCATTTATAACTATACTCTCTAATGTTTTAATAGGAATGAGCATTGGAATGTATATGCATATCAGAGATATACTTCTCAAGAGTTTTTTTTTTTCCTTTTTACCTTTTTATGCTTCTCTTAAGTCCTATTTTTGGAAGTCAAAATTTTTGTTCAGGTCTTGTCTTTTCATCAAAATTAAATGAAATTCACCTGTATCATTGAATGCCCATCTTCTTACCTGAAAGAAAATGCTCAGTTTAACTGTGTAGTTTATTCTTAGCTATGTTCCAAGTTCCTTTGCCTTTCTTAATATCTGACTCCTGGTCCTTTGATCCTTTAAGTTGGAAGCTGCTTGATCCTATTAAATCCTGATTGTGGCTTCTCAGTATTTAAATTGTTTTTGTTTGTTTGTTTGTTTTTGTTTTGTTTTGTTTATGGCTGCTTGCAATATTTTTTCCTTGCTTTGATGGTTCTGAAATTTAGCCATGATATTCCTTAGAGTTTTCATTTTGGAATCTCTTTCAGGAGGTGATTGATGAATTATTTCAATGTCTATTTTACTTTCTGATTCTAGGACTAAAGAGCAGTTTTCTTTAATGATTTTTCTGAAAGATAATGCTTATGCTCTTTTTGTATTTATAGTATTCAGGAACTCCAAAAATCCTTAGATTGTCTCTGCTACATCTATTTTCCAGGTTAGTTTTCCCAATTAGGTATTTTACATTTTTTTTTAACTACTTTTTCTTTTTTTTTTTTTTTTGTTTTGTTTGACTGATTCTTGATGTCTTGTTGATTTATTCATTTCCTTTTGTTCTGTGCTGATTCTTCTTCAGTTGCCTTTTTAAAGTTCTTCTTGTATTTGGCCAATTGAATTTTTAAATGAGTTGTTTTGTTCTACGGATTTTTTTTTTCATTTATCAAATTCTGTTTTTTAATGAGTTGTTTCCTTTTTCCATTTCACAAATTCTGTTTTTCAGGGAGTTGTTTTCTTTTCCCATTTTGTCAAATCTATTTTGTAAGGAGTTATATGCATTTTTCATTTCACTAAATCTATTTTGTAAGTTTTCCTCAAATAATTCTTTTTTTCCCTTTTCCAAACCCTCTTGTAAAATTCTCATTTCGTTTCCCCATTTTTCTTCTAGTTCTCTTTTAAGATCCTTTTTAAGTTTTTCCAAGAGAGCCTTGTTAGATGGAGATCACTTTATGTCACCCTTTACATCTTCATCTGGAGATGATCTGCTTTTAATGACCTCAGGGTTTGAAATCTATTTTTCTCTTTCACCATGAAAACTATCTTTGTTCAGAGTTCTTTTTACATTTTTGCTATTTTTTTTTAATTTGACATCTGCTTTTAAGGCAAGAGGGAAATTTTCAGAGCTTTCCTCTGCAAGAGCAGTGGCTTTGATGGTTCAGTGCTGAATGACTTCAGGTATTGGGAGAGTGTGAACAGGTCCCATGAGATTTTGGTGTTTTGGGGTTCACTATTTACCTTTTGTGTTTGTGTTGGATGTTTTATATCTTCTCTGCTGATCTACTGGCTTGCAACCAAGGCAGAGTAGCCAACACTGCTGTAGATTCTTTTCCGTAGATGTTCTGGTGCTTGTAGTTTACACTACCCTGGCACTGTGGGCTGTTGGCACTAGTTATCTGTGCTAGGCCTGCCTGTGCTTAGCCTGCTTCCCTTCATGCTTGAGTGCAACAGACCTATTCTGAAGATCTTCAAAATTATCTTCTGCTGGGAATTTGTTATACTCCCAATATTCGTGGGTTCTGTCACTCCAAAATCAGTTCAAAGGCTGGATTTGCTGATAGTATGAGGGTCATGGAGAGAGGCCAGAAAAAGACATGTTGAATTTCTGCCATTTTGGTTCTCCCCTCCCACCTTTTCCTTTTTTCCTTTTAAGGTGGACCTCTGCTCCTGTGGTAAAGGGCCCTGTCCCAAGCTTCCTGTGCAGTTCTGACCTTGGTTTTGACCAGGGCACCCCTTGTGTTTGCAGGGGTAACATTGCAGGAAACAGCTTGGTTTCCCAGAATTTGCCTTCTGAACTGGGACTGGAAGCTGGAGCCCTGCTGTGCTCCTCTACTGAAGCAGGACTGAGTGTTTTAGTTGCTGACTTGCTGAGATTAATATCCTCTCACCAGCTTTTCCAGAGTCTATCTATGCTGTGTTGAACACCCTTTTGATCCCAGAGACTGGCCTTTCTTGAAGTTTTTTATGTCTGCCTTGATCTGGAGAGTGGTTTCATTGCATCAGATTTCATTCAAAGGCTTAGTTTCATGTGTTTTTTTGAGGGAAACTGGGAGAGCTAGAGTAGCTTCCTGACTTTACTCTGCCATCTTGACTCTACTCTCAGAACTCCTGCTTTCATTTTTTTTTTAATAAGGGATTAAGACAATGGTATAGTAAAATTAGTCAGTCAGGAGGACTTCTGATGTCCAAGTCAATCTTTGCAATTCCCAACTGGGAGGTCATACCAATTTCCAAACAGATTTTGAACCATTTATTTGTTTATGTACCTTCAAGAGACATTCCTATGTTAAAAGACTTTCCTGTTTATAAGTTAGATACTGGATATAATTTGGTCATGTTTTTTCCAATCCCATCTCCAGAGACTCTTGGAATACCATATTTTTTGGAGACATCTCCTCATCAGACCTTCAACTATAAACTGTGTTTATCTCTAAGAATGTGTTCTGATTGGTGTATCAAAGAACCTCAACTCTGATTCCTGAAATTCCTCAAACTTGGACTTTCTTCCTAGAATCTATCCAAATTCTAATATTTTCTCCTTTCTTTGTTCAAAAATCATACAAATATCTTACTTTTTTCAATCAGGGTTTAAGATATTGCAGTGGATTTTGTTCCAGATTGAAAACTTTTTCTTCTCAAACAATACAAAGCATTCAGAATATATGGAAAACTGTGATCAGACTCTAGTTCATTCTAGCCTCCCTTTTTGGGTCTGGAATTTCTTTATTTAGGAGTTTATAGAGGTTTTGCTTTAACAAGGTACAAACTCATTTAGCAATATACCAAATCCCAGAGTCCCATCATGACTTCTGGTGAGTATAGAACAGAAATTGTCATATTAACTTCAGCATGATTTTGAAATGACCAAATTATTCAATGTGCTAATTCACTTTGTAATATTTCTTGTACTTACCTCTAGTCTTGTATTACATTGCATGTTTTTCCCCAACATAGATTTAAATCCAAAAAGAGAGCATGATGGAATCCAAGGTTCAATCTCAGCAGTAATATAGCACAAAATGTAAACCTAGATATATTTATAACCAATTGGTCCACTGAGGTTAAATAGCAATCCACCCTATCCCCAAACCTCAATTTCCTTTCTTTCATTGCGGCTTAGCTCAATATTACTCAGAACCTTTCTGGGACCATCAGTAACTATCAGTAGTAACTATTTACAATTAAGAGCACTATGGAGCTTTGTGCAATATTTGTTCTCCTCTACTCCCTATCACTACTTAATTAGAAATAGCCTTTCCCACAGAGTACACACAATAGGATATGAGCTCATTTCTTTACACCTACAGGTTTTCTGACAACTCTGAAACAATGAGATTTCAACCCCTTTCTTACAGGATGTTTTATTTAAACCGAATAGGAATAAAATTATATTTTCTATACCAAAGAATTCTCAGGATGAAGAATACCATTATTTTAGCTGAAGCAAAACAATACCTTATAAAGTAATCCTCCCAGTTGCAATTTTATATTTTTTTCTTTATTGTAGAAAACCAAACTATTGTTTAATTTTTAAATGAACCACAAAATGCTCCCAAATGGTATTCATTTAGTATCTTATGATACCTGCAAAATTAAATCATGTTATTACATATTTTAATGATACATTCTTGCTGGCCTGTTATGTTTTTATTTTTGAAGCAAATATTTATCCAAATTATCTTAAAAGGAAGTTTTTAATGTTATAGTAATGATTGTTTTTGACATTTGTACTTAAATTGAATGTGTGCCTAGATAGATCTAACAAAATTAATTTTAAAATAATTTTAATTTATTATTTAGAATAAAATATTGTAGTGAAAGAAGTTATGCTATTTGGCTTTTTATGTTTTCAATTTAAACATATGCTTAATTAATTTCCCCTTAATCTTTGTGAGATATAATTCTTGATAATCACAATTTGAACTCAGTATTTAATGACTAGTAATATCAATTCCTTTTCCACCTAAAAACTTCCTCAAAATTTCTGATTACTGATAAGCAGGGGTAAAAGGAGAGATGACTGAACAAACTCTGAGTTGGGTGAGGTTAATTAGTAGGTTGGAATGTGTCACTGTCACTTCAGATAGAAACCTTCTCCATTCATACTTCCTTAGTTCTTACCAAGTTACCTTTCACAACTCTCTCCACCAGAAACCAAGAGAAGCTAGCAAAGAATATTCACCTGCCCACCCTCTTTGCCAGGTCAGCTATTTTATTTGTCAGTATAACTCAATGAAGAAACTGGCTAATAGGGAGAAGTCACATAAATGGATGTAGTGCTCAGTTTACTTGGGTTTTTCTTTAATTTCCCAGGTCTTACTGGGAACTATTTTCTGATTGGTTGAATTTAAGCCTCTTGCCAAATGGAGGTATTCCCCAAGAGAGTTTTGGGATTAGGCTACCAATTAAATCAGGAGTTCTAAATCTTTTTGTGAATCTATATTATATAACCTTTTTTGGAAATCTTGGGAAATCTGAGTGTCCCCTTCTCAGAATAATGATTTAAATACTCAAAAGAGTTAGGATTGTAAAATAAGCCAGTTGTATTTGAATGCAGTTATGAAAATATGTTTATAAAAAGTTAGTGAACCCCAGGTTAAGAATCACTGATCTAAAAAATGTTACTTAGGCATTTCAGACTGAGAATGCAATATAGCTATGATGAATTTACTGACATAATTACAGAACAATTTAAAAAACTAAATAGAGATACATACCAGGAATTTACATTGTGCTAAAAAACTGTTGACATTTAGGGTTATAAATACAATATTAGCAAATTTGACTAATGTATGAATGTAAGATTATCACATACTGCTAAACAGTATTCTTATTTTTGAGAAGGGATGTCAGACCATACATTAATTGACCAATCCAAAAGTTCCTCTCCTACTTATTTTCTGAAAACCTGCCCAGCTATAACAAAGAGATAAAAGAGCAGAGACTCAGAAAACGAGATGTCTGAACCAGGGTACATATCACACTGTATGCTTAAGGAATGTTGTGTGCCTATGGAACTATAGGGCAAAAATTTTTTTAAAAATTCATGCCCATGAGTAATAAACTGCCTGACTTGAGATAATATAAGTACTTTATTCCATCTTAAGGAATGATTTATTTCTTGTATTAATAGCAACTAATTGTTGTATTAAGACTAAGATTTTCCCTTTTTCTTCTTTTTGATTCAGAAATAAATCACTTACCCAGTTGGTATGATTAAAATCTAATTAGACAGCAAATGAAATTCTAAAGGTGAACTAATAAGTGCATTCTTGCTTATTGTGCTTACTTAGAAGTGAGAAAGTGTTGGTTTTTCCATTCATCACACAGATAATATGGAAATTGACAAATCCCTTTGACAAAGATTTGGGTGATACAGTACTTCCAAAAACTTCATTGTAATATACTTCACCCTCATTGTAATATTTATTTTCTCATTAATTGTTAACAAATAAGAATTGATTGCCACCCTCATGAAAATCTAATCTTTCAGGGGCATAGAAATTATGAGTCAGCATCCATGAAGGGTCTTTGGTCTAAGAGAGAGACAGCCAAATGATCATCTTTTAATTAATAAAAATTCTTCCCTTATTAATAAAATGATTATATTAGCCAGAAATTATGTCTCTTGAAACTTTATTAAACACTACCTATCTCAGTATCTTTTTCACACACAATCCTCATACATTGTTTTAAGAGATGTGTGTATATATATATGCAAATATATATATATATATATATATACACACATACATACACACAAACACATATATGGTATTAATTAAGAGTTGTAAGGATAGAGATATCAAAATTAAAATTTGAGAGAACTGCAATAGAATATTTAATGGAAGTTGTATAACTTAATTTTTCTTGCTGTTCAACAAAATTCTAATGATATGTATTCTATTATATAATGACATTGATCTTTCCTTAGATATTTTTCAAGTTTAAACTTTTTATCAAAAATTGCCCTTGATAATTCCACTGTCAAACAAAAGTAGAAAGTGTTGCTATAGTAAAAAAGGACTGTGAAGAGAAATTTAAATGCAAAGCCCTTGACTGCAATAACCTTGCTCTGTGTGTCAAAAGATTGAATTGCTTTATCCCCAATTGATGAATAGTCAAAGGATATGAACAGACAATTTTCAAATGATGAAATTAAAGTCATCTATATATGTATTTAAAATGCTTTAAATCACTATTGATGAGAGAAATGCAAATTAAAACAACTCTTTAGCATCACCTCACACCTCTCAGATTTGCTAAGATAACAGGAAAATATAATGATATGTCTTGAATGGGATGTAGTAAAATGCAGACACTAAGATATAGCTGGTGGAGTTGTGAAATGATCCAATCATTTTGGAAAACAATTTGAAATTATGCTCAAAGGGCTATAATACTGTGCATATCCATTGATTTGGCCACTCCTGGGTTTATATGCCAAGGAAATCATAAAGGAGGGAAAAGGATCCACATGTGTAAAAGTGTTTGTAGCAATTCTTTTTGTGCAGCAAAGAATTGGAAAATGCATAGGTGCCCATCAGTTGGGGAGTGTCTGAACAAGTTTTGGTATATGAAGATACTAGAATAACATTGTTCTATAAAAAGGATGAACAAGCTGATTTTAGAAAGGTCTGGAAACATTTACATGAACTGATTCTGAAACAAGCAGAACCAGGAATATATTATAGACAATAACAGCAAGAATATTCAATTATCAATTATGAAAAACTTAGTTCTTCTCAGTGGTTCAAGGCAATCCCAATAGACTTTGGATAGAAAACACCATCTGTATCCAAAGAAAAGAACTATGAAGATTGAATGTAAATCAACATATGCTATGTTCACTTTTTTTTTTTTTCAATTTTTTTCCTCTCCCATGATTTTCCCTTTTGTTCTGATTTTTTTTTCTCCCACCATGATTAATAAAGCAATGTGTATTGAAAATAAATACTTAATAATTTTTAAATGTAAAAAAGAAAGATTGAACTGGTTTAGAACAGATTTGTGTATATACAGAATATACAAAATATTCAGGACATGAGGTCCCAAGACTTCCACATCTGACAATCATATTGCCTTATTTTTACATAGAAATTGCTGCAGAATGCAGCAATAATAATAAGAATGCAATAAATTTCCTGCCACTATGGAAAAATTGCTTGGTAGTGTCCAATTAGTCAATTTGCCTTGTACTTTGGTTTCACAGTTTTATAATATAAAACTTACTGAGGCTCTGGGGAATAAACTACCCTTTTTTTGTCTCTACTCTCTGCATATAAACAGTAATTTTTTTCTAATTTTTTTTTTATCATTAGGCTCTTTTTGTATCATACCAAAATTTTGGTATTAAGTAGAATCTCATGTTAATATTAATGCAGAAGTTCAAAGTTTCTTTGTGATCTCAGGTTTGAGTGGCAGTGGTACCAATCTATATAAAATCAAATTGGGTACCTTTAGTCAAACTAACTAACTTCAGTCAAATGTAATAAATCTTCAAATTAGGTGTTAAAACTAATTGCATTTGGTGTCAAAAAACACTAGGGATTTAGCCCAATAAATTACTTGGGTGGATTGGAACTATACTGCTCATCTTTATCCACAAATTAAGTCCTCTTAGATTATATGGAGGCTACACTGCAATTGGTTAAAATTTGTGTAATTCTTTGGAAAATCTTTTTTCCCTTTCTCACTTTTTTTTATTTCTTCATTTCTCCCTTTATTCCTCCTATAACTATTAGGGTAAAGAGACCATAAGGTTGGAAGAGATTGGAGTTATATGTACCAAATAAGCCAGCTTAAGTTAATTAATGAAATTTCACAAGTAAAACAAATTTCCCAGCTATCTATACTATATTAAATTATTGCATTGTGTATTGCATTGACTTCTTGATCAATGGTTTTGGAATAGACAGAAAAAAAAAAGATAAAGTACAAGATACAATTATTGTCTTCTCAATCCTGTTGGGATTACAGAAATAAAGACAAACAAGAAGGAAAGGGAATTATTTTTTCCAGTTTTAGAAATGTATAATAGCATAAGCTTATTAGAAAAGAACTTCATTTTTGAAATATAATACATTAATTACAAATATATCAATTATTGTTTGAATGTTTTTTTTTAAATACTGAAATAGTGAATTGAGTGGGTAGGGGGCTATAATGTCTGGGTTAGCTCTCTAGAGGGCCTCAGGATCAGTCAGAGTCAGGATCAGTCAGAGTCCTTAGTCTTTAAGAGGAGAAACGAAGGAGGCAGGTGTAATGTTCTGGTTAGGTTTTTGGAGGTCTCAGGACCAGCCTTGTTTTCATCAAAGTAATCACCAAGAGAATAGTCAGGGATAAAGTCCATAGATTTTATTATCTCTTTCACAGTCTGTCTCCTTTGCCTGTGGCCTTCAATGTAGGAGGCAGGAGAGCCACCAGGATGGTCTCTATCTTGAAGTCTGTCTCCCCTCCCAGATTTCTTAGCTCTTATATACTCTGTTATAAGTATCATAGGTGTCAGTCTTATAGAATAGGTGTCAACTTGTATAATGATAGTAAGTATTAGAGAATCATTATCTTACTATGCTGAGTTAACACCTTATTGTAGGATTAAATCAATCCTACAGAGTTCCTTCCCTTTACAGGCAGACAAGCTGCCAAGTGGCTTGCCAAAGATGAATCCTGGACTCTGGGGTCTGGACCCTGAAATCCTCTATCCTCAGCATGCTGTGGCAGAGAAGCTCTGACCCTTTCCATCAGTCCTCCAATCCTTGCCTCTGATTATCTAATCAGAGTACATTCAGCAAGCACCAATCATTAGAAGAACCATCACATCACCATATGTTTGTAGAACCATTATCACATCTCCAATAGGTAATTAGCCTTAAGTGTTCTGCTGTCTTAGATTAAATACTCCTTTTCAGAGTTCCAGCCCTCTACAGGAGGAAATTGTGGTTCCCTATGATTAAGATTATATTCAAACAATATTCAAGTATTTTATCATATCACTTTTTTAACTAGAAGAATTATAGATTTATTGTTTTAGTAGAAGATGATTCCACCATCTAGAAAATTAAAAGAAACATTACAGTCAGCATTTTTAAATCTTATTTAAGTCTTGTGTTAAGAAAATTTATTCATAGGAGTATGATTTAGCTCATTTAGCACTGTATTTTATTCTGTGTAAAATTCAGCAGAAATTAATTAAGTACATTAGAAGCACTTGCCTATTAAGCTAAGAAAAACTGATTTGGACAAATGATGTTCTAAAAATATTAAAACATATAAATTTCCCCTGAAGACAGTGAAAATATCTATTTAAAATCAGGAGTTACTAAAGCAAAAATGTCCACTATCACCACCAACATTGAGAATAGTTCTAGATATTACCTATAATAACAACATAAGAAAAATAATGTTGTTAAATATAGACAAGTGGAAAACAAAATTATTATACTTGTTGAATGTACCATATTTGTAGGATTACTGTTTCCAGACCTACTCATTAGAGGATTTCAGTACCAACCTGAATCCTAATTATAAGTGAGGAGTAAAGGGGCAGAATTCACAAAATGGTCAGAGAGGAGTGCATTTATTCAAAATTCTCTCAGCCTTATATACCCTAATATGCTTATATAACTATAGCACACTACACATGCACTAACTGTAGGATACTGCACAGGTGAAACCACATAAACAACTTGCAATTGTGTGGAGATGTCTCCTTGCCTCTTTAGTATAACTCTGCTTTAAATACAACACAATTTGTCATGCCCCCTGACTTCTCAGGAGATGCCCTTAAGGGTGATGGTGAGCCAAACTAGACATATCAACGGGGTTCCACTGGACTAAAGAGTCTTGCCCAGGGTTTCCCCACTAATTTTGACCCTCTACATTACTGATGCATATTTTTATTCAACTAAACTAATAGAAATAATATGGAAATTTAAGAAAGACACAAGCATCTTATTTAATGGGAACTAACTAGAACGATTTCTAGTAACATCGGGGGTGAAACAAGATTGTCCACTGTCACCATTATTATTCAACATTGCATTAAAAATGTTAGCTTTGGTAATAGGAAAAGAAAAAGAGATTAAAGGAATTAGAGAAGGTAAGGAGAAAACCAAATTATCACTCTTTGCAGATGATATGATGGTATGCTTAGAAAACCCTAGAAAATCAACTAAAGAACTACTAGAAACAATTCACAATTTTAACAAAGCTGCAGGATATAAAATAAGTCCATGTAAATCATCAGCATTTTTATGTATTAACAACAAAGTCTAGCAGTAAGAGATACAAAGAGAAATTCCATTAAAAATAATTGTTTATAATATAAAATATTTGGGATTTTATCTGCTAAGGCAAAGTCAAGAACTATATGGACACAAGAGCAAAGCATTTTCTATAGAAATAGATCTTATCAACTGAAAAAATATCAGGTACTCATGGGTAGTCTAAGCTAATAGAATAAAAATCATAATTGAACCTAAATTAATCTACTTATTCAGTCTCATACTAACCAAATTCCCAAGAAATTATTTTACAAATCTAGAAAAAATAATAACAAACTTCATCTAGAAGAACAAAGTGTCAATAATTTCAAGGAAATTAATGAAAAAATGCAAATGAGGGTGGCCTACCTGTACCATACCTAAAACTCTGTTATAAAGCAGCTATAATGAAAACTGTTTGATACTGGTGAAGAAATAGAATAGTTGATCAGTGGAATAAGTTAGGTTCACTAGACAAAATAGTCAATGACTACTACTAGTATTTGACAAACCCAAAGACCCCAGCTTTTGGGATAAGAATTCACCATTTGACAAAAACTGCTGCAAAAATTGGAACTGGTATGGCAGAAACTAGCATTGACCCACACTTAACACCATATACCAAGATAAGATGGAAATGTGTTCATAATTTAGACATACAGAGAGAGATTATAAGTAAATTAGAATAACAAAGATAGTCTACCTCTCAGATTGATGGAGAAGGAAGGAATTTGTAACCAAAGCAGAAGTGGAGATCATTATTGAACACAAAAGAGATTATTTTGATTGTATTAAGTTATAAACTTGTTCACGATAAACTGGGAAAAAAAAACATTTTATATTCAAACGTTCTGATAAAGGCCTCATTTCTAAAATATATAAAGAATTTATTCAAATTTATAAGAATTCAAGTTATTCTCCAATTGATAAATGGTCAAACTATATGAACAGATAATTTTCAGATGAAGAAATTGAAAACATTTCCAGTCATAGGAAAAGATGCTCTAAATCACTTTTGATAAGAAAAATGCTAATTAAGACAACTGAGATACTTTCAGATTGGCTAAAATGGCAGGAAAATATAATGACAGATTTTGGAGAGGATGTGGGAAAACTAGGACACTAATAAATTGTTGGTGGAATAGTGAATGAATTGAAACATTTTGGAGAGCAATTTGGAACTATGCTCAAAGAACTATCAAAATATAGATACTCTTTGATCCAGCAGTGTTTCAACTGGGCTTATATCTCAAAGAGTTCTTAAAAGAGGCAAAGGGTCACACAGGTGCAAAAAATGTTTGTGGCAACCCTTTTTATAGTCGCAAGAAATTGGAATTTGGATGCCCATCAGTTGGAGAATGGCTAAATTAGTTATGGAATATGATTGTTATGGAATATTATTCTATTAGAAACAATCAACAGGATGATTTTAGTGAAGTTTGGAGAGACTTACATGAACCTATACTAAGTGAAATGAGCAGAAACAGCAGATCATTGTACATGGCAAATTTATACAGTGATCAATTCTGATGCACATGGTTCTTTTGAGATGATTCAGGCCAGTTCTGATGATCTTGTAATTAAAAAGAGCCATCTATATTCTGAAAGAAGATTGTTCTCTCTGTTGTGAACTGAGTGTGGTTCACAACATAGCATTTTCGCACATTTTGTTGTTTGTTGAAATTTTATTTTCTTTCTTATTTCCCCCTTTTTGATATGATTTTTCTTGTGCAGCAAAATAATTTTATAAATATGTATGCCTACATTGAATTTAATATATATCTTTACCATGTTTAACATATATTGGATTACTTGCCATCTAGTGTAGGGGGTAGAAGGAAGGGAGGGGGATTGGAATGCAAAGTTTTGCAAGGGTCAATGTTGAAAAATTATCCATGAATTTTTGAAAATGCAAAGCTTTAATAAAGAAATAAAGATACAGCATATAAAATAAATAAACTTTTTTCTATGTATGACATAACCAAGTACCAAGGAAAATATAAAAAAAAATTCCATTCAAAGTTAATAGAGAATATGTAAAATTTGGGGATTCTATCAATACATGTTCAGGATTTATATAAATCAAATTGTAAAACACTTTATAGAATTAAATAAAAATGTAAAGAACTGTAAAGATACTATTTGCTTTTTTGGGCTGTGCTTTAAAATAAAAATTATATATATATATATATATACATATATATGTATATATATAAAATCATGCTCTTGATTGTATATAATATTATAACATTCAGAATGTATATCCTGAGCAAGGATTAAGACACAAAATTTTGTGTATTTAGCCTTTATATTTCTTACTCTAATATTTTCCTTCATTATTGTTCACATATAGAGCTGCAGAAACTTCCTGTCAAGTCTTCGTTCCTCTATCTGATTCCTCCCATCCATAAACCCTTTATTTCGTAGACATAATAATCTTTCTTTTTCATTGGAGTATTGCCCACTGCTATACAATGCTGCTCTTTATTTACCAAGTTACACCAAATTGCCTTCACAGTCACTAAGCTATACTATTCTTAAATGACAAAATATTGTAGTTATAAGATTAAAGATAGGATGCAAATCTACTTGTTTTTCAAAATCAAATAAAAAACAAAAATATACATGAAATAAAGTTCTAATACTCTTATTAGTTAATACATATTGAACATGTATCTCTCTGTAAGAAATAAATGAAGAACCCACTGTGTAGAGATACTCTAAATGTAATGGGTTAGTTTAGTAAACTATAAAAACACCAGGTGTTATAATTCTTATACTCATTAAATTGTAGCTGTTAATTACTCAGATATCTTTCCTTATTAACTTATTGTTAAGAGTAATTACCATAGAAATAAAGTAAATTTCAAGTGCTAGCTTATGTGAACCTTAATGAAAAAAAGAGAAAATAAAAACCAAAACAAACATTAAGAAAAAAAAAAAACAACTTTGCTATTGCTTTTTATGTAATATTTGTCTCCTGGGTGATTTCATGATTACTGCATTATAGTGCATATTGTTAAAAATTTTTTTTTGTTAAGAATTATATGGAAAAGTATATTCTCAGCAATTTTAGCAAGAAGTTGCAGTTTTTGGTGCTCATGGACCTTTTTCCTAATATGTTCAATATACAACATTGGCTGGCTGAATTATGCATGTTTCATTATTTTATGAAAGTTGAGAATTGACTATATTTTGAAAATTTCAATTCTTATATAAATACTCATTTAATATTGCAAACACCATAGTGCAAGCTCTCACAATCTTATAACTAGTTTTCTGATATCTTTCTCTGCCTATAAAACATAGAGCTACCAAACTGATCTTCCTAAATCATGATAATATTCACGGGCTCTCTATTACCTCCATGTTGAAATATAAATATTCTCAGATTAGGTTTTAAATTTTTCCATAACCTTTGCCTATTTCTATCTTTCCTCCCTATCCATGTCCTCTGCAATTTAGTCAAAATGGCCTTCTTGCGATTTCTCAAATCAAATACTCCATCTTTTGAGTCTATACATTTTTACTAGTTGCTTTTCATTCCATGAAAGCTCTCATCTCTTGTGACTACATCCTGACTTCTCTGGCTATCCTGAACTCATTTTAATTTCATCCCCAAATCCCACATTGTACAAGAAACCTCTCATGTTATTACTTAAGGAGAAAAAGGAAACTATCAATTAAACATATACCTAAAGAGAAAAAGGAAACTATCAATTAAACATTATATATATATATATTTTTTTTGCTGATATGCTATTTCTCCCTATAGAAACTGAGCCCTCTATGAACAGAAATTATTTATTTTTGTTTTTCCTATTGTTATATTCAGCAATTAACACAATGCATTTCACATATTTAAGAGTCAATACTTCCTGACTGATAGATTTAGAATGCATTTTGATATTTAGCACATTCAAGTTCACTTTTCTCCCTTAAAAATAATTGCTTGCCTTTAATTTTTCTTCTTCCATATGAATTTTGTCACTTTTTCTACCTACATAAAGTAACCTTTTGTCTGTTTATTTGATGTGAATCAGTATGTAAATTAACAGAAGGGTTATTATTTTATTTTATTTTCAAATTTGGGAATGACACACCAAAACAATTAATGTCTGTCTTTATTTAGTTAATTTTTTTGTTTTTTCATGTGCTTTTGTAAAGAATTCCAGGAATTGTTATGCATTGTTTTTCTGCTCTAGCTCTCTATTACATTTCATACATACACACACACACACACACACACACACACACACACATATATCTGTGTGTGTGTGCATATATATATATATATATATATATATATATATATATACAGACTGATAGTTGCGCATTAATTTTATATACCACTACTTTAGGACTTATTTATTATTTCAGCTCTGTTATTTTTGGTTAATTCTTTTCAGACTGTAGTATAAATTAATTTAATAGTACCAATGTGTTTTTTGTTGAAAATTTTCTTTTGTGGCTTTTTTTTTGCATATTTGCTTGTTTTTATATTATTGGTATTTATATTTGCAACTTCTTTTTGCATCTGCATTTGCAGTTTTGTTTCTGTATTTGTAAGTTTATCTTTCAGATAAAAGGGGTTTCATAACTATGCAGAAGAAATTATCAAGCACATCTCTATAAGATTGTTTTCCTTTTATGATGGTTTCATGATCAAACAGAAGCTTTGGGGGCTGGGTATTTTTCTTCCCTGGGATATTAGATTTATGCTATTATACCTTGCAAACTCACCATATGTAGTGATAGGCATGGGGACTACTTACTTCATCCCTTAACCATGTGCTTCTCTGGGTGATGACTATAGGAGCAAGGATTAAAGAGGTTGTGGTGTTCTGGAACGCACTGATCATTCTGTTTGCACTCAGGATATTGTAAGAAGAAATATATTTATTATTTTCCTAATTTTGGCCCAAACCAGCAATAATTACATAAAACTAATTTCATGTTGTGTACATATTTTAAATTAAATTGTAATCTTATCTATCACATTGTATTCAATATTTTACATGAGTTTTTATTAACGATGTCAGTATATAGTTTTCATTGCTTCTTATCTGGTGTAGGTATCACTCCCATATTATCTTATAGAAAGAGTCTCCTAGCATTTCTTTTTTTTCACATTTTTGCTCTAAATCATTAATAATCAAATGAAAACCAATCAAAGCAACTCTAAAGTTCCTCAGATTCTTCATCTTGGCAGTTAGCAAAAATAAATAAATAAATAAAAGGAAAATAACAAATGTTGGTGGGACAGGAGGGAAACTAGCATGTTAATGGAACTTTGAAATATTTCAAGAATTTTGAAAGTAATTTTGATCTATGCTTCAAAAATTTTTAAACCACATTTTTTTCCTTCCAAAGGAAAACACTATTAAGTTTATAAACCAAAGAGATGAAAGAATTAAGAAAAAATTCCATATGTACAAAATTATTTATAGCATCCTTTTTTATAGTAGCAAAAAACTAAAAATGAAGGAGAGGCCCAATCAACTACAGAACAGCTGATAATATCTATATCTATATCTATATACAGATTATATATAGAGATATATATGTAGATATATGCAAATATACATCTTATAGAATATGCCATTGCATATATCAATATAATACACATATATTTACATATACATAATGAGATATGGGATATTATTCTATAAAAATGATACAGTAGATGGTTTCAGATAAACAGAAGTAGCCTGATATGTACTTGAAGACTAGTATTAAGTAAGAAAAATGAGAAGAAAATTATAAAATGAAATTCTGAATACAACGAACTTTGAAAATCCTAAGTACTCTAAACCGTGTAATGACCAATGATGATTTAATGTTGAAATAAGATAGATAAATAATAGACTCAAAATGCAAGCTGATATATGATATGATACAACAATCTAAGAGTATAATCTAATATAACATAATGCAATATTATATAATGTAATACAATGTAATAAAATATACTTACTATAAAATGTTCAATATAACAATTTTGCTTGATTATGTATTTTTTTTATGAGTATTTTATCTTTTCTTTTCCTTGAAGGGGAAAGGATATGTGAAAGAAAGAAAATAGATATTTTTAAAATTTAAAAAGACACATTAAATATATATTGGTTCAGTATTAGAGGAAAGAATACAAAACATTAAAATAGACTAATATATTAAATCCTGGATAAGTAAGATAACTAAAGTGATGTAGAATTTTTCTCTATCTATGCCCATTAAATTTTCAAATAAACTCGTAATTTCAATAATTTAAAATTGGTTAAGTTATATTTTGCATATATAAATAACTAGGCAAAGTGATCATTTTAAAATTCATCATCAGGTCAATAGAGGATGATGATTTTTGATGTTGTTTTTCACAGGTACTATAATCTCTCACTCATGGCACTTTCAATCCAGTATAATAAAAACAATATCAATTCCCATGAATTTATAGATACTTAAATTGTGAAATAATGTATAAGTAATTTTAAGTTATAGGGTTTTTAAGTGTGGGTTTGCAGTTCATTTTTAAGGAAAAGAAAATATTAACTTTTACACTATTTTCAAAAATAATACATTTTAACTTAAAAGTGACAGTGATAGACCTCTATTATTGTGTATGAGAAAGGCATCATTTCCCCCTAGCATACTTATCTACAATTCATTTTTAGTAAACTTCATAATTACATTTGAATTTTACTATACTCATTTACCATACCATTTGCTTGTCTCTCACTTGTATAATGCTAAAAATGACTTTCTTGCTGCTTATTTGTTAGTAACACAATCATAACTGTCTACTTTAAAAGCAGTATAATATAAAACATACTTTTCCTAATTTTCTCTGCCTCTTAGACATCTGCTTTCTACAGAAATAACATATACAGTAAGTCATCAGTAGGAGAACAGCTGCTCTCTACTTGTTAAGCATCTTCTTACATTGCAGGTTGGAAATTTAAAAGAGACAAATGGTTTCTGCTGAGCATTAAAGCAAAACATGCATTCTTTAATCATAAAGAATACTGGTAAGATTGGTGCTGTGCAAATAGAGCTATACTATCTCTCTTTACTTTTATAGTTGACCACTGATTTCACACTTATCCAAGCAGATAAAGATTATTCTAATTCACTCAAAGTAAATGTTAAATAGTAGTTGAGAAAATGAGATGGTAAAGTTTCTTATACTGAAAGAAAAGTGTTCTCGATACCTATATTTTCTCAATTTATTTCCTCATGTACCATTATTGTCATTATAGTCCTTTAAAGTCATTTCTAATTTAGACCACAGTTAAGTATGAGAGTCTACGTTAGGCTTCTCATGTCTACCCTCACCACCACCCTTATTACAAGCCTGGTCCTAATTTAATGAAATATACTCCCTTCCTTCCTAATTCTCACTAAGTGCAGAAAAAACACAAGGATTTATTAATTCCTTATGAATTCCACTTTGTTAGAATCTTTGCAAAGAATATTTGCAAATAATAATTCAATATTATTATTAATCAATAATAAATCAGTTATTATTATCCCCAATTATAGTTTTGGTAACTGAGAGATATAGATTATGTGATCTTTGCTGGACTATGTAGCTATTCAAGTCTTTCTCCTTCTAAATACAGTTCTGTACTCATTGCATCACTAATGTTCCTCTAAAATAAGATCATTTTTCCCAGCTTTGAGATATAAAATGGCAATCCCAGAATTAAAAAATAAATAAATTAATTAAAAACATTACTATTTAAAAGGCAGGGTTACATCCTTGTTTATCTCACTTGTCCTTTTGCAATTCATAATTATAATCCAAGTCTTCAGGCTAATCATCTTTGTGAACATTCCAACTTTCTGCTGATTCCAATCATATTTACTGTTCTTCATAGAAAAGAGATCTGATAGCTGATGGTATATTTGGATAATATATGGTATATTTAGGTTTGAAAGTAATGCTTAAATTATATGTTAAACAAAGAAAAATAAATAAATAATATCTATGTGCTGAATGGACCAATTGGAAATCATATCTTCCTCATTCCAAGCTCAGTGTCCTATATATGGTGCTAACCAGATGCTTCTGGCTTCCCCAGATTATAGTTTTTCCAATCCCAATACACTTTAATTTTTAAAAATTCTTCCTTTGGAGATAATCTTGAAGCAAGGAGATACTTAAGTGGTATTACTTGGTAGGTATATCTCAGGCTGTTGTCCCTGGCCATCGACAGTTCCTCAGCTAACAGTGAACAGCACTCTCAGATTGGAGTCCAAGATGCAAAGGTTTTTCCTGTCAGTGGACAGATTTTAGGACAGATCCTTCAGAATGATGTGGCTTCAATTTATAGTTTCTTGGTTCCCAAAATATAAATCCTGAAAAGGACATGACGCAGTTGGCCTGGTCAGCAAAAGGAGAGGCAGTCAGAGCAGGAGTAGCAACAGTGGCATGAGCAGTAGTGGTAAAAGCCCAGGCAGATGTGGGAACCACCAAAGGACCCAGGACTTCTGGCAACCCCAAGCTCTGGGGATGCAGCCAGAATCCTGGGAAGCAGTTGGCAAGGGACTATAACTTGCCTCCATAACCAGTTCCCTCCACTTCCCCAAAGAAGTTTGTACATCATAGGATTGAGTGAAGAGCAAAAATGTACTTCCATCAGAGAAAGTGAATTAGATCAAGAAGGGAAGAGTCTGACTGTGCTGACTAAGCTGGTTTGTTTCTCCCCCTGGGATCCTCACTTGTCCTTTTGGGGAAATGGGTATTGAGGTACAGTCAAACTGAGATGTACTCCTTATGAGAAAAAGTTCTCACTTTTGTCACTTGACATGTCTTTTGTAACTAATTAACTGGCAAATAAACTAACAAACTAATTAACTGACAAATAACTGACAAACTAACCAACTGACACTCTATTGAGATGTTTTTTGTTCAGTTCATTTTGCAGTCATTTACAACTTTCTGTGACTCCATTTGGTGTTTTCTTGTCAAACTGCAGTGATTACAATTTTCTTCTCCGGATCATTTTACAGATGAGGACAGTGAGGCAAAAATGGTTAAATGACTTGCCCCAGGTCATACAGTTAATAAGTATCTAAAGTGAGATTTGAACTTGAGATGAGTCTTCCTAACTCCTATTCTAGCACTCTATCCACAGTACCACCTAGCTGCCCATATTGCAAAATTAAATCAAAGTTAAGCCTGACATCCTCTCCTTTTTATTTAACTTCCAAATATACTTCCTAAGTAAGAAAATTTGCTGAATAATTGCCATAAAACTGTGTAAAATTTTATAAGTGTGTATAACTCCTTCAGTTCTGCAACTTGGCAAATGATGATATTAATTAAACATTAGCTTTGGTCCTGCCTATTGATTTATTGACCTCTAACCAAATGAACCTAGGTAAAAGGGTTTATTCTCTAGGGAAATCTCAGGAGTGTGGAATTCTCCAACAACTTCTTTGGACTTTATTTGAAGAGGTGGGAGTCTATGGATTCAGACTGTTGTATATCTTGTTAGATTCGGTTGTGTTTTTTGTTTTTAACTATTTTCATTCCTTAACAGAAGTTTTGGGATAGGTGAGAATAGAACATATATTCAGAAGTAACCATTAGGTAAAAAGAAAAGATAAAAATAAATGTTAATTTTTACAATGTATAAAAAGGGAATTAGAATCTTTTGGCTTAATTTCTGTCACATTTGAAGAAAAAATTTAAAAATTTAAGAACACTGTAAAAATGTCCATTAATTAGAACACACCCATTCATTTACTCAGTAAAACAAATGACATATCAACGGTTTTTGTAAGTGGCCTGAAGGAAAGACCTCTGGATCCTATAGTTCCTATTTAAGTTTAAAATCCTTATCATCCTGCTTAATGTTTTTTTTATGTCCAATGTTTATAAATAAAATTAATTTTAATGGTAAATTAAATTAATCATTTTTAATTTCTTTTGCTTAATCTTAAATATAATGGGGGCAAATTGAATATACCCTAAATATTCAACATGCAGAATGTAGTGATATGAATGACAATGTTCTATCATTCAGAATAAACCTTAGGTTTACATTGAGTAAAATTAAAGCATTCAAAATAATATTGTTGAACTTTTCTGATTTGTGTAATAAAAAGCGATGTTAAACACTATAAAGTCAGATTTTTCAGGGGCAATGCAGATTAATAATATTTCTTTAATTTGCTAATTTTATATGAAAATGTAATGAAAATCATTTAAAAGAAATACTTAATCCTTTGCCCTAATATTAACAAAGTAATTGTCTTTTAATTAACTTAATATTTCCTATATTCCCCCTAAAATAATTCTATAAAGTATGCTTAGTAGTTCATTAGCAATACCATAATTTATTAATGTGCTCTTGGCAGAGAAGCATTTTTATTATTTTGTTATCTTTTAAAAAATGTTTTGGTTCTAAAAGTAATACAGAAAGAAATTCAGGGGTAATTGGTAAGCTAAAATAATGGAAAATAAATGCAGATATTTTATAACTATTTTAAAAACATTTGTTTTGGTGTATTCTGGTACAACTCCATGGAATGTGTAACCCAAAGTTAACAAATTTCTTGGAGTTGCCTTTATCTTATATTATTTGTGCAACAATATAAATAATCACATTATAAAGCCTTACACATAAATGATACTTGGATTTAGACTTATCTTGATATGATCTATGTACTTAGTCATCCAAGTCATCTCTTTTCCTTCCACTGTTATGGAATTTGTTTTCTAAGTTTCCATCTACCATAGTTGGTAGAGACTGAAGTTAACCTTTAACAATAACAATTATTTATACTATGGCCAGGGTCTTCAGCACTTTGAGTTAAGTGGTGCAGTAGATATCTAAATTCTGAAACATGGGGGCCATGAAAGAACAGATTGTATGTACTGAATTAGCTCCTGTGTATTTTGTTACTATGGGCTAGATGGGTTAGAGAAGAGATTTTGTATTTTAAGATTTTGTTTAATATTATGTTTCATTCCCTAGTTTACTTCTGGACTTAACAAGCAAGGAATTGACCATTTGTAAAATAGTTGTTTCTAATTCTTTAGCTTTAGCATCTGAAAAAGTCACGTAGGCATCTAAAATTTGAGATCTGTAAGGAAACCAATAGGACTATTATAATTTTTTAGGAAGGTAATTCATTAGAAATCACTTTTAAAAGATATTATTCAAGTCATATGAACAGAAATGAATTGCTTGTATAACTGTCACATATTCATATGGCCTGTGGGGGTCACTAGATGACATGACATAAATTGAAATGGTCAAAATTTGCTCATGGGACTAAAGTTATATTTTCTATATGTTTATAGGAAGATAGATACCTTATTTGTCCTGGAGAGAAACTCAATATTTGAGTTGGTACTTCATTATATTCTACTTGATTTACCAGCCCAAGGACTTTTTCTATGATAAAAGGCAGCTCTCCCCATGTCTACTACACATTAGCATTGATTCAAATATTTTATAGATGGGATCTAATGTACCTAATTGGTTTCCCATTAACTGAAGTCTCAATAGGGGGTATTAACCACTAGGGCTTCAAAGAAAGGATTAGAAAAAGGAAGGAAGCACTGGGAAAGAAGATAGGTGATAAGAAGGGTATAAGTAAGATTATTAAGGAAAACATGTTCTCTTCCCATTCCAATATTCAAAAATCACCTTAGTATTCAAAAAGAAATAGTCTTCAGGGTTGTGTAAATAAAGATTGATTCATACTAATTCTATCTTCTGGCACTGATTTTAATGAGATTAAGTAAGAGATCTCCCAACCAAAAGAGATGTGTTGATGAGATTAACTAAAAGAAAACACTTTCACCTAAAAATATTGGTTATGAGGTGTTGGGTACTTAAGTGAAGTTGGCAGAGGAAGCCTGAATAACTGATAAGATTATAATACTCCCTGAGGCAAGGGCACTTTTGGGGATCATAGCCTTATAGTCACATCTCTGGTGGAAGTCTTGGGAAACCCTATCTTATTGTATCTAATTAGAAAGCCAAGTTATGATATAACCCCCCCCCCCCGAATTAAATAACCTTATAAATCTATCCATGGCCTAAATCATTTTTGCTGAATCCTTTTGGGTAATTTAGCAAATAATTCTCCCTAGTGGTATCCTTCTCGCCCTTCCCTTATGTCTCATCATGTCTTTCTCCTTGTTACAGTCAACTAATGCTTTTAGGGTACTAAAATCTGTTATGGATTTAGCCTGCTAGTCAATGGCTTATTCTCACCTCATAGTGTATTCCTTTTTTTTTTTTTTTTTTTCTGGTTAATTGTGAATTCCACTCTGGAAGTTGTATTTCCCTTGTTAATTGCTAAAACAAACACATAAACAAATAAACAAAACCTTTCCTGGCTAACTATATGCTTTTCTCTCCTTGCTAACTATATTTTCTCCTCTCCTTTTCACTCTGTCATAATCTCTTCTCATAAATAAAGGCAAAAAGAATCCTATTTTGAATTCTTCACATGTACTTTGAGCTTTGTACTTCACTTTCTAACTAGGAATTGCTACTTCAGTGTCATCATTTGGTGCCATTAGGTCTACACCAGAGTGACAAAAAATGTCAAGACATTCTCTGTGTCAAATACCTGATAGCCTGTTCTTTTTTACTCAATATCCCAAATAAAGAAAATGTCTGAGCAACTTCAACTGATAGGCTCCTTTTGCTACCTACCCTAAAGCTTTATGTGTACGTATATCTTTATGTAAAACTTTATGTGCATATCTCCTTATATTTTGTGATATCCACCTGGCAAAACCCACCAGCTAATTCTAATTAAACTTTCTACATTCTAGTTTTGCTTCTTGATTAATTAGCTTCCAAGCAAACATAGGAGCAATTATTCTCTAGAAGAATCTTAGCACCTCTGGGCTCAGGTATTCCTCATTATCAGATAGGAGAAAATGAAAAGAACTAAAAAAAAAAAATTAGAAAACTAAAAAAGGGAAAAGGGAGTAGGGAGAGTGTGGATTGTAAATTAGAATTTTTTTTTTTTTGGTGAAATAAAACATGCTTTTATGAGAATCATTTATTCCTGGTACAAAATGTCTAAAGATCTTTAGTAAAGTTTTTGGGACGGTTTGCTATTTCTAAGTAGCAGATATTGTAATGTACTCTAGAAGCTTCCTAGGAAGTCTATGATTTTAATTTCTCATATCATAAGTCAGGGCATAAATACATATTTCCTTTATAAGTATTCAAGGAAATTTTAACATGGGGACTGGAGTATCTGTATTTTATTAAGAGATAATGGAAAGATTTAATGTTTTTTATTGGTTAACCTTTTCAGAAAAGATAGGTCAAAATTTATAGAGATTTTTAAAACATTTGTGGGATATTTCATTTTTTTTTCTATTTGAAAAGTAAAGAAGCAGAAACTTTCTTGAAAAGGAAATCACAGCAGGGCTTTTTCTTTGTCCACTCAGCAGGGAATGACCCCACCTTAGCAAACTCAGTAATATGACTAAGAGTCCTGCTGAGGCTAAAAAATATCCTCAAGACTGAATTTTAAGGAGAGACACCGAAATTTAAGAGGAAAGGACTCAAGGTTCCAATTTCTTTAATGTCCTTAATTTTCATTGTTCCAAGCCAATGGCTTCATATATTTTGATCATATTACATTCTCAGCCTGTTATACCTGGCTTACATATCTTGCATTTTTTAATAGAAATAGATTGTTCATTAATGGGGCAGAAGTTGATGCATGGTCATTACTCTGTAAAATGGAAATTATGGGGGAAAGAAAGAGAAGAGCTGGAAATGCCTTCCTTTCAGTATTGCTGTGTTTACCTCTTGTTGGCATTTGGACTCTAGGGATGTTGCTTTGGCAGACTGATAATCTTTCTATGGGGAATACCTAGGAGGGATCTTTTCCTCTTATGTTTTTTAGAGGCTAGTGTGAGGGTTTCTTTGTTTTGTTTTGTTTTTATTTCTTCCCCAATTATTGATTTTCTTTGTGGGAAAAGTCAACTAAAAAAAAATAGCAGGTGTCTCTGAGGACTGAATTAGAACATGGGAAAATATTCATTAGCCTAATTATATCCCTACCTTCTTTAATAGTATTTCTTATTCCACCACTTCCTCCCCATCTACTCAGGTCTGTAATTATTCTGATAGTATATTAATTGGTTTTTAAAGTATAACATTAGAAAATAAATTTATTATTTTAATTTTTGAGAGAATCATATGGATATTAACAAATTATACCTGCCTAAACTTTGTAGGGAATAATTGGAATATTTTGCAAATAAAAATGTGTAAATATTTAAAGACAGATTGCTTGTAGTAGTTTAAATTGTAGTCCAACTTCAGAATTTTTAAGAATATTAAAATCTGAGTGCAAGTACTTTTTCATTCTTTCTTTTTTATTTTTATTTCTTTCCTACTTAATTTATTCTCTGGAGAATTAGAGGGATAGTAAAGAGAAGAATATATCTTTGCATTCAGGAAAAAAACCTGGTAACAAGACTGTTTTGAAATATATAGACTGTACTTTTGGGCAAGTACTTAACCTCTAATTGCCTTATGGCAATACATCAAGATATTAAATTTAGGAGCTGAGTTGTGAATTTGGATTTATGAATGGAATTTCCACATTAATTTCTTATATTTTTAAAAGAAAACATATTCCTGGAATTTTATGATTATATTTTAGTAAATGACATTGCTATATCTACATATTTTGAATGAGTCAAATAATAAGCATTAATGAAATTTGCTTATTTAATTTCTAAACATTTACTAGTAATAGTGAATATACTTTAGTCAAATATTTAAAAAATAGTACCAGGGAAGCTACATACAAGTTTACTTATCTAGTAACTAAAAGAAATATGTATATTTCTCTTTTTAAATCTAGGGAACATATAATGAGGGATTGTATATGCTTCTATGGTATCTCATTTTCCTGTTATGTATTTATGCATGTATGTTTATGTGCATATTCATATTATGTACATATATGTATATTTACATAAATGTGTATATGTAAATGTCTTTGTCTATAGTTATATATGCATGCATATGCATCATAAACACATTTTATATTCTAAATATAAATACATGTGTGTTCAAATATACAAAAAAGTGAGATGTTTCAGAAATATATGTGTTTATATCAATGAATTGGTCCTTTTTCCTCCCTAATTTTTGCATCAAATAAGTGAGGAAGATCAGAGAATTAAGATATGTTGGATATAAATACAAATATATAAGAACATGATATTCCCCCATAGCTCAGTAGCAAAAGAATACAAACACATAGTTCTAAAATGACAAAGTATTAATAGTGATATAGATTTAATCAATAATCATCAGAAATGAATTAAGTTATTGTGATTCTTAAATATTAGAAGACTCCACCACTATGTCCTGGTTATGATTTATATTTTTATAGAAGTTATGTCTCTTTTCTATGATGATTATTTTTTTTTTCTGTTTCAGGAACCTTTTATAGGAAAACAAGTTCTACTAATCCTTGTCTATTTTCTTCCTTTGGCCATAACTGAATAATCTTCCTCTTGGTCTCAATTGCAGATATATATTGTTAAAACAAATGAGATCAATTATCCCTCAGAAGTCTTATCTATTCTCGTAAGTATTATTGATGGAAATGGGAACACTGCAATAAAACTGGAAAATAACTTATTTGATTAAGATATTAGAGACACGGAAATTATCTACTAAAATTTTTACTGTTGTTCCCACACTATTTTCAAAGGAGCAAGACTGATTTATTGCACCAAAAAAATTATGGGAGATAGCTTTTTTTTTTTTCCATTTCAATTGTCATCAAGAAATAATTTCATCACATTGAATAGATAATTTTCAGTATTGACTTACTTTATTATTTTCTTATGACTGTATTCATTTATTTGTTAATGAATTTAGTATTTACTTTGATCATTTGTTTCTTCATTGGTTTCTTCATTGGAGAAAATACCTCAGAGTATAAATCAGATGCAGAACAGAGTTGCTGACTGGATGAGTTGAGCCTGCTTTTCAGTCTAGATCTATGATTTCCTTGGTAAAGGGAATTTCTAGAGATGATGAAGAAATTTTCTAAATTAATGCAGAGGAACAAGAATTCTTCAACTTATATTTTTAGACATTCACTTGAAGGATTAAGGGGCTAAAAAACTTTCGTAAATAATGTAAACTGCTTGCATTTTTGTTCTTCTTCCCAGGTTATTTATACCTTCTAAATCCAATTCTCCCTGAGCAACAAGAGAACTGTTCAGTTCTACACGCATATATTGTATCTAAGATCTACTATAACCTATTTAACATGTATAGGACTGCTTGCCAACTGGGGGAGGGGGTGGAGGGAGGGCAGGGAAAAATTGGAACAAAAGTGAGTGCAAGGGATAATGTTGTAAAAAATTACCCTGGCATTGGCTTCTGTCAATAAAAAGTTATTAAAAAAAAAAAAAAAGAAAAACTTTCCTAACTCTAAAATACCTCTCCAGCTTTACGTTTTTTTTTAAACTATTTTTTGGTGGGCAATAAAAATAATTCAGGTAAGATCCTTCCTTTAGTAATGCAGATATATATCTTATCTTCAAATTATAGATTCAAAGTTACTCATTTACCAATGATTTCTATTATCAAATCTAAAGGCCTTTTAGCAATATTCATTTGTTTTGACTTCCCTTCAGCTTTTGACACTGTTGATCACTCTTTTCTCCTTGATATTTATTTGTCTCTATGTTTTTATGACACTATTTCATTTATCCTTCTACTTTTCAGTAGAAAGTATCATTTACTTTTACTGACTCTTGATCTAGGTTGTACTTCCAGCTTTGAATTTCTCCTAAGGATTTGTGCTGTCTTCTCTTTTCCTAGTTCACTATTTCTTACTGATCTCTTTATTTCCTATGAATACAATATTATCTCTATGTAAGTTTGTTTTTGTTTTGTTTTTCTTTAATTTCTATTTATTTATTAATTTTACTGGCTCTAACCTCTTTCACAACACTGAGCCTCCCTTCTCAAGAGTCTATTAGAAATCATTCTCTGTTTTCTCAAGTATTTTCTCTAAGGTCTCTACAGCTATTAAGGGTATCAACCTTTCTACCAATAATGAAATCATCATTGATTATTCCTATTTCTTTCTACCTCCTATATACAATCAATTGTCAAGTTCTTTTATGTCGACTTTCATAATTTGTGTCTTAGATAACTCCTTTTGTCTTCTGATACTACAAACAACCTAGTGTAGGTTATCATCACTTAATTCATGGACTGAGACAATAGCCTTCTCCTTGGTCATCTTCCATCTTCTTTCCCTCCCTTCCTTTTTTTCCTTCCCTCCCTCCCTCCCTCTCTCTCTATTTCTTTCTTTCTTTCTTTTTTCTTTTGCTGAGGCAATTGGGGTCAAGTGACTTGCCCAGGGTCACACAGCTAGGAAGTGTTTAAATGTCTGAGACTTGATCATCTTATTTCATCTCTCTACTTTCTAGATTTTCTTCGACTTGGCCACCAAAAGGATAGTCTATACTAAACTATAGATCTAATCTACTCAGCTTTCTATTCAATCAACTCCAGGAATTTCCTATTATCTTGAGGATCAAATATAAAATCCACTTTTTTGGAATTCAAGGTCCTTTATAATCTTTATAATCTTGCCTCCTTCCAATTTTTCCTTCCATCACTTCTATCCATATACTTTTGAAAACAGTAATTCTAGACGTTTTTCTGTTCCATCCCCAAAACTCACTATCCTGATATTTTCACTAGCATAGATGGCCCTTATAATTAGAATTCATATCTAGAATTCTATCTCTCCCCATATTCACCTGCTGATATCTCTGGCTTTCCTCAAGTCTCATGTAAAATCTCACTGCAAGAAACCTTTCTCAGTCTCCTTTAATGCTAGTGACTCCCATGTTTTGATTATTTGTAATTTATTCTACATATACCTTCCATAATCATAATTGTTTGCATGTAGTCCTCCCCAGTAGATTGTAAAGTCTATGAAGACAGAGACTGTTGTATTTCTTCAAATCCTAAATGTTAGTTGTATTATCTTAAAACTCGTTAAAATTGCAAATCTAATATTTTCCATATATTTATTGGGCTATTAATATTGCAAGTTTTTAAGGCATATCTGTGTGTCTATGCCATTGTCATTTGGATTTTTATCTTAACTTTGTATGTAAAAATTTAGAAATGCAAACAATAATGTGATGTCATTTTTGATGTAAAGGCTGTGAAACATTTACTTTGGAAATGTGAAGTTTCTGAAGGAAAAAATAAGAAGTTGGTCTATAACTTTCTGAAGATAATTTTATAAATGCATTATGTGATATATGCCATCTCTAAACTTTGAAAGTAATAATTATTCTACTATCTACATTCTCAGGTTTAGTTACTTTTTGTTTTTGTTTTTAATCATTTCATAGTAAGTGAAGTTGTATTCATTAATTTTAATGCAATTTGAATTTTCTTTATTAAAATCCTAAATTAAGCCTCTAAAATTTTTCCAAATGTTTAGGAAAATGTGTAGGGCTAAACAACAATGCTTAATTGAGGCTTTTAAGGCTTGTTTATTTGAGTTGTTTTCTGTGAAAGTTGTGTGAGGCCCCAAACTTTTAAGTGATTTATTTTGGACAACAAAAGCAGGATTTATCAAAGATTGGATTACAACCTACATAATATTGGTTCTAATGCTAGTACTGTACCCATTATGTCAGGTTTCTTTTCTATTCCTTTTCCCTCATTCCCTCTATTCCATTCCCTCATAAAATAACTCATTTAGTCATCAGTTTAGGAACTAACTTGAATATGGCAATGGAATTGACATTTAAATAATGTAAAAGACTGAAATAAGTACTGAATTTGAGCTTTAAAAAGTCCAATGATGAGGTTACAATTATATTTCCTAGTTTGTAAACTTTCCTTACTCAGTATTTATTTTCTCATTTATAAAAACAAAACAATTTATTCTAATACCTGCTTGCTTTATAGGTTTATGTCAGGATAGCCAGATTATTTTAGTTGATATAAATAAGGCATTCTTATTGTTAGAATTGTTTTTCAGTGTAATGAACTTTTCATTCGTATCTCAAAACTAACTTCTAAAATTGTGGTAATAAATTTAAAACATTATTCATCCCTTTGTGAAATTAAAGATGAAATTAAACATGTATATGTGTAACCAAAGATTTTGATATTGGGTACATTTTTAATAAGAAACAAATGAAATACGAATTTTCAGGAAAATGTTTTAACTTTTTCAAAGTGTAGTGAATTGTTGTCATTACTATTTTTAAAAGAGAATTTTATAAGTATAAAAAATATATCAATTCCAGTAATACTTAATGGTCTGTCCCAATTTAAAAATAAAATAAAATAGTCATTGCCCAATTTGTGAAGTGATTTATTATTGCTCATTTCACTTAGCATCAGTTCATGTAAATATCTACAAGCCTTTTTGTATTCATCCTGCTGGTCATTTCTTACAGAACAATAGTATTCCACAGCATTCATATATCATAATTTATTCAGCCATTCTCCAATTAATGGGCATCCACTCAGTTTCCAGTTTCTTGCCACTACAAAAAGGGCTGCCACAAAAATTTTGGCACATACAGGTCCCTTTCCCTTCTTTAATATCTCTTTGGGATATAGGCCCAGTAGTAACACTGTTGGATCAAAGAGTATGCATACTTTGATAACTTTTTGAGCATAATTCCAAATTGCTCTTCAGAATGGCTGGATCTGTTCACAACTCCACCAACAATGCATCAGTGTCCCAGGTTTCCCACATCCCCTCCAACATTTGTCACTATCTTTTCCTGTCATTTTAGCGAATCTGACAGATATATAGTGGTATCTCAGAGTTGTCTTAATTTGAATTTCTCTGAACAGTAGTGATTTGAAGCACCCTTTATGAAGAATAATTTTAAACAAATATTTCATGGTCAAAATGAGTGAATAACAAAGATTGAGAAACATTTTTTCTACTTCCCTTTAATCAAATTCACATATAATATTAATTTCTTCAAGTGGAATTTTCAGAAGCTGTTATCACAACTTTGAAATTTTGTTTCAACCAAGAAAATACTCTTTGTACAGTCATTTGGCTAGTCATAAAACATTTATTAAGTAATTACCAAGGGCAGAACCAAGATGGCAGAGAGGAGACATGAGTTTATTTGATCTCTCCCTGATGTCCTTCAGATCAACATCAAATCAAACCAGTTAACTGATTTTAGGGTGACAGGACTGACAAATAGTTGGAGTATAACAAAATTCCAGCAGAAGATCTTTTGGAAGAATTTCAGAAAAGGTCTGTTTCAATTGGGCATGGAGGGAGGGGGCTGAACACAGGCACAACACAGAGACCCATGACAGTGTGGGCTCTGTGTGATGGAGAATCTACCAGGAAGAATCTATAGCAATGCTGGCTACTCTATCCTGATTGCAAGCCAGTAGAGCAACACATTAGTTGTAAGATATGCAATACAAATACAAATGGCATATAAAGAGCCCCTGAAACCCAGAATAACACAGGACCTGCCATGGTCATTCAGCAAAGGAAGTCAGTCAGCACAAAACCAGCACAGTCACTGTCACTTATAGAGGAAGCTTGGACTATCTCCCCTTTGCTCTAAAAGCACAATTTAATCTTTTAAAAAATAAGCAAAAAAGCAAAAAAGAATTCTGATTGTAGACATTTTTATGGAGGAAAAGAGAACAAACCTCAAATCCTGAAAACACTAAAAGCAGATCATCTCCAGGAAAAGCCCCATAGGTGCTATACGTTGGTTCCCATTTCCACAAGGTTCTCTTGGAAGAATTCAAAAAGGATATTAAAAGAGAGTTAGAAGACAAATGGGGGACAGAAATGAAAACATTGTAGGAGAATTTGGAAAAAGAAACACAAAACTTATCTGAAAAAAACTCCTTACAAAATAGATTTTGTGAAATGGAAAAAGGGCATATAATTCTTCTAAAAATGGATTTGACAGAATGCCAAAAGAAAACAATTCCTTAAGAAACAGAATTTGTAAAGTGGGAAAAAAAATCCATTGAAGCAAAAAACTCATTTAAAAGTTCAAGTGGCAAAATACAAAAGGAGCTAAAAGAGGTAAATGAAGAAAATAATGAAATAAAAATTATAATTGAACAAATGAAAATGAATGGCTCAGTAAGACTTCAAGAATAAATTAAACAAAACCAAAAAAGGAAAAAAAGAAAAGAAAATGTAAAATGCTTTATTGGAAAAACAATTGACCTGGAAAATAGATCTAAAAGAGAAAATCAAAGCATTATTGTACTTCCTGAAAACCAGGATGAATAAAGAGCCTAGATATCTTCTTTCAGGTAATCATTAAAGAAAACTGCCCTGATGTCCTAGAAACCAAAGGTAAAATAGCCTGTGAAAGAATTCACTGATCACCTCCTGAAAGAGATCCCAGAA
This sequence comes from Sarcophilus harrisii, assembly GCF_902635505.1. Taxonomy (NCBI): domain Eukaryota; kingdom Metazoa; phylum Chordata; class Mammalia; order Dasyuromorphia; family Dasyuridae; genus Sarcophilus; species Sarcophilus harrisii. The sequence continues at coordinate 132,335,217 of NC_045428.1, forward strand.
TTAAAACTCCAAGGAACATTGTCCCTAAATTTCAGAATTATCAAATCAAAGAGAAAATTTTGCAAATGGCAAAAAAAAAAAAAAAATCCAATACTGAGGAGCACCACAATCACAATTACCCAAAACCTAACAACATCCGCCTTAAAGAATCAAAGGGCCTGTAATTTGATCTTCCAAAAGGAACTTGAATTGCAGGCAAAAATAATCTATCCAGATTAATTGGGTATTATGTCTCAGGGAAGAAGATGGACATTCAATGATACAGATGAATTTCATATATTTCTGATGAAAAGCCTGGAGCTGAATAAAAAAAAAAAATTGATCTTCAAATACAGAAATCAAGAAAAGCATAAAAAGGTAAAAAAGAAAGAACTCTTGAGAAGTATATCTCTGTTATGGGTATACTTAGAGAGTGCGGGTATAACTGGATTTTATTGTGATAAGGTAAAAATAGAAACAAGAAGTGCAAACGGCATTGTATGAGAAAAAATGAAAAATTGAAGTAAAATGAGGGAAAATACCTGAAATTATGAAGAGGCAAAGAAGAGCTTTTTTAATTGAGGGAAAGAAGGGAGGGAAATTAACATTGTGTGAATCTTACTCTCATCAGATTTGACTCAAAGAGAGAATATCAAATATATTTAACTTCAAAGAAACTTCCTTACCCCAAAAGAAAGTAAGAGGGGAAAAGGGGAAAAAAAAAAAAAAAAGGTGAGGCTAATAGAAGGGAAAACAGAAGTGGTAGGGGAAAAGTACAAGAAAGGGGTGCGGCTGGAATGGAGAAGGGTTGTTTAAGGAATGTGGTATTCAGAAGCAAAATACTGGGAAGGATGGAAAGGGGGAAAGGAAAGAGAAAAGCATAACTTGGGGTAAATGAAATGGCAGAAATAAAGAATTAGTCATTTTAACTATGAATGTAAATGGGATGAACTCTCCCATAAAACAGAAGTGGATGGCAGACTGGGTTAAAAGCCAGGATTCTATTTGGTGTCTATCTGCCAAGGAAAAGTCAAGAGCTATAAGAACACAACCCCAAAACACTTTCTACACAAATAAAATCAGATATAATTAATTGGAGAAAATATCAAAAGCTCATGGATAGATCAATTGAATATAATAAAAATGACTATACTACCTAAATTAATCTACTTATTCAGGGCCATATCAATCAGACTCCTAAGAAAGTATTTTACAGATATAAAAAATGAATAATTTCAAAGGAATTAATGAAAAAAATGCAAATGAAGGTGGTATATCTGTGCTAGACATAAAACTATATTATAAAGCAGTAGTTGTTAAAACTATTTACTACTGGCTAAGAAACAGAATACTCAATCAGTGGAATAGGTTAGGTTTACGGTACAAAATCATCAATGACTACAGTAACCTAGCATTTGATCCACCCCAAAAATCCCAATTTTTGGGATAAGAACTCACTATTTGACAAAAACTTCTGGGAAAACTGGAAAGTAGTATGACAAAAACTAGGCATTGACCCACATTTAACATCATATACCAAGATAAACTAAAAATGGGTTCATGATCTAGACATGAAGAATGATATTCTAAGCAAATTAGAAGAACAAAGGATAATTTACCTCTCAGATCTGTGGAGAAGGAAGGAATTTTTGGCTAAAGAAGAAGTAGAAATCATTATTGATACACAAAATAGATAATTTTGATATCAAGTTAAAATATATTTTTATATTTATTATATTAGCATTTTCATTATTATATATTATATTATTTATATATTTATATATATATTTATATATATTGCTATATATTATTATATATTATATAATTATATTATATAATATATTATATAATATATTGCTATATAATATTTATATATATTGCTATATATTATTAAATATAGTTAAATCAACTATATGAATTTTGTAGAGCAAAGTTGCTTTACAAACAAAACTAATGCAGACAAGATTAGAAGGAAGCAATAAACTAGGAAAACATTTTTATATTCAAAGGTTCTAATAAAGGCTTCAATACTAAAATATATAGAGCATTGACTCAAATTTATAAGAATTCAAGTCTTTCTCCAATTGATAAATAGTCATAGGATATGAAAAGACAATTTTCAGATGAGGAAATTGAAACCATTTCTTGTCATATGAAAAGTATTGTAAATTACTATTGATCAGAGAAATGCTAGTTAATACAACTCTGAAGTACCACTACATATCTCTCGAATTGGCTAAAATGGCAGGAATAGATAATGATGAATGTTGGAGGGAATGTGGGAAAACTGGGACACTAATACATTTTTGGTGGAGTTGTGAACTGGTCCAAACATTCTGGGAAGCAATTTGGAACAATGCCCAGAGGGTATTAAAATGAACATACCCTTTGATCTAGTAATGACTCTTCTGAGCCTGTATCCCAAAGACTTTATAAAAGAGAAAAAGGAATCCACATGTGTAAAAATCTTTGCAGCAGTCCTTTTTGCAGTGGCAAGGAACTGGAAACTAAGTAGATGCCCATCAGTTGGAGAATGGTTAAATAATTATGGTATATAAAAGTTATGGAATATTATTATATAGAAAATAATAGTAATTGCTAACATTTCTGTAGGTCCTACAATATGGTGAGATGTCATTATTATACTTATTTTACAGATGAGAATACTGAGGCAAATGAGTTACCTTAGTCATCTATCTCGTTAAGTATCTGGAACTCTTGTGTAAGGAACAACCAGGGGGTCCATGTCACTGTACCATAGATTACATTGATGAAAGTGTGGGTGTGAAGAAGTTATAATGACTGAAAAGGTGGAATAAGAGGTCTTTGAACAGCAGAACATTTTTTATATTTGATCCTAGAGTTGATAGGGAGCAAGTATAGTTGAATGAAAAGAAAAATGAGGGTATTTCAATAATCCAGGCTTGAAGTGATAAAGACCTACAACAGAGCGATGATAGTATCAGAAAAAAGGACGCATCTGATATCTTAGTTACATATTAAAAAGCCATTGATGTTTTATTTAATTTTCTCGAGTAAAATGTGCTCAAATGAAAAGATTTGCAAATGATATTTAACTATATTTGCCAAAAATTAAATGTACTTAATGTATATTATTAACATTTTAGAAAACAGATACAGGATCTCTAATATAATAGTGAGAATTCCATAAGCTTTTAAAGGCAGTTATCTCATTCTATGCTTTGAGAAATGAAACTGAGATTTGTGTAAATTGAAACAAAGCAAGAATGCTTTAAACTGCACACTTATCCTTCATCCTAAGGCCCTGGAGTAATGAAAGGTCAAGACCAGTGATCATCTATCTCCATAATTTCACTAACAATTGGCAAACACAATTTAGAAACTGCCAAGAAGTGAAATTGATCTTGTTCTTTGAGAAAATTGTATCTATCTGTTTAGATTTCTCTATTCTTGTACCACAACAACATGATAAGGAATTCACTTACATCCATCACAGGTTATATAAAACGACCATAGTTTACACATGACCGCATACCATTTGATTCATGATCAATTCAAAAATGTCATTTAAATTATGTTATATGGCTGTGGAAATGAAGATATAGCATCAAATCCTAGAATATACTAATTTAAATACAGATATGTTAAAAGAAAGCTTAAATCCAAGTAAGAGAATACTTGGATAAGAAATATATAATTTTAATTCTAAGAGTAAAATTTAGCTTACATATATTTGAATATTACAAATTTCAGAATTGCCTGCTTATTGTTTTCTTGGGGAATATTTCACTTCCTTTTTTTCATTCTGAAATCTTCACATTCAATTCCTCATTATAAATTAGCTGAAAATAATAATAATTGGCATTTCAAGTAACACTGAAGATGAAAAATTCTATTTTATTAACTTCTGATATATCAACTCAGTACATCTGCCTTCAGAAGAGTAACCTACCCCTTATTCTGTTAATTCATATCTAAATTAGGAAATACAAAAAGACCTTAAAAGATAAATATTTGTAGCATCATTATGAACTTAGAAAATTATCAGTGATACTTCCTGGAAGATATTTAGAATTTATATTTCACCATGAAATATACATGACCACACTAAAATTTTAAGCCACAAAAAATGCATTTTTATATATTTTTCAAAAATAGTTTAAACTAATTTGCTTGCTAATTGAATTCCAAGATAATAGGCCAAGGTGCAAAAATATTTACACAGTAAAACATCACTTATCTAGGATATTCAGGGAATGATTCTTTCTAGTTTGTAGAATTTTCTAGGATTTAGCTTTTTAAATATAAGTGAAGTATGGGGGTGAGTAAGAAACTGGCTAAAGTGTCCAATCCTCATGAACTATAACTATGTGCCATCCAATGATGACTTCAGACTCATTAGCCATTTCTTGAAGAAGCAGATGTTACTGCTGTGTTAGAGTTATCTGTGTATTCCAAAAGCACTAATAAGCCAAAGGTTTTCTTTTTCTACATGCCTAGCATTCAAGCAAAGAGAACCAGCTGCTGAACCCATCTAAGGGGAGAGGCCTTAAGTCTTGTCTTCCATTAAATCAGAAAAGGCAGAGGTATACAGATTCCTTGAGATACAGAAAGTTTTAATCCAAACCTCCTGATGCCATCTTGCCATATTTCAACTTAAGCTAAAATGTATTTTGTCAGTTTCTATTCTTTGCTTTTTTACTGCTTTTTTCTTGCCCTTAGGTAAAAAAAATCTGGGACTAGGATGCAGTGTTTTCGAAGGTCTTCAAAAGAGCAGAATAGCAAGCATCAGAAATCTGTCAGCTGTAGTTCATACTGGAATTTTCCTGAGACTAAGAAACAGTGGGGAAATAGCTGAGGCCCCAAAGAATAGCTTGTTCTTTCCCATGTGATTCCCACATACTTCTAGAATTAAATTTGTGAGGTAAATATTTTGTAGAAAATCTTTGAACTCACTCTTTCTAGAGGATAAAGTAATAGCAAAAATAATATGACCTCAGCTGGGGGAGAAATGCTTTGTTGATTCTATTCTTACTATAACTTTGCATTAAATATTACTTTGTTAAAGCTAATTTAGCTCACTGAATGAAGGATATTTATGGCATTAGGGAGATTATAACTATAATTAGTGACATATAAGGAAAGACACTTCAGAATGTGACTTGAGCTGATATTATTAAAGAAAGATATCCTTGACCTATCAGTGTTATTACCAGAAGCAATCTCTCTCTGGTAATCTAATCTAGTGATTTCTTGTATAGTAGAAGAAAAAGTTTACAGTCTCAGTGCAAAAAAAAATCTTTAAAAATGCTTTGGAATAAAATATTTCTAAAATGTATTATAGTTTTGACAGTAGCATAATTTTAAGCTTGCCTCCTCCTTAGTACATAAAAATTAGTCTAGCTCTTCCATAAGATGTGTCTAAACAGTTTTCTGAAAGGCAAGGTCATGGCTGATGACATCATTTCTTTATTACTTCAGAAGAATATAGTCACAAGGTGATCCAGAAACTCTTTGAGCTTAATTGGTAGATTATGGTACATAAATCAGAGTCACTGGAACATTGTGGAGGTAAATGAAGTAAGGGTGTTCTCAAACAATACTCTTCTCTTATTGTTAACTATTGAATGACCTGTAAGTGTTTCACATTTTTCCAGTATTAAACAGAAACTACCAGAGAACTGATCTGTTATGTCCTAAATAAAATAATAATACTTTTGTACAACTTTGTTAAAAACTACTAGATAAAATGCAATTTCTTTGATGATTTAATTTTATTATTACAAATTTCAATTGTAAATATGGCTGCTGAGTTTTCATGGAAAAGGACATATACAGGTTATTTAGTAATGTAACTTGCTTTGAAAATATAGTAGGTATGTATTTCTCTGTTTATGTGTTGTGGTTAGTTTTGTTTTAATCCTTATACATTTTTACTCACTTTTTTTTCTGTTTCATTCTTTTCTATGACATTGTACTAATCATTCTCACCAATTGACTGGCTTGAATGTACCTGCAAAAAATGCTTAGTACTTAATTTTTTTTCCTCTAACTTGATGCTTTAATTCTGAGATAGACTTAGAAAATGATTTATTATAAATATGAGGATTGGATTTGGGAAATTTTCTTTGAATCATTTGCTTGAACACTTTATTAATTTCTACCATAATATGGGATGGAAGGTAATAGAAGTGACTGGATATCACTCCACATATAGTTACTTATACATCTGACTGACTAGTTGCCTTTCTTTCCCCATACCTATGTATCAAAGAGAATCTAAGAAATAATGAAACATTATCTCTCTCTCCTCCTTCTTTTCTTCTCTCACTTAAAAACAACCTTTCCCTTGAAGCACTCTAAGAAGTGGGAGAATGAGAGCTCTTTGTAGTTGCTTGTAACACCTTGGGAAATTGCAAAATTATTGTTGATTTGTTTCACTCATTTATATTATCTACAAAGATACAGGAGTGGTTTATCATTTCCTACTTAAATACATTTTGCAAATGAGTAAATTGAGGCAAAAAAGTGACTTGCCCAGGATCACACAGCTAATAAATGCCTAAGTCAGATTTTAATTAATAAGGATCTTGCTGATTTCAAGCCCAATGTACTTTCTACTGGGTCACCAGCTACTCTCAATTCTAAAATAAAAGTAAGTAGTCTATAAGTGAGCACCCAAGATGTACTTCACTATAAGTTATATAAACTGTAATAGATATAATTTGTGATATCTATTTTGGATGCTCAATCCCTTGATTCATGTTTTCTCATCTTATTTCTTAATAAGGGATAAGCCATCCCTTATATATTAAGCATATTTGTAGACCTTTATAGATATTGATATTAATGTGTGGGTTTTCTAGAGATCAAAATCTTATTTAACTTTTACAAAGAGCTATAAGCTAATGACACAAGTAATATTGTGCTGTATTAAAAGGAATTTGGGTCATTCACTGATTGCACTTCTATACACATACACACACATTCAAATTAGATAAGTTTATGTTAAAGTGTATATGAGGTGCCTTGAGCACAAGATCACACATTTCTGCTCTAAAGCATCACTGATGCAAGAAGCATATGATGTAATGAATACTAATATTAAATGTAGAGGGAGAAGCAAGCACAACTACAAGGTACCAAACAACTGGCTGTATTTCATTTTAGCAATCAGTCTCTGAAAAATCAAACAAAAACAAAATTAACAACTATAAAACAAAATAATTTTTATTTTAAAGTCAAAGCATAAAATAGGGTCTTTGGGGAGAATAATGATTAGATTATGAACTCCTCAAGGGCAGTGACTGTAATTTACCTTTATTTCCCCAGGGCTTAGAAAAAATGCTTAGAAGATAGTAGATGCAATAAATGCTTATTGCATACCTGATTTATTTATTTATTTATTTTGCTGGAAAGAGCAAAGGGAGAGCAAAATAGACATTGTTGCACCCCAGAATTATCTAGAAAATGACAAGAGAATATTAGGTTTAGGATCATAGGTTTAAAAGTGGAAGACATAGCATTCAGTTTATAGATGAAGAAGTAATAACGAGGTTTAGTGACTTACCAAGAGATTCACAAATTGTTTCCATGGTTTTATTTGAATCTAGGTCTTTCTGACTTAAAAAATATAGTGATTCTCCTAGTAACAATGATATTCTCATATTTTATGATCCCATGGAATTTCTGTATTTTAGGAAGTCCAAAATTTCCCTTTGATATGTTGAAACAGAATAACATGTTTACTCCAGATACAATGCTTTGAGGAATGCTACACTGCAATAACAACACATGTTTGGAAAGCAACTCAAGCAGGAAGGTATAACTGTTGAAAAGAAGTGAACATCTTTGTCAAGTATGTGCTTTTTTAATTTGTTGTTTATTTTTCAGGCTAAGAATATTTGTTCTAAATATTTTCTCCTTTCAATCTCCCCTTCACATAACTGTGAGATTAATCTACTTTATGCGTTTATCCCATACTTCATTCTCCCTTCATCCTCTTTATCACCTTCATTCTCATCCTTACTATATTTTCCAAATAAAAAAAAAATCTATCTTTCTCCAAACAAAATGCAAGTTTCTTAATTTAAATTCAAGATTCCCTACAAATTTCCAACCCTTTCTATCACTACTCTCCTTTATTTGTTCTATCAACAAAACTGGATTGATTGGCCTTCAGTGTCTGCCAAGTATTTTCCAATTTACAAGTTTACCTCACATTGATAAAATGCACTATCCTCTCTTCCTCTTCCTCTTTTCTACATATGAATAATCAGGTAAGCTGACAATTCAACTAGCAATTTCTTAAGTGAAACTGCTCTTTTCTTTCTCTAATCTGGTACAACATTTTACTCTTTTTTATATTCTTCTTCTGCACTAGAGTTCATGGATTCATGGGCTGATGACACTGTGGAATATTTGTACATGAACATGGGGAAGATAAATAAAGGATGAAATTATTTTCATCCATATCATTTGAAAAAATATCAGGATCAATGATACCATAGTATGAAATTTTTTCATAGTCTTACAAGTATTCCATTTAATTTGCAAAATTACATATTGTTTTTATTTGTTTATAAAAGTTTTTATTTTCAAAACATATGCATCAATAATTTTTTACCACTGACCCTTGCAAAACCTTGTGTTACAATTTTTCTTCTGCTTCCCCTCCCCCTCTGCTAGATAGCAAGTAATCCAATATATGTTAAACGTGGTAGAATATATGTTAAATCCAATAATTGCATATATATTTATACATATACCTTGCTGCACAAGAAAAATCAAGTCAAACAAAAATGAGAAGAAAAATAAAATAAAATGCAAACAGACAACAAAGAAAAAAATGAAAATGCTATGTTGTGAAATACACTCAGTTCCCACACTCTTCTCTCCATCTGTTAATGGCTCTTTTAATCACAAGATCATTGGAATTGTCTGAATCATCTCATTGTTGAAAAGTCACATTTATCAGAATTGATCATCACATAAACTTGTTTTTGCCATGTACAATGATCTCTTGATTCTGCTGATTTCACTTAGCATCAATTTATGTAAATTTCTCCTGACCTCTCTGAAATCATCCTCCTGATTGTTTCTTATAGAACAATACAATTCCATAACATTCACATACCATAACTTATTCAGCCATTCTCCACTTGATGGATATCTACTCAGTTTCCAGTTTGTTGCCATTACAAAAAGGGTTACCACAGATATTTTTGCACACCGGGGTGCTTTTCTTTCCTTTAAAATCTCTTTGGTATAAGAAATCAAGTCATTCTCCAACTGATAAATGGTCAAAGGATATGAACAGCCAATTCTTAGATGAAGAAATTGAAACTATTTCTAGCCATATGAAAAGATGCTCCAAGTAATCAGAGAAATGCAAATTAAGACAACTCTGAGATACCACTACACACTTGTCAGATTGGCTAGAATGACATGGAAAGATAATGCAGAATGTTGGAGGGGATGTGGAAAAACAGGGACACTGATACATTGTTGGTGGAATTGTGAATACATCCAGCCATGCTGGAGAGCAATTTGGAACTATGATCAAAAAGTTATTAAACTGTGCATACCCTTTGATCTAGCAGTGTTACTACTTAACTTATATCCCAAAGAGATTTTAAAGAAGGAAAAAAGACTTGTATGTGCAAGAATATTTGTGGCAGCCCTCTTTGTAGTGGCCAGAAACTGGAAACTGAGTGGATGCCCATCAATTGGAGAATGGCTGAATAAATTGTGGTTTATGAATGTTATAGAATATTTTTGTTCTGTAAGAAATGACCAACAGGATGATTTCAGAAAGGCCTGGAGTGCCTTACATGAACTGATCCTGAGTGAAATGAGCAGGACAAGGAGATCATTATATACTTCAACAACAAAACTATATGATGATCAATTCTGATGGAGTGGCCCTCTTCAACAATGAGATGAACCAAATCAGTTTCAATAGAGCAGTAATGAATTGAACCAGCTACATCCAGTAAAAGAACTCTGAGAGATGAATATAAACCACTACATAGAATTCCCATTCCCTATATTTTTGTCCACCTGCATTTTGATTTCCTTCACAGGCTAATTGTACACTATTTCAAAGTCCGATTCTTTTTGTACAGCAAAATAACAGTTTGGACATGTATACTTATATTGTATTTAATTTATACTTTAACATTTTTAACATTTATTGGTCAACCTGCAATCTAGGGGAGGGGGTGGGGAGAAGGAGGGGAAAAATTGGAACAAAAGATTTGGCAATTGTCAATGCTGTAAAATTACCCATTGCATATAACTTGTAAATAAAAAGCTATAATTTAAAAAAAAAATTTTTTAAATCTCTTTGGGATATAAGCCCATAGAAACCCTGAGATTTAAAGGGCATGCACAGTTTGATAACTCTTTAGGCATACTTCCAAATTGCTTTGCAGAATGGTTAGATCCATTTACAATTCCACCAACAATATATTAGTGTCCCAGTTTTTCCACATCCTCTCTAACATTCATCATTATCTGTTCCTGTCATCTTAGCCTACCTGACAGGTGTTATAGTAGTATCTCAGAATGTTTTTAATTTGTATTTTTCTGATCAGTAGTGATTTAGAGCAACTTTTATATGACTAGAAATGATTTCAATTTCTTCATCATATCCTTCTTTGACCATTTATCAATTTGAGAATGGCTTGAATCCTTATAATTTTTTTTAATTTATATTTATATTTTAGAAATGAGGCCTTTATCAGAACCATTGAATATAAAAAAGTTTTCCCAATTTATTACTTCCCTTCTAATCTTGTCTGCATTAGTTTTGTTCCTACAAAAACTTTTTAACTTAATATATAATAAAAATTATCTATTTAGTATTCACTTAGGAGTTCCATTTCTCCTTTGGACACAAATTCCTTCCTCCTCCACAGGTCTTAGAGGTAAACTTTCTTATGTTCTTTTAATTTATTTATAATATTACTCTTTATGTCTCAGTCATATGTAATGTTCTCTTGTTGGGTTTTCTTGGGGTCCCTGGGAGCAGCCTTCATTTCAGTTCAGTAATCACCATAAGTTCAGCCAGATGTTACAAGTCCAATTACTTTATTATCTCTTTCAAAGTCTTATCTCCTTCACTTGGGGGCTCAGCTAGTTTTCTGAAGGCCTTCCAGAGTTTTGGTTTCAGTGGAGAAGCAAAGGAGGAGAGCCTGCCATCAAAGTAGTATGAGATGGGATGAAACTGTCTGAGTCCAAGGGCTTGTGCTTATGCTCCAGCCTTCAGCCTCCAGCCTTCTGTCTGCTTGTCTCTGAATCTCTGAATCTCCCTGGTAGAGGCTTCTTGCTTATATGCTACACACTGAGTACAAATCAATCATTTTATCACTGGGAAACCATTATTTGTTGTAGCATTAAATCAATGCTAAACTAGATTTACCCATTGTTTCCTCAATTCCACTTAGTACCTTATTTCATGTTCTGGCCCATAACATCTCCTTGTAGGATTAAATCAATCATACTGAACCATGCTAAATTAGATAACTATTGTCTCTATCCATTCCACTGACTTAGTACCTTGTAAGAATCCTTTATTTCAAGTTTAGAGTTTTGGCTCATAACAATCATGAACCCCTTTTAACCTTATCTTCGTATGTGGTGTTAGGTGTGGGTCAGTGCCTAGTTTCTGCCATAATCGTTTCCAATTTTCTCAGCAGTTTTTTTTTTTTAAATCAAGTAGTGAGTTATTATCCCCAAAGCTGGGGTCCTTGGGTTTGTCATACATTAGATTGCTTTGATTATTGACTATTTTTGTCTTGTGAATCTAATTTATTCCACTCATCCACTACTCTGTTTCTTAGCCAATACCAAATGGTTTTTAATGACTGCTGCTTTATAATAGAGCTTTAGGCCTGGCACAGCTAGAACACTTTCATTTGCATTTTTTTTTTATTAATTCCCTTGAAAATCTTGACCTTTTGTTCTTCCAAATGAACTTTGTTATTATTTTTTTCTAGGTCTGTAAAATAATTTCTTGGCATTTTGATTTATATGGCACCAACAAAGTAGATTTATTTAGGCATTATTGTTCTTTTTATTATATTGTTCAGGCTCACCTGTGAACGTTTGATATTTTTCCAATTGAATAGATCTGATTCTATTTGTGTGGACAGTGTTTTGGAGTTGTGTTCATATAGTTCCTGATTTTCCCTTAGGCAGTTAGATGCTCAGATATTTTATATTACCTGTAGTTATTTGAAATAGATATTTTTGTTGTGTCTTGCTTTTGGACTTTGTTGGTAATATACAAAAATGCTGATGATTTATGTGGATTGAGTTTGTATCCTGAACTTTACTAAAATTGTGAATTATTTATAGTAGTTTTTTTCAGCTGATTCTCTATGATTTTCTAGTATACCATTATATTTGCAAAGAGTGATAATTTAGTTTCCTCATTACCTACTCTAACTCCTTTAATCTTTTTTTCTTTGCTTATTGTCAAAGCTAACATATCTAATACAATATTAAAATTTCTATTTCAAATAACTATAGGGAAGTAATAGTGGACAACCTTGTTTCAGTCTTTCTGTTACTGGGAACGGTTGTAGTTTGTCCTCCTTACATCTGAAGCTTGCTGATGGTTTTAAAGTCCATTTATTAATTTAGTCTCCAGTGTTTTTAATAGGAATGGGTGTTGGATTGTATCAAATGTTTTTTCTGCATCTATTGTATGGTTTTTGTAGTTTGATTATTGATATAGACAATTATGCCAATAGTTTTTCTAATATTGAACCTGCCTTGCATGCCTAGTATGAGCCTACTTGGTCATGATGTATTATCCTGGAAATGAATTTCTTCAATCTCTTTGCTGATATTTTATTTAAGATTTTTGCATAAATATTCAATTGAGAAATGAGTTTATAATTTTCTTTCTGTTTTTATCCTATCTAGTTTAGATATCACCACCATATCTGTGTCATAAAGGAATTGTAGTAGCATTCCTTCTTTCTTTATTTTCTTCAAATAGTTTGTATAGTATTGGAATTAATTGTTCTTTAAATGTTTGGTAGAATTCACATATAAATCCTGTTTGCCCTGGAGATTTTTTCTTAGGGTGTTGATTTATAGCTTGTTTTATTTCTTTTGCTATAATGGGACTATTTAAATGATATATTTTCTCTTCTGTTAACCTGGGCAATCTATATTTTTATAAATTTTCCTCTATTTCACTTAGGTTATTGTAGAGGGCTGGAACTCTGAGAAGGTGTACTTGAATCCAGAACAGCAGAGTACTTAAGGCTAAGTACCTGTGAGATAATGGTTCTATAAATATATATTTAGATGAATTGGTAATGTCATGGCTTTCCTCATGATTGGCACTTGCTGAATGAGGTGTGGTGAGGTAATCTTAGGGGAAGATTGGAGGGCTGAGAGAGAGAGTCAGAGACTCTCCATGCAGTGCACTCAGCAGGGAAGACTTCAGGCTCCAGAGTTCAGAGTCCAGGATCCATCTTTATTGGCACCTTGCCTACCTCCTTCATAAGCCTAGAGGAAAGACTTGGAGATAGACAGAGAAAACAGAGGACTAGAGGCTGGAGGACTAGAAGAAATTTGAATACAGGAGGCAGGCAAGCTGCCACATGGTTTGTCAAATATAGTTAGGCAAAAGAACTTCTAATTATTGCTCTAATTTCATCTTTGTTGATGGAAAGTTCCCCCTTTTCGTTTTTGAGACTAAAATTTGATTTTCTTCTTTCCTTTTTCAATGCAAATTAACTAATGATTTATCTATTTTTTTCACAAAACCAACTCTTAGTTTTACATATTAATTCAATAGGTTTCTTATTTTCAATTTTATTAATTTCTCCTTTTATTTTCAGAATTTCAAATTTGGTATTTACTTGAGGGTTTTAAATTTTTTTCTAACTTTTTTTAGTTGTAAGCCTAATTCATTGATCTTCTCTTTCTCTATTTTATACAACTAAGCATCTAGAGATATAAAATTTCCCCTAATAACTTTTGCTTTGGCTGCATCCCACAAATTTTGGTATGCTTTCTCATTATCATTCTCTTGGATGAAATTATCAATTGTATCTATGATTTGTTGTTTCACTCAATCATTCTTTAAGATTAGATTATTTAGTTTTCAATTAATTTTAGTTCTATTTTCCCCTAGTCTTTTATTGGATGTGATTTTTTCATTGCATCATGATGTGAAAAAAATGCACTTACTCTTTCTGCCTTTGTCAATTTAATTTTAAGGGGTTTATGCCCTAATACATGGTCAATTTTTGTATACATTCCATGTACTGCAAATTAAAAAAAAAACTGAAAAACAAAAAACTCCTTTCTGTCTCCATTCTATTTTCTTCAAAAATGCATCATATCTATCTTATCTAAAATTCTATTTACCTCCTCAACTTCTTTCTTCTTTATTTTGTATTTTGATTTATCTAGTTCTGAGAGAGCAAGGGTGGGATCCTCCATTATCATAGTTTTACTTTGTATTTCTTCTTGCAGCTCTTTTAACTTCTCTAGGAATTTAGATGCTATACCACTTGGTGCATATAGGATTAGTATTAAGATTGCTTCATTATCTCTGATACCCCTTATCAAGATATAGTTTCTTTCCTTATCACTTTTAATTAAATCTATTGTTGCTTTTGTTTGGTCTGAGATCAGAATCAGTACCCTTGCTTTTTTGCTTCACCTGAAGCATAATAGATTCTGCTCCAGTCTTACTTTACTCTGCACATATAACTGCTTTAAATGTATTTCTTGTACATACTGCAGGATTCTGGGTTTTAATCCATTCTGCTATCCACTTCCATTTTATGGGAGAGTTAATCACAGTTAAAATAATTAATTCTGCATTTTTTCCATCTTATTTATTCCAAGTTATGTTTTTTTTTTCTATTTTCTTTCCCCTTTTCTCTTGTCCAGCATTTTGCTGCTGATCACCACCTCCCTCAATCAGCCAGCATCTTTTACTCCAGCCCCTTTTCTTGTACCTTTTCCCTACTACTTTTATGAGTTTCTACCTTTCCTTTCCCCTTTTTTCCTTTTTCTTTCCTATGAGACAAGTTTCTCTGTGAAATCAAATATGTTTGATATTCTCTCTTTGAGACAAATCTGATGAGAGTAACATTCACCCAATGTTCATCCCCCTCTCTTCTTGCCCTCAATTATAACAGGTTTTCTTTGCCTCTTCATGAGATGTAATTTTCCTTACTTTCCATCCATTTTACTCCTCCCAGTTCAAGCCCCTTTCTACCTTTAGTTCCTTTTTCATATTATCATAATACAATCAAATTATTCTCTAATATGCCCATAAAAGAGATATAGTTCTCAAGAGTTCTTTCCTTTTCCTCTTTTTATGCATTTCTTGAGTTCTGTATTTATAGATACATATGTATATATATGTGTATGTATGTATATATATATGTATGTATGTGTATATATATATATATATATATATATATATATATATATATATATATATTTGCTTAGCACTGGTCTTTTCATTAGAAAATAAATGAAATTCACCTGTATCATTGAATGTTCATCTTCTTCCCTGAAAAATAATGTTCAATTTAACTGTACAATTGATTCTTGGTTGTAATTCAAATTCTTTTGCCTTTTGGAATATCAGATTTCAGGTCCATTGTTCCTTTAAGATGGAAGTTTCTAGGTCCAGGATAATCCTAATTGTGATTCCTTGATATTTGGATTTTTTCTTTCTAATTGTTTGCAATAATTTTTCCTTGATCTGATAACTCTGAAATATGGCTACAATATTCCTTGAAGTTTTCATTTTGAGTTCTCTTTCAGGAAGTGATTGGTAAAGTTTTTCAATGGCTACTGTGTGTTCTGGTTGTAGGACATCGGGGCAGTTTTTGTTGTTGTTGTTGTTTTTTTGTTTGTTTGTTTGTTTGTTTGTTTTTATAATTTCCTGAAAGATGATATCTATGGTCTTTCTTACATCATGACTTTCAGAAAATCCAGTTGTCCTTAGATTGTATATCCTGGATCTGCTTTCCAGGTCAGTTGTTTTTCTAATGAGTTATTTCACATTTTCTTCTATTTTTTTGCATTTTTTTGACTGATTGTTCATGTCTCTTTGAATAATCCATTTTCATTTGTTCAATACTAAGTTTTAATGACTTTTTTTTTCCAGACCTATTTTAGTTCCTTTTGTTTTTGACCAATTGAATTTTTAAATAAGTTATTTTATTCATTGAAATTTTTCCATTTTACAAAATTTCTTTTTCAATGAATTGGTTTCTTTTGCATATCTATTTTGTACGGAGTTATATGTTTTTTTCCCCATTTCATAAAATCTATTTATTTTAATTTAAGCTTTTTTTTTTCTTTCTTTCTTTCTTTTTTTTTTTTTTTTGCTGTGCTGAGGCAATTGGGGTTAAGTGACTTGCCCAGAGTCATACAGCTAGGAATGTTAAGTGTCTGAGGCTAGATCTGAACTTAGGTCCTCCTATTTTCAGGGCTGGTGCTGTATCCAATGTGCCACCTACCTAACTCAAGCGTTTTACTTTTCAAAACATATATGTGGACAATTTTTCATCATTAGCCCTTGCAAATCCTTGTGTTCCCATTTTCCTTTCCTTTCCTCAAGCCCTTCTCTCGATGACTGACAAGTAGTCTAATATATGTTAAACATGGTAGAAATATATGTTAAATCTAATGCATGCATACATGTTAATACAATTATTATTGTGCACAAGAAAAATCAAATCAAACTAGATAAAAAGAACCAAAATAAAATTCAAGCAAGAAACAACAAAAAGAGTGAAAATGCTATGTTGTGAACTGCATTCAATTCCCACTGTCCTCTCTGTGTGTGTACATGACTGTCTTAGTCATGAACAGTTGGAACTGATTTGAATCATCTCATTGTTGAAAAGAGCCATGTCCATCAGAATTGATCACTGTATAATCTTGTTGTTGCCTTATATAATGACCTCCTTGTTCTGCTCATTTCACTTAGCATCATTTCATATAGGTCTCTCCAGACCTCTCTGAAATCATTCTGCTGGTTGTTTCTTACAGAAGATTAATATTCCATTACATTCATATACCATATTTTATTCAGCCATTCTCCAATTGATGAGCATCCATTTGGTTTCCAGTTTCTTGCCACTACAAAAAGGGCTGCCACAAACATTTTTGCACATGTGGGTCTCTTTCTCTCTTTTTAAATATCTTTGGGATATTTGGGGGATATAAGCCAATAGTTGGGATATAAGCCAACAGTTGATCCAGATAACTGTTGGATCAAAGGTTATGCACAACTTGATAAGCTTTTAACTTAATTCCAAAATTGCTCTCCAGAATAGTTGGATCCATTCACAATTCCACCAGCAATGTATTAGTATCCCATTTTTCTCACATCTCCTCCAACATTCGTCATTGTCATTATCTTTTCCTGTTATCTTAGCCAATCTGAGAGGTGTG
Organism: Sarcophilus harrisii; assembly: GCF_902635505.1. Taxonomy (NCBI): domain Eukaryota; kingdom Metazoa; phylum Chordata; class Mammalia; order Dasyuromorphia; family Dasyuridae; genus Sarcophilus; species Sarcophilus harrisii. The sequence goes on from NC_045428.1 coordinate 132,352,635, forward strand.
AAGTGATATATCAGAGTTGTCTTAATTTGCATTTCTCAAATCAATAGTAATTTAGAGCACCTTTTCATATGATTAGAAATAGTTTTAATTTCTTCATCTGAAAATTGTCTGTTCATATTCTGTGGCCATTTATCATTTGGAGAATGGCTTGAATTCTTATAAATTTGAGACAGTTCTCTATGTATTTTAAAAATGAGGACTTTATCAGAAACTCTGAATGTAAAAATATTTTCCCAGGTTATTGTTTCCTTCTTATCTTGTCTGAATTAATACTGTTTGTACAAAATTTTTTTAGCTTAATATAATCAAAATCTATTTCATCAAGTCTATTTTTTTAAGGGAGTTACATGCTTTTCCCATTTCATCATATATATCTATTTTTAAGGAATTTTCTTCAGAAAATTTGTTTTTTTTTCTTTTTCATACCTTCTTGCAAAGATCTCATGTAATTCCCCTATTTTTCTTCTATGTTTCTTTTAAGATACTTTCTGAAATCTTCCAAGAAAGCCTTGTGAAATATGGACCACCTCATATCATCCTTTGTGGATTGATCTGAAGTTGATTTGCCTTTAGCAGTCTTAGGGTTTGAAGTCTGTTCCTCTCTTTCTTCATAAAAGCTACCTATGATCAGAATTATTTTTGCTTTTTTGCCCATTTTTTAAAAGGTTGAGATCTGTTTTTAAGACAAAGGAGTAACTGCTGTCTTATGTTGCCCTGGTGCACTTCTGCTGACTGACTTATGGTGTTATGCATTATTTGATTTTCTGGGGCTCAGTGGCTTACTATTTCCCTTTTGCATTTGTTTTTTGCTATCTTACAGCAAATCTGTTAAACCACTTGCTTGCAGCCAGGGCAGAGGAGCCTAAGAGTCTCACAGAAGATTTCCCATTGCAGGGACACTGCAATGCTCTTGCTGTCCATCCTGGATCCTTGCCCCATTCTCCCTAGGTTGCAATCTAGGCTAAGCAGACTGTCCCTCTGCGCATTTGAAACAGCCCTTTCTAAAGTTCTTCCAAAGTATCTTTTCTTGGAAATGTGTTATATTCCAAATATTTTTGGGTTCTGTCTCTCCAAAACCAGTTCAGAGGCTTACTCTGCTGTTAATTTGAGAAAATTTGGAGAAAATCAGATAAAGACATGCCTACTCTCCACCATTTTGGTGGCTTAAATTTCATATTCTATAAGAGAGAATATCTTCATAATTTTTGTATCATCTAGTACCCTATTTTGCTCAGAGCAGATGTTTAAAAGTGGTTATGAAATGAACTAACGAAAGAATCATCACCCAGACAAAACTCATTCTTATCATTTCCATACAAAAATCCATTCTACACATTAAATTTCATGGTTTTTTTTGTACCCCTTGCAAGCCTTCCTTCCATGTTCATTTAAAACTGCATTTACCTGTTTAAAAATAAAAATCCCAAACAAAACAAACAAATAGGGTTAAAACCTTTTGAATTGTTTTGAATTTTCTTTTGTATGGGGATCTAGCATTAGTCCTTTTACTAAATGACTATGCAAGTAATACTCATGGGAGTATTTTTTTAAGTTTAGCTAGGTATATTAATATGTATGAGTATAGTCAGAAATCATTAATAATCTTATCTTACTGTTTTGACTATATACTCTCAAAAGACATCTGTTTCATATTCTCCCCTTTCACTACAACAGTATTCCTGTGTTTGCTTACTTGAGCAGGTTTACTTACCTCATCAAATTTTTTTTTTTTTTTTTTTTTGCAATGGGTGCACATATGGTGTTCTTCATTTTGGCAGTCTGATTATTTTATTCATACTGCAGATGCTTTTTCTGCTTCTTATTTATTTTCCACTTCTGCCAAAGGCAGAGTACTATCTTAATTCTTGTGAAAACATTTCATATAGTGTCGTATACAACATTTCAATATAATTGAGTAATAGTTACAGAACTTGCTGTTTCAAAAAGAAAAGCTTTCTAATTTATACAAAATGGAGACTATATTTTTTCAGTGTATTTAAAAGGTTAGTTTTCCAATATGATTTTAAAAATAGGTATCAAAACATGCAATATATTGATTTTTCAAAGGAGAGTTATGAATAATAACCAGTCTTTGTTAAGTCACTATCAACATATGGAAAAGTACAAATCCTCTGTTTAGACTTCTAGTGAATTTGAAGCTGACTGCAATGTTGTGTATTGTTTTCATTTAAATGCAGGAGACTCCATTAACAACTGTTTCTCAACTTGAACAATTTCCAAATTTATTTATTATATACCAGTTAAAATTTTAGCTTTTCTTATTCCACATAAGGTACCTGATTCAACTAGGGAATGGGCATGTAGCATGTTCTGAGAAGAAGGGATCACTGCTTTGCATTAGTTTATTCATTCCTGGAGTTGACACTCACTCTAGCCCTAAGGGAGAATTTTTTCCTGCCACACACAGCTGTGAATTGTCACATATTTTAACAAACAATTAGGTTGTCACTAGTAATCACTTTGAATTTACTTGCATGTGTAGTATAAGGGGATGTAGAAGAAGGGTTAAATTAGACTGCAGATATGTCAAACTGGCTGACTAGTGGGCTGCAACTGCCCAAAACAACTCCCAAGTGCAACCAAAAGCTGATTATCATTGGGAAATGTTTATATAAATAAATAGAAATGCAACACAACCTTGATACTATTAATTAATTTTCTACTTCAATATGTGGACAGTAAAGTTTTATTTCTATTTGAATTTCACATTACTGCGTTAGAGTACACTCCATGGAACATGGCTGCAGATTAGTCTGAAAGGACCACCAATTGGAGTATGTATTAAGCTGCCCTGATTGCTTCAGACTAAAGAGCCATGACTCAATAGTAAAAGGTTAGTCATTTTGAAACAACAAAATAATCATCCTAAGGATCTCTTGGTCCCTTGATGGCAGCAAGGAATGTCTATATCAGAGGCTTAGCCAAGAAAAGCTATCCAAACCATAGAAATGTAAAAGGGAAACTGCTTTTGCTCTCTACTTCTTATCTCTAGAACATGTTGCATGCAGCTGTTTCTTCACGAGTTTTTACTAAAAGATAAATGAACAAATATCTCACTGCCTTGGAAGAAAAAGCAGATATTACAAGGAAGTTAATATTGAAGCTCAGTTAGGTAAATTAGGTCTAAGCTATGAAGCATTGTCCACTTTGTGATTCTTTTCTTAGTATTAGAAACCAAAGGTTGATCTTGAGATTGACACTTTTCAATTTTAATGCTTCTTTGTGAACTCTGACTCTTGGACTCTCCCTCACTCAAAGCTGGCTGGCAGCAGAATGATTTTTCACATCATAGAGGATGACTGTCAGCAAGCGAAAGAGCTCAAGCCCTGACCTGGCTGGCCAGAAATCATAGACCTTGTGGCAGTTTTTCAGAGAGCAGAGAGCCCCATATCATGCTTTGGTGGAGGGAGGTGTGGAACTTGATCCTTTTTCTCATTTTGAGTCCAATAATATTATAATTCAAATGGTCAGATCTGCAAAGCACCATTTGGACAGATGTGCAAAAGTAGGACAAAAGGTCGGCAGTAACCATAACATAATAGCGAGAATATTTCCAGGAACACATTGAAATACCCCCTGAAACTGGGAACAAATATTTTGGTAAGGAATAATTATGCCCATGGTTACTTATAAATGAAAAATAAATCAATCACCAAGTCAACAGTTTTGTGACAAATAGGAGTCAGTGTAAGTAATTGGGATAAAAATTAGTTTCAGGTCACTGAATTCTACATCAGTTTTATGATGACTGAAATAATTAGACATTATATAGTCATTATCTTGTGAATATCAGAGATTCCACTGTTTTAACTAAGGAATAATGTCTCTCCTTTATTTCACCTTATCTTTTACTTCAGTTTAAAAGTTTAAAAATATTTGTCAGAAAAACTCCAGCAGATCTAAATCTGATTATCAGAGGGTCAATTTTCCACTTCTTCAAATTACTTGTAAGAAAACAACATATTAACAAAATTTCTTCATTCCAAATCTTTTGAAGAACAAACCTCTTAGCATCCTCCAAGGCACTGGCTAACATTAACTCTTACCAGAAACTCTAAAGATATCAGACATAAAGATATATGTGAAAAGAAGATAAGAAACGTATGTGGACATTAGCAGATAAGAAAAATCTAATACTTCCATTCCACCCATTTTTGTTGTTGATTCATTTTAAATCATGTTTGGCTTTTTATGACCTCATTTAGGGTTCTCAAGGGCAAATATGCTTGAGTGATTTACTATATCTTTCTCCAGCTAATTTTATAGATAAGGAAACTGAACCATACAGAGTTAAGTCAGTTGCCCAAGGTCACACCGCTACCAAATACCTGAAGCTCAAATTTAAACCCAGGAATATAATGCATTCTCCTTCAGTCTTAGCCCTCTCTCTACTGTATCACCTAGCTTCCTATTCCATACATTAGAATGAACAAAGAAAATGAATCTCCTCAGCTCTTAAGAGAGAGAGATGAATTATGTTCCATGTGGTCTTCCTTGCTTGTATGACTATTGTGCCTCATTTCATGATTCAATTATTATAACCCATTTAATATTTCAAGACATTATTTATTTGTTCATATTTTCAACATGAATAGTACAAAGTAATGTGATATTTCTTCTCTTTTTTGTTTGCTTGCATTTTTGATTTCCTTCTCAGGTTATTTTTACCTTATTTCTAAGTCTGATTTTTCTTGTGCAGCAAAATAACTGTATGGATATGTATACATATATTGTGTTTAATATATACTTTAACATATTTCACATATATTGGTCTACCTGCCATCTAGGGTAGAGGGTGGGGGAAAGGAAGGGAAAAGGTGGAACAGAAAGTTTTTCAAGGGTCAATGCTGAAAAATTACCCATGCATATATCATGTAAATAAAAAGCTATAATAATAATAATAATAATAATAATAATAAAACAAAGTAATATAATATAATGTCTCCCAGTGATTCAATTTTTCATTATGGTATGCCACATTTAGCCACAAGTTATTCACATATTGAGGAGACTTCTTTCCTAATATGAAGAATTTTTTTTATTAAATATTAATAGTTGTAATACTTTTTGCTTGCAGGTTGAATTTATAGTTTTCTCTGCATTCAAGCTTTTCATTTGAGTTCCTTTTAGAATTCTTTTTCAAGATGTCTTATTTTCCTAATTCAGATAATGGCATCTTCTTCCTGGATTGTTCTCAGAATAATTTGTTAATGAGTAGAAGAGGCTTCTAGCATTGAGATATCAATTACATACAAAGATTTCTAAAAGTGTAACATCCATAGGGTAATTCTGAGAAACTGTCCATTTTAATCCTCTTCTTCATCATAGTTATTTGATGTTGAGAAGGACTCAAATATGTGCTGAAAATGTTTTAGAAAGGACAAATTGCCATTGCATAATAATCTTCTGGAGGGCTCAGCCACATGTAGCTTGTCTGATGACTGTTCCCAAACCATTAAGTCTAATCACAAAAGAAAATGTCCTTGATAAGTGACTGTAAAAGATGACTCTCTTTTCAATAAATGATACAGAACACCTTAGTTTCAAATGGCACTCTTCCAAAGATGCATCTGCTCTTGAAAAAGTTTGTCAAAAGAAGTCCTGCAGAAAATTCTCTTGTCTGCATTACACAGTCATGAGATCTGACTAGCCATGAAAACAAAACAAAAACTTTTTTTAAAAGACTATCATGGACAGTCACGTTCCAAAACATTCATGTTATAACTTACTCAACTGTACTATATTCTCTAGTAAACCCCACATTGATGTATTTTGTGTGTTAACCTTTCCACAACTCTTCCCCACCCAAGACTTTTGAGATATAACCATCCATTTAGATAGTATTAAGAAGAGAGATTGGTAAATATTTCATTGAATCTAAGTCAGAGTAAAAGGACAGTGTCAACAATTCTGTTATTGAGGAAGAAGGAGAAAGATCAGAGAAAAATTCCAAAGCCTCTGCTTTATTAAATACAAAGAAAAACATCAAGGTAAAAAATTTGAGAACTAAGAATACTTATGGTTTTAAGCTTGGTTAATGTACAGGGGTTTTCTACCTTCTTGATAGTTAAGCAACATCTGTATTATATATTCTAATCTTTATCAGATCTGAAGGTCAGTGGAAATGTCCCTTTTTTCCTTAAACAATTCAGTTTTTAATCAAAGAAGTTATGTGCCATTATAAAATAAAAATGTTTGTCAATCTAGTTGACATGATTTGTTGCATCTCACTTACCTGCCTATTGCTGAGTGAACAATGATATATTATACGCCAAATTTTAAATAACTAGAAGGCCAAAGATGTTAGCTGAAAATATTATATGGGAAAGTATGTTGAAGGAAAGGATATCCTAATGAATCAAGGTAAAAAAAATATTTAGAACTAATCAAACATTTATAGTTCTAAACTACTTGTTTAATTTGGACTGAGAATTAACATATAAGGGGCTATCTGCATTCCTACTTGGATCTGCCCTATTGCACAAATGTCATTTAGTAAGATGAAATATAAATGGTTTTCCAATTTTAATCTTCCATTAAGGGGTGGTCAGTATTTGGGGTGGAGTGCAATAATTCAACACAAAATATAGATTAATGTACATATGTGAATATACATATGTATTTTAAAGTTTTTGTCATGATAGTATAAAAACTAAATGAAGAAAATTATTAAGTAGTAAAATCATTCCTAGAAGAGGGCACAGTGGAGTCTCATTTGGAGCAAGAAAAAAAAAGGAGAAGAGTTATCTGATCATATTAAATATGTAAGCCAGGAGAAACAGAACAATGATTCTAATAATGTTTTGCCTGATAATAAGAGCAAACTGAAAGATGAATCAGATAGTATGGTGGATAGTAATCCTGAAAATGTTGGTACTGATAACAAAAAAGAGTAAAGAGCCTACAGGCTAAAAGGCAAACAAATGAAAATAGTAAAAAATAACAATAGACACAATGATGGAGAATTGAGTAATGCAGACAAGCTTATCTTTAAGAAAAATGAAAGAATGATGAATTAGCTAAGTTTATTCAGAAGGAGCATGTATTGAATTAGAAAAATATATTATTCCAAGGTTGTTGATGCTACATCACTAAAAATCACAATCTTAAAGTTTTTAACTTGTAACATAACAAACAGTATTGAATGACTAATATTTTGTTCATGAAATACAGAATACAAACACACATATGTGTACATATATAGATGTTTATATATACATGATTTTCTATATATACATACATATACATTAATACAACCAGAAATAGTGCTTGAGTTCATCATCCAGCTACTTGTTCTATTTTAAAGTCAAGAGGCTATATATGGAGGATATAACTATACTTAAGTTTCAAAAAAAAAAAAAAAAAAACTCAGAAATTGTCTAAACCATACACAAATACTGAAAATCCTATTTAACCTTAGCTGTTGATAGCTTTTTATATCATATCTTTTGAGTTACTTTTTCACAGTTAGATTTTAAATATTCTTTTAAAAGAGTTTTTGAAGGTTCAAAAATAACATTATGCTTATGTAAAATGGATTGACTCTGTACACCTCTGTCAGTCTGGTCTGTTACAATTCTATCTCTAGTAAGTTGAGAATGTCTTTTCTTTGCCAATTGATCTTTGTCCCTATAGATTATGATCCTCCATTTTAGGAGCCTAGTGATAAGTGATACAATTCTATTTTTTGTTTTGTTTTATTATTTTAATAATATTTTCCCAAATTAATGTCAAAGCAATTTTAAGAATTCAATTTTATAAGATTTTGAGTTCCAATTTTTTTTTCCTCCCTTCTCTCTTTTTGACCAAAAAGGGTCAACAATTTGACATAGGTTATGGATTCATTATTATGTAAAACATATCTACATTAGTCACAGTTGTGAAAAAAGAAACAGATTAAAAGAAAAAAATGCAATAAAGTAATTCAAAAAAATAATGCTTTGATCTGCATTCTAAGAGTTTTTCATATGAATGTAGATAGAATTTTCCTTCCTGAGACTTTTTACTTGTCTTAAATCATTGTGTTGCAGAGAAGCTGACTCATTCATAATTGATGATCACACAGTGTTTTTGATACAATGTGCAATGTTTTCATGTTTCTGATTATTTCACTTTGTATCAAGTTGTCTTTTCAAGAATTTTCTAAAATCTGTCTATTCATCATTTTTAATTAGACAATAGTATTAAATTATATTCATGTAATACAGTTTATTCAGTTCTTCCTGAATTGACAGGCATCCCTCAGTTTACAGAATTATGCCACCAACAAAAATGACTGCTATTAATATTTTGTATCTGTAGATACTTTCCCTTTTTTATGATCTCTTTGGAACAAAGATAAAGTAAAAGTAATGCTAGATATAGTTTGATTGCATTTTGTGCATAATTCCAAGTTGGTCTTCTGAATGATTGGATGTGTTCACAACTCTGCCAACAATGTATTAATGTCCCTATTTTTACACACCATCTTCAACAATTATCATTTTTTGAAGAGTGAAGGATGATGTTTGCTAATCTTAGAGGTGTGAGGTCTTATTTAGAATTGTTCTTATTCAAATTTTTTAAATTAATTATTTAGAGCACAACTTCATATGTCTGTAAATAACTTTGATTTCTTCTGCAAAATGATTGTGAATATACATTGACTATCAATTAGGAAATATCTCATATTCTTATAAATAATTAGACATTGTTCCCTACATATTTGAAAAATGAGGCTTTTATCAGAGATTCTAGCTCTCAAGAATTCTTATCATATTTCTTCTTTCCACTTTATCTTAGTTGTTTTGGTTTTGTTTGCATAAAAGTTTTTAAATTTAATATAATCAAAATTAAATATTTTATATTTTGTAATGCTCTGTATCTCTTATTTAGTCATGAATCTGTAATTCATTTAACATCTTCTTTAAGAAATGGATGCTATTTTTCATTCTTTTTGTTGTTGTTTGTTTGCATTTTGTTTTCTTTCGCATTTTTTTTTTCCTTCTTGATCTGGTTGTTCTTGTCCAGAAAGATACCTGTATAAATATGTATGCACATATTGGATTTAACATATATTTTATCATATTTAACATGTATCAGACTACCCGACATCTAGGGGATAGGGTGGGGGGAAAAGGAGGAAAAGTTGGAACAGAAGGTTTTGCAAGAGTCAATGTTGAAAAATTACCCATGCATATACTTTGTAAATAAAAAGCTTTAGGAAGAATAGGAAAGATGGCAGACAGGACAAATATTTCTTTCTGACCTCTCCTACTAACCTCACACCAATTACAAAATTTAGCTCTGAATTAGTGCAAGACTGGCAGAATCCATGAATAGTGTGAGTGCAGCAAATTACCGACAGATAATAATTTCAAAGATAGCTAGAAAAGGTCTGTTTTGGATGGGCCTGGGAAGTGGCCAGGAGCAGACAGTTAGGTAGAGCTCTGAGGCCAGCACACAGTATACAGACCTGGGGTGGGGTGTGGTCTCTGCACAGCAGTGCAGACTCCATGCTGTGGAAAATCTATGAGGAGGAATCTACACCAGTGTTGGTGATTCTGCCCTGGTTGCAAGCCAGTAGATTAGTGGAGAAGTTATAAAACACCCAACACAAACACTAAAGGTAAATAGTGAACCCCAAAGCACTGGAATCTCACAAGGCCTGGCGATGCTCACATAGCACCCAGAGTGAGTCAGCACAGACCCAGCACAGCCATAGCTGCTTGACTGCTGCCAGTTGAGGAAGCCTGGAAAACTGCCCTTGCCCTAAAAGTATATCCTATTTTTTTTTAATGAGTAAAAAGGCAAAGTGAACTCAAATTATATTTAGTTTCTATGGTGAAAGAGAAGAACAGAGTACAAACCCTCAGGAGACTAAAAGCAGGTTGTCTCAAGATGAAGCCCAAAAGAGTGATATAACCTGATCCCCACCACACAAAGCTTTTGTGGAAGGAATGAAAAAAAATTCGTAAAAGAGAGCTGGAAGAAAAATGGAGAAAGGAAAGGAAAACTTAGCAAGAGGGTTTGGAAAAGGCATATAACTCATTAAAAGATAGATTTGACAAAATGTAAAAAGAAAACAACTCCCTGAAAAAAGAGAATATGTGAAATGGAAAAGGTAAATAATTACCAGGGAAACAGAATTAGTGAAATGGAAAAAGAAAATAACTTCTTAAAAAAAAATTCCATAGAACAAAACATCTCATTTAAAAACTCAATTGGACAAATACAAAAAGAAGTAAAAATAAAGAAAGAAAGAAAATAATTCACTAAAAATCAGAATTGGACAAGCAGAAATGAATTACTCGAGAGACATCAAGAATCAGTCAAGCAAAACCAAAAAAGAAAAGAAAAAATGAAAAAAAGTAGAAAATACCTACTTGGGAAAATAACTGACCTGAAAAATATATCTAGGAGAGATAATTTAAGGATCTTTGGACTCCCTGAAAACCATAATGAAAAAAAAAGCCTAGACAATATTTTGCAGTAAATCATCAAAGAGAACTGCCCTGATGTCATAGAATCAGAAGGTAAAATAGGCATTGAAAAAATTCACCAAATACCTCATGAAAGAGAACTCAAAATGAAAACTCCAAGGAATATTGTGGCTAAATTTCAAAATTATCAGACCTAGGAAAAACTATTAGAAGCAGCCTGAAAAAAACAATTCAAATACTGCCGCTATAAGAATCACTCAGAATCTAGCAGCTTCCACATTAAAGGATTGAATGGCTGGGAATCTGATTTTCCAAAAGGCAAAGGAATTTGAAATGCAGCCAAGAATACCCTACTAAATGGAGCATTTTCTTCCAAGTAAGAAGATGGGCATTCAATGAAACAGGTGAATTACATTTATTTCTAATGAAAAGACCAGAGCTTAAAAAATGACCTCCAAATATAGGACTCAAGACAAGCATAAAAAGGTAAAAAGAAATCTTGAGTACTATATTTCTGTTATGCATATACCTAAAGAGTGCATGTATAACTTGATTTTACTGTGTTAATATAAAAAAGGAACTAGAGGTGGAAAAGGGACTGTCCCAGAAAAAAGGGAAAAGTGGAGGTTAAAAAGAAGGAAATTATATCTCACTATGAGGCAAAGAAAACCTATTATAATTGAAGAGAAAAAGGGATGGAGATGAATATAGTGTGAATCTGACTCTCATCATATTTGACTCAAAGAGAAAATATTAGACATATTTGTTTTAATGAGAAACTTCTCACACCTTATTGAAAAGTGGGAGGGAAAGGCAAAAAGAGAAGGGATAGGCTAAATAGAAGAGAATACAGAAATAGTATGGGAAAGGTATAAAAAAGGTGGAGGAACTGTAAAGTGGGAGGGATTCTAATGGGGAAGGGCAGCTTGAGTTAAGTGGTGCTCACAGGTTAAATACTGGGGAGGGGGAAACGGGGAAAAGGAAAGAGAAAATTATAATCTGGAGATAATAAGATGGTGGGAAATATAGAATTATTAGTTTTAACTGTAATTGTGAATGGGGTAAACTCTCCCACAAAACAAGAGTGGATAGCAGATTAAAAGTCAGAATCTTACAATGTGTTGTTTACAAAAAACACATTTAAAGCAAAGCGATCCATAAAGAGTAAAGGCAAAAGGCTGAAACAGTATCTGTTATGCTTCAAGTGAAGTCAAAAAAAAAAAAAAAAAAAAAAGTAGAGTTAGCCATCTGATCTCAGATCAAGGAAAAGCAAAATTTTCTAATTAAAAGTCCTCAGGAAAGAAACTATAAGCTAAAGGGTACCATATATGATGAAGCAATATCAATATTAAACATATATGTATTAAGTGGTATAGCATGGAAATTACTAAAGGAGAAATTAAGAGAGCGGCAAGAAAAAAGAGAGAGAAAAACTATAATAATGGGATATCTCAACTTTGCACTCTCAGAACTAAATAAATCAAACCACAAAATAAATAAGAATGAAGTTAAAGAGGTAAATAGAATACTACAAAAGGTAGATATCATAGATCTTTGGAGAAAATGGAATAAAGACAAAAAGGAGTACACTTTTTCTCAGCAGTTCATGTAACCTATACAAAAATTGATCCTATATTAGGAAAATAAAGACCTCAAAATCTAATGCATAAAGACAGAAATAGTGAATGCATCCTTTTCAGATCACAATGAAATAAAAATTACATTCAATTAAAAAGTCGGGAAAATAGACTACAAAGTAATTAGAAGCTAAATAATCTCATCATAAAGAATGGATGTGTGAATGTGTGAAACAGCAAACCATAGAAACAATTAATAATTTCATCCAAGAGAATAGCAATAATGAAACAATAATGCAAAATTCGTGGGATGCAGCCAAAAGGGGAATAAGGGGAACTTTTATATCTCTAGAGGCTTACTTGCATAGAATAGATAAAAAGAAGATCAATGAATTGGGATTGCAACTCAAAAATATAGAAAAAGAGCAAATTAAAACCCCCAATCAAATACCAAATTTGAAATTCTAAAAATACAGGAGAAATCAATAAAAATCGAAACTAAAAAACTATTGAATTAATAAATAAAACTAAGATTTGGTTTTATGACAAAGACAACAAAATAGATAAACCTTTTGTTAATTTGATTAGAAAAAGGAAAGAGGAAAATCAGATTGTTAGTACAAAAATGAAAATGAACTATCCAGCAATGAAGAGGAAACTAGAGCAATTGTCAGGAGTTACTTTGCCCAACTTTATACCAAAAAAATTGGCACCTTAAGTGAAATGGAGGAATACCTACAAAAATATAGATTGCCCAGATTAACAGAGGAAGTAAATTGCTTAAATAGTCCCATTTTAGAAAAAGAAATAGAATAAGCAATTAATCAACTCCTTAAGAAAAAATCCCCAGGACCAGATGGATTTACAGTGAATTCTATTAAAAATTTAAAGAACAATTGACTCCAATAATATATAAACTGTTTGAAAAAATAGGGAATGAAGCACTCCTACCAAATTCCTTTTATGACACAAACATGGTACTCATACTACATAAGGTAGGATGAAAACAGAGAAAGAAAATTATAGACCAATTTTCCTAATGAATATTGATGCAAAAATCTTAAATAAAATATTACCAAAGAGATTACAGAAAACTATCCCCCTGGATAATGACCATGACTAAATAGGATTTATGCCAGAAATGCAGGACTGGTTCAATATTAGGAATACTATTAGCATAATTGACTATATCAATAACCAAATTAACAAAAAGCATATGATTACCTCAATACATGCAGAAAAATCATTTGACAAAATCCAACATCCATTCCTACAAAAAAGTCTAGAGAGTATAGGAGTAAATGGACTTTTCCTTAAAATAGTCTGTAGCATGTATTTAAAACCATCAGTAAGCAGCATATGTAATGGGAATAAACTGGAACCATTCCTAATAAAATCAGGCATGAAACAAGGTTGACCACTATCATATTACTATTCAATATTGTATTAGAAATGCTAGCTTTAGCAATGAGATGAAAAAGAGATTAAAGGAATTAGAGTAGGTAATGAGGAAATGAAATTATCAGTTTTTGCAGATGATATGATGGTATACTTAAAGAACCCTAGAGAATCAACTGAAAAGCTATTTGAAATAATCTACAACTTTTCTAAAGTTGTAGGGTACAAAATAAATACAAATAAATTATCAGCATTTTTGTATGTCACTCACAAAATCCAATTGCAAGAGATACAAAGAAAAATTCCATTTAAAATAACAGTTGACAGTATAAAATATTTGGGAATCTATCTGCAAGGGGAAAATTAGGTACTATATGGGCAAAACTACAAAACACTTTCCACACAAATACAGTCAGATCTAAACTATTGGGAAATAATAAGTGCTCTTGGATAGGTCGAGCCAATATAATAAAGATTATATTGCTACCTAAACTACTCTATTTATTTAATGCTATACCAATCCAATCCAAGAAACTATTTTAATGACTTAAAAAAAAATAACTAACTTCATATGCAAGAACAAAATGTTAAGAATTTCAAGGAAACTAATGAAAAAAAAAAATCAAATGAAGGTAGCCTAGCTGTACCAGTTCTAAAACTATATTATAAAGCAGCATTCATCAAAACCATTTAGTACTGGCTAAGAAATAGATTAGTTGATCAATGGAATAGGTTAGGTTCACAGGACAAAATAGTCAATAACTATAGGAATCCAGTGTTTGACAAACCCAAAAACCCCAGCTTTTGGGATAAGAATTCACTTTTTAACAAAAACTGCATGGGAAATTGGAAACTAGCATGGCAGAAACTAGGCATTGACCCACACTTAACACCATGTACCAAGATAAGTTCAAAATAGGTTCATAATCTAGGCATAAAGAATAAGATTATAAATAAATTAGAACATGGGTTAGTTTACCTCTCAGACCTATGGAGGAGGAAGGCGTTTGTAACCAAAGAAAACTAGAGTTCATTATTGACCAGAAAATAGATAATTTTTATTATATTAAATTAAAACTTTTTGTACAACCAAAACTAATGCAGACATCATTAGAAAGGAAGCAATAAACTGGGAAAACATTTTTATATTCAAAGGTTCTGATAATGGCCTCATTTCCAAAATATATAGAGTATTGACTCAAATGTATAAGAAATAAAGCCATTCTCCAATTGATAAATTGTCAAAGACTGTAACCAGACAATTTTCAGATGAGAAAGTGAAACTAATTCTAGTCACATGAAAAGGTGCTCCACATCACTACTGATCTGAGAAATACAAGTTAAGACAATTCTGAGATATTACTACACACTTCTCAGGTTGGCTAAGATGAAAAGAAAAGATAATGATGAATGTTGGAGGAGAAATGAGAAAACTGGGACACTGATGCATTGTTGGTGGAAATGTGAATGGATACAACCATATTAGAGAGCAATTTGGAACTAAGCTCAAACAATTATCAAAACTGTGTATACCCTTTGATCCAGCAGTGGTCATTGTCATGTTATTAATTTGTCATTGTTACTAATGGGCTTATATCCCAAAGAGATTTTAAAGGAGGGAAAGGGACCCACATGTGCAAAAATGTTTGTGGCAGCTCTTTTTGTAGTGGCTAGAAACTGGAAACTGAATGGATGCCCATCAATTGGAGAATGGTTGAATAAATTTAGGGTTAGGGTTAGGGTTAAACTAATATGGAATATTATTGTCCTTTAAAAAATGATGAACAGGATGATTTCAGAGATTCCTGGAGAGACTTACATGAATTGATGCTAAGTGAAATGAGTAGAATCTGGAGATCATTATATACAACAACAAGACTATATGAAGATCAATTCTGATGGATGTGGCTCTCTTTAACCGTGAAATGATTCAAACCAGTTCCTATTGTTTAGTAATGAAGAGAGTTATCTACACTCTGAGAGGGAATATGGGAAATTATTGTGGACTTCACTCTTTCTGTTATTGTTTGCTTGCATTTTTATTTTCCTTCTCAGCTTTTTATTTTTTTTCTAAATCCGATTTTTCTTGTGCAGCAAGATAACTGTATAAATTTGTATACCTATATTGTGTTTAACATATATTTTAACATATTGAACATGTATTGGACTACCTGCCATTTAGGGAAGAGGGTAGGGAGAAAGAGGAGAAAATTTGGAATAGAAGTTTTTGCAAAGGTCAATGTTGAAAATTACCTATGCATATGTTTTGTAAATAAAAAACATAATAACAATAATAATTTTAAAAAAATAAAAAAACTTTAATGAAAAACAAAACAACAACAAAAAAAATTGGTTGCTATATCACTTGGTACATTATGTTTAGTATTGATATTACTTCATTGTCTGTGGTCCCTTTTAGCAAAATGTAATTTCTTTCCATATCTTTTTAAATTAGGTCTATTTTTGCTTTTGTTTTGTCTGGGATTCAGATTGTTATCCCTGCCTTTTTCATTACTTCAGCTGAAGCACAATGAATTATGCTCCAACCTCTTACCTTTATTCTGTGTGTGTCTTTCTGCTTCAAGTGTTTTCTTTATTTCTTATTTTTTTTGTTGTTGTTATCAACATATTGTAGGAATGTGTTTTTTGATCACTATGCTATTCATTTTTTATGAGAGATTTCATCTTATTCACATTCACAGCTATGACTATTAATTGTACATTTTCCTCCATTCTATTTTTCCTCCTGTTTACTTTTGCTATCCTTTTACCCTTTCCCTCTCTAACAGTGTGTTGCTTGTCTATCACCTTCCTGCTAACCTTCCCCTCTATCAATTCCCTGTTCATCCAGTCTTCCTCCTCTGTTTACTTAAGCATCTTCTTTCATACTTTCCTATCCAGCAAGTTAAATTTTGCATATTCAACTTGTATATATTGTTTGCTCTTTGAGCCAATACTTATGATAGTAAATTTCAAGTGATGCCCTTTGTTCACCTTTTAATCTTTTCTTCGACATATCTTTCACTTTATGTGAAATATTTTCCTCTTCGACATATCTTTCACTTTATGTGAAATATTTTCCTCTATTCTACATCTACTTTCCTTGGCACCCAGTGTACTCTCTTTTCTTATTCCTTAATTATTTTATGGCATTTCTGTCTAGCTATAATATTAATGGTACAATATATTTTGTATTTACAAGTTCTGTTCTTCTCCTTATGAAAGTTTAAAATTCTTCTAGTTCATTGAATTGTTTATTTTTTTTTTACCATTGAAATATTATGATTAATTTTACAGAGTAAGTGATTTTTGGTTTCAATTATAGCTTCTTTGCCTTTTAAAAAAAATCTTAGTATTAATTATAATTGTTAGCATTTAAGTTCATAACATTTTAATGTTTATAAAGTTCATAAAGTACTTTACAGATGCTCTCTTACCCTAGAAAGTAGGTGATGTTATTTTCCCTATTTTAAAATGAGGAAATTCAAGCAGATAGAGGAAAATTAATGTGTCCATAGAAATACAGTTTGTAAGTATGTAAGTCACTATTTGAACTTTCTAACTTGATATGTAACTTTCTAATTTACTGCAATAACAATTATTCTTTTTAAAATGTCAACCATTTTTACATATTTTACATACTAATACATATAATATTTCATCAGTGTATGCGTTATTTCTCTTCATAAAGATTAGAAACCATCATCACTTCTGAATTCATGATTTCAGTGATAGTAGAAGTGGTAAATTCTCTACATATTATCTATCTGTAGCCTAACTAAGCCATATATCACCTTGCACTGCTGGATTTTTTATCTGTTTTCACAGTAATTCATCACACTAGTAATTTGTCCTCATTGGTTCTATGAAAGAAATCTATCAAGATATATATGCATATGTATGTATACATCTACATACATATACACATTTAAATATGCATACACACATGCATAATACATGTACATCTCATAAAACATATATGGTATATGTATAGTGTATACACACACACACACACACACACACACACACAAACTTATATCAGCCTTCACACAATTTGTCATGACCTTGGGGTGACTGAACATCTACTTAACTCATCCAGGTTATTACAGGAAAAAATTTTCAAGAATAAATGCAAAATATGGATACACTTATGTGTAATAAATTAACACTTAATATGATACCTCATTCTAGTTTTAAAACACAGATATTCAAGTCAAAAAACCTTTTAAAAATATTTTTTGTTAGCCTGAGTTGATGAATCTTTACTAAGTAACTAAAGGTACTGATTAAAAGAAACTTCCACCCCCAAATAAGGTACTCTGGTCATCTTTTATGTACAGTGAACAGAGAAATGGTTCCAGGTAATGTGTTACTATAAGAATGAATGGTGCTATCATTAGTATTACAGATACCTTGAATACTTAAAATGAAAAGCCTTTGCAATTTAAAAAATATGCTATTTTTTCTCAATGCAATAAATGAATAGGTTCTTTTATTCAATCAATTACATTTTCAGCCTGATAGATATGGACATGTAATGAAATCTTCTCTGTAGACTATTGGGCTCCTGCTGTTTTTCTTTATTAAAAATAATAAACCACTCTCAAAATCTTAAAATAACATTAAGAATTACAGGATAAAATTGTATGTTTGTAACTAGCTAAAACCTTTACTCATATTAATTGCTACCCAAAATACCATATAGATGAAAAATCTCATGTAATCTATATAAGTGATTTGGAATGACCTAGAATTGGGAGAATCCAGAAGAAACAAAGGGAAAGCAAGAATTATAACTAAAATTAAATCCCCATATCTTTGATGAATATGCAATGACTATAATTTAAGTATGTGATTAAGACTTTGAATTGAGTGATATAGTTTTACACATTGCAATTCATTTTAACTGTTTCCATATGGTTTGTATAATAATATAACAATAATAACAGGTAAAGTTTATTTAGTACTATGTGCCAGATTTGGTGCTAAGTATTTTGCAATTATTATCTCTTTTAAATCTCATAACAATTCTGTTATCCCCATTTTGTAGATGTAGAAACTGAGGCAAATGTGACTTGTCCAGGGTCATGAAATTAATAAGTTTCTGAGTCTGAATTTGAATTCAGGTCTTCCTGATCCCATGTCCAGCATTTTATTAGTATTTTAAACAATAAAAGTACAAAAAAAGAAAATTGTAGAAATTGTAGTTTTTGTAAAGATACAATCAAATGTTTCAAACAAAAATATATTTTATCATTAAATCAAGAAAATTATCTTTTTATAACAGTAATATATTCAATAAGATAATCAATAATTCAAATAATTCAATTCAATTCAGAAACTTAAAAAAAGAACATCAAATTAACATTAACTTCAAATTGATCATTGCATAAGTCCAAATATTATATAAAAATATGAGTTTGATCTTAATTAAGAAATTATCTCTCCTCTCACCATGCACAATTTTTCAGAATTATTGGCAAAAGTTTTGTTGTTGTTATTGTTGTCTGTTTGTTTTGGGGTTTTATCCTTTTTTTTTTCTTATAAAGGCAATAAGTTATAGTGGATGGGGACCTAGTCTTGGAGCCAAGAATACCTGAGTTAAAATTATGCTTCTGAAAGATAATAGCTATTTGATCATAGCCAGATTATTTGATCTTTCAATGACCTGGGTCAATAGAATTTTCAAGTTCAAATTGTCATATCAATAAAATATTCATATTCATAAAATTTCAGGTTCAGGCCAAAATAAGCAAGTGTATGAAAACAATAACAATATATTTTTTATTCCATACATTTCTGGTCCTTTACTGGAAATATATATGTGTGTGTGTGTGTGTATGTATATATGTACATATATATATATATATATATATACACACGTATACATTCATACATATATGAAAAATAATATTGTATGGTAGATAGGAAACTGTCCTCAGAGCTAGAAGAGCAATCAAATCCAGTTTGCTGTTTTAAATTCATAGAGTTTTCTTATTGCAGAATTCCCTATTCCATGCATACACTTTGCTTTCCAAACTATAGAATTTAAATGTATTGTTTTTTCTTGTACTACTCAACTCCAGTGACTCCACAGAATCTCAAAGACCTAATATAAACATCTCTCTTTAGAATTTAAAGCCCATTACAATTTATCTACAATCTCTCTTTCTAGCTTCGTTATATATTGTTTACTTACAGGCACTCTAATATACATTCCGATTTGTCTTCTTGCTATTACTGATATCCTGTGATCCATATCCACTTTCTTTACTTTTTTGTATGCATCTTCCATACCCAAAATGCACCTGATTTTCACCATTGAGGATCCTAAGTTTCCTTTATAGTATATCTTAAAAACAGCCTAAAAAAGAGATTTTTCCTGATTGCCCTATATCTGTCAGTGCTTTTCCTCTCACCAAATTATCTCATATTTATTTTGAAATTTTTAAACTTACTTATATTTTACATATTGTTTCTTTTCATACAACATAAAGTACTTCTTTTTTTGTTTGTATCTTTGATAAGTAAAAGCTTAATAAGTATTTGGCAATTGATTGATGCTAAATCTGAAAACAAAATGTTTTGACATTTTGATTTGACAATCAAAATGAAATTTGAATTCCTATGCATTCTTTCAATGTTAAAAACAGGCTAAAACTGATAATCAAAGTATTTTATATGCTAAAAAATTATTTTCAAACATCTCTAACTGTAGACATTGGTGAAAAACACTGTTCAAAATAGTCTTGAAATATATTCAGTTAACTATTATACAGATACAATAAAGACTTTTTTCCCCTTCCAAATATGATTATAAGAGGTAAAGTCATTTTTTTCCTTCTTCAGTCTTCCTATATTGTTGGTTAACATCCTGCTGTGATACCTCCTCATGATAATTAAATTCTAGACATTTTGGGTCTGATAGGGCATATTCTAACAAGGAAAAACATTGAATTTAGGCATAGACTAGCTAAATGCAAAGGCAACTATTACCAGAAGTTTTTCATACAAGTGCTAAATGTATATAGTTACAGCAACTCTCTAAGACTGTCTAATGAAGTAAAAAGACATTAATTTTTTTATTCATGAAGGTGAAAGGAATACTTGTACAGATGAAATAATAGATCCTAAAAAGTATAAAGGCAAATTTCATAAGAGTAATATTAATAAAAGACAGCAGTATACTAAAGTTTCCTTTCTAGAATATATTTTAAATAAAAATTTTGTACTATAGTGCTAGCATAGCATGATTTTTTTTTAATTTTTTAACAGAAATTCACTTGAACTGTTCTATTTTCAGTTAATATGGTTTATACTTGCCTACCTTAAATAATTGAATCTCTTTTCTAAAACTATGAAAGTAAATGTTATTTTTTTGTGTATCTAACCTTTCTGAATTTAGCATGTGCAAAAACCATAAAAGTGAGAGAAATGTCAATAGCAACATTTAATGGGAAAGAAGAAAAATACATAGTATTAGAAAAAACTTTGGTCAGCTAAAATCAGTTCAGCACAATAGACTTGAGAATTAATTTAAGAAAAATATTTTCAAAAATAGCATAATACAATTTTCCTGATGGGAGAAAGATTTTTAGAAAAAAAAATAGCTCTGTGTTAAGGCTTTTTGAGACCCAATAGGTCACCATTAAGTGCTTTTTAATTCATTAAAATTCAACCTTAAAGTTAAATTAAGCAGGACTGGACACCATTCTATGGTCACTGTGGGCAATTCAATTTAAGTCAACAAATATTTCTTGAATGTCTGGGTTTTATAGAAAGATATTAATTCATTCATTGACATGATATATATTACCTAAATTCATCCAGTGCTGAAGAAAGTACTCTGAACACCATAGATTCTTAATGAACACTTAGTACATTCAATTCACTCATTTATTGCACACATCTTTATCCAGTGCTTGACACTCCATGAGGTATCTTAAGAGTGAAAATCAATAAAACAGTCCCTGGTTTCAGGTAGCTTAAGAATTGTGCATGCACAGAATCAGTTCTGCTTGATTATTAGTACTAAACGTTTAAGTAAAATGCTAAGCAGTTGATTTCTCTGTGCAATTATGTGATGTATTGTTTGATGATAGTCCATTATTATAGACAGACACTATGTAAGGACAAGAAAAGCATTTTAGATTTATAGACATCTATAGCCCTCAATTTTCAGCCACAGTGAAAAATGAAAGAAAACAAAAGAGGAATATTTAATTTGTAAGAGAGACAGATAGACAGACAGACAGAGAGATAAAGTAAGAAGGAGAGAAAGAGAGAGAGAGAGAGAGAAAAGACATAGAGAGACAGATATTACTTTTAATATTCAAGATGGGAGCAAATATTTTCTAAGAAGCTATTTTTAAAAATCATTATGAATTATCATAAAAAAGTAAAAGTTTTCTAAGGCAAGATCTCTATCTTTGTAACTTATATATGCTGTCCTCAGTAAACAACAATTTATTTTTCCTTAAAATTCAGAAAATACAGCATCAATGAAAACATCCACATCATAGAAATACATACTTTTTTTTTTCCCAATATGAACTGGTATGGCAAGTTATGGAGAAATGAAAGTGAAAAAATGTTAACAATATTAGAGTCATCCTGAAAGCTAATGGGGAGGGGATTGGCTTTCCTTGGTATTATGTTCAAACATTAGAAGACTACTAAATTTTTGGGAAAGATGATGAAATTTCAGAACTAATGAAAACACTTGAAATTCTCTTACATAAGAGAAACAAAACTTAGCAGTTAATTAAGAAGAATAATTAGTTTAAAAAGGAAGTTAGCAGAAATTGAACTTCTCTGCTCTGTTGCCCTGTTCCAATTTCTGGCTCTCCTTGAAATTTTTCAAACAATTTTTTTCAGTGCCTAAATTTCTAGTTATCACTGTTGATTGGAATCTTATCAAAAGAAAAAAATAACAACTACCCCATAAAATATTTACAATAATAATAATAATTATAATGAAAATGTGTTCAACATGTTCATGTTTTCATTGTCTTTTTCAAATTAAATCATTGATCACAACAATCCTGTGAGATAGGTGATGTTAATATTCCTATTTTACAGATGAGAGGACTGAGCCTGAAAGAGTTTCAAAATTTTTTTTTTCTAAAGTCATACAGATAATAAGGAAGGAAGGAATTCTCATCTTCCTAAATCCAGGTGTAATGTTCTCTTTCTTTTGTTTTTGTATCTGGAATAAGAATTGGAAAAAGCATCCAAAGAGAAAAAGAATCATAAAATCTTGTCGTTTACCAAGAAATCATCAAGGAAAACTTCCCAATGTCCTAGAAGTAGAGGATAAAGTTATCATTGAAAGAATCCATTGATCACATACTGAAAGAGACCCCAAAATGAAAAATCCAAGGATTATAGTTAAATTACAGAATTATTAGATAGTTTCCTTGCCATCAAAAACAATGATCAAAGGATTTCTCCAAGGGGAAAAAAAAAGTAATTGTGAATAGCAGTACTTGAATTCATATCTTCAGGACTCCAGAGCCATGATTTTTTCTTTCCAGGATAATATGCTAACTCCCTATAATAACATTTCCCCCCTTCATATTGAATCTAACATTGAATATACCATAGTATACATCAAGAAATTAGTAAAAAATTAATGGAAAATTATAGCATGTTACTAATTATGATTTTTTATAGTAATCAATTAGCTATATTTTTAGGGAAAAATTAGATATACAATTCACAGGAATGTTAAAAAAATCACATGTAGGGGGCGGAGCCAAGATGGCGGAGAAGACACATATGACTTTCTAACCTCTTCTCTTACTCTCTTACCCTCTTTATCAATATTATATCGAACTTCAAAAATAGTCTTGACTGCTACAATTCGTAAAGATAAGAAGTAGAACAACTCACCGGCCAAAGAAAATCTGCAGTCTTGACAAAAAAAAGTTTGGTTCTGGGGCCAGGGGGGAGATCAGCACAGACTGGGAGAGAAATTAGGTTCCTAGGAGAGTCTCAAACCGAAAGTGAAAGCACAGATCTCAGCACAAGCACAAAGCCCCAACCCCCAGTGCGGGGCTTTTCCTAGGGGCAGTTGTGATCCTGCACTGCAGGAGGACACAGCCCGGGTTAGCCTCCAATCTGCGTAATGGGGAGCTCAGTTTGGGGCCATAGAGCTTTTCCAGGGCCCATTTGCATCAGGCAGAGACACTGGGGAAGAGTTCGGGGCAGCCTGCGGTCAGCTGCTAATACTCACAGTCCCACAAGAGGCTCCGGCCTGGGGCAGTGACACTTTCACTCCTTAGTCGCTAGCCAAGGGCAATCGCTAACCCATTCAGCCCAACTGGGCACTTTGATACCTTGGCCAGTGCTGAATTCACTTCCTGTTGGGGGAAGGGAAAACTCTCACTCAGAGCACTCCCATACCTCGGAGCCGGAAATCTGTTTACATCTTTCCCTGCTCTGCAGAGGAAGCTGGTAACCCCCTTGCCTAGGAGACCTACCCTAAAGGCTTTAAAACATGAATAAAAAGATGAAAAGAACAATCGACAGCTTCTATGCAGAAAAAGAGCAGGTCAGCAAACCTGAAGAGACCTCAAACAGCAAAAATGCATCAGACTGTCCTCCTTACTGATGTTTCCCAAGAAGAACCAAAAGTCTCAAAGAGAGGAAATAAATGGGGAAGAAAAGAAGCCTTACAAGAGGGCAACAACTTCCTGAAAACAATTGGAAAAAAATTGGGAAAAAGAATTTGAATTGAAAATAAAGTTCACGAAAGTAGGATTTTGGTTAAAAACAAAAACCCCAAGAAAAGGATCTGAATTGGGAAAAAATTCACTAAAAAAAATTGAAAAAAATTTCCGAACCAAAAAATACATTTAAAACCAATTGGACATATACAGAAAGAAGTAAAAAACTAATGAAGAAAATAATTCTTTAAAAAAAGAACGAACAAATAAAACTAATGATTCATTGGACAGCAAGAATCAGTCCCAAAAAAAAACAAACTGAAAAACCGAATTATCTCTTGCAAAACGACAGATTTGGAAAATAGATCAGGAAGATAATTGGGATTCGGCCCAAAACATGATGAAAAAAGACCTAGATACATTTTACAGAAATCAAAAAGAACCCCAGATTAATAGAAGGTAAAATAGGCATTGAAAGTTTCGAACACCTTCTGAAAAAACCCTAAAAAAAACCCAAGGAATATTGTGGAAATTTGAACTATCAGATTAAGGAAAAAAATTTTAAAGGCAAAAAAAAAAACCATTTAAATCCGAGGTGCCACAATAAGGATCACCAAGATCTGGCTCCCTATATTGAAGGGAAAGGGGCCTGGGTATGATATTCTGAAAGGCACAAGAACTTGGGATGCAGCAAAAAATAAACTACCCAGCTAACTGAGCATTTTCTTCCAGGGAGGAAGATAATTTAATAACAAATCAATTCCATTTGTCTCTGAAGAAAAACCAGAACTGAACAAAAAATTTGATATCCAACCAAGAACTGAAGAGAAAAACGGAAAATAACTCTTTGAAATTGTATTTCTGTTGTAATACAAAAAGAATACATGTATAATTTGATTGTATGATATAACAAAAAAGGGAAGAAATGGAAAAAGGGAATAAATAAGGTGGGAAGGAGGGATAAAAGAAGGAAACCACATCCCACAAAGGGCAAAGGAAACTTATCATATCTAGGGAATTTGAGGGGAGGAACATTTGGTAATTTACCTCATCAGAGTTGGCTCGAAAAATAATTGACATTTATTTTAGAAAAACTTTCCCCTTCATTAAAAAACGGGGGAGGAAAAGGAAAAGAAAAAAAAAAAGGAAGGGGAAAGACCAAAGGGGGGAGGGAGGGGATAAAGATACTTATACAAAGGGGAATTTTTAAAAAGGGGGAAAAGAGGGGGGGGAGGCAAGAATAAGAAAGCATTCTGGGGTTTTGATGGCAGGAAATTTTGGGTTTCTCCAAAATGTAAGGGATGAACCCCAAAGGGAGGAGATAGCAGACTGGATCAAAAGTCAGAACCCTACAAATGTTGTTTAAAGAAACACATTTAAAGGAAGAGATACATATAATAAAGGTAAAAGGCTGGACAAAATCATTATGCTTCAGGTGAAGCAAAAAGAGGGTAGCCCATCCTTATCTCAGATCAACAAAAGTAAAAAATTGATCTAATTAAAAGAGATAAGGAAGGGAAACTACATTGCTAAAGGGGCATAAACAAGAACAATATCAATATTAAAAAATTGCACCAATTGGATGGATCCAACTTCCTAAAGGAGAAGTTAAGAGAGTTGCAAGAAGAAATGACAACAAAACTGTAATAGAGGAGATCTGAACCTTGACCTTCAGAATTAGACAAACAAACCACAAAACAAATAAGAAAGAAATTAAAAAGTAAATAGAAATTAGAAAATTAGGTATGTTGGATCTTTGGAGAAAATTAATGGAGATAGAAAGGAAAATACTTTCTTTCCTGCAGTTCATGGAACCATTCAAAATTGACCAATATTAGAACAAAAGAACTCAAAAATTAAAATGCAAGAAAGCAGAAATAGTAAATGTTTCTTTTTCAGATCATGATACAAAAAACTACATTCAACAAAAAAGGGGAAATAGACCAAAAGAATTAAACAAAAACTATCTTAAAGAATGATTGGGTGAAGAAAGCAAATTAAGATAAATTAATAATTTCCTAAATAATGACAATGATGAGACATCAAAAAATTTGTGGGATGCAGCCAAAGCGGTAATAAGGGGAATTTTATATCCTTAGAGTTACTTGAATAAAAAAGAAAGAAAAAGATTAATGAATTGGGCTTAAATAAAAAACTAAAAGAAGACCAAATTAAAAACCCCAATCAAAATTAAATTGGAAATTTAAAATTAAAAGGAGAAATTAAAAAATATTGAAAGTAAAACAACATTGAACTATTAATAAAACTAAGAGTTGGTTCTATGAAAAGCCAATAAAATAGATGCCTTTGAAATCATTAGAAAAAGGAGGGAGGAAAATGAAATTAGTAGTCTTAAAATGAAAAAGGAGAACTTTCCACCAATGAAGAGGAAATTGGGAAATAATAAGGGTTATTTTGCTCAACTTTATGCCAATAAATTTGATAACCTAAGTGAAATGGATATACCTCCAAAAAATAGCTTCCCAGACTAAAGAGGAAAGAATTGTTTAATAGTCCCATTTTCAGAAAAAGAAATAGAACAGGCAATTAAACAACTCCCAAGAAAAAACCCCAGGACCAGATGGTTTAATGTCAATTTTCCAAACATTTAAAAGAACAATTGGCCCCAATGCTATATAAATTATTTGATAAAATAGGAATGAAGGAGTCCCACCAAATTCCTTCTTGAACAGATATGATACGATACCAAACCAGGTGGTAAAAAAGAGAAAAGAAAATTATAACCAATCTCCCCAATGAATATTGATGCTAAAATCTTAAATAAGATATTAAAAAGACTAAAAATCATCCAAGATAATACACTATGATCAACTAGGATTTTACCAGGAATGCGGGGTTTGGTTAATATTAGAAAACATAATATAATTGGCCTGTTAATAAAAATTAACAAAACCATAAGGATCATCCAATAGGTGCAGAAAAAGCATTTAATAAAACCAACATCCATTCCTATTAAAAACACTTGGGAGTATAGGAATAAATGGACTTTCCTTAAAATAATCCAGCATTATTTAAAACCATCAGTAACATCATAGTAATGGGAGACAAACTGCAACCATTCCAATAAGATCTGGGGAAAACAAGGTTGCCCACCATCACCGTTACTATTTAATATTGATTAGAAATGCTAGCTATTAAAAAGAGCTGAGAAAGAGATTAAAGGGAATAAGAATAGGCATTGAGGAAACCAAATTATCACTCTTTGCCATGACATGATTAATTTAGAACCCCAGGTTTCTAAAAAAGTTATTGAAATAATCCCCAACTTTACAAAGTTGCTGGCATAAAAAACCCATAAGTCATCAGCATTCTTAATAAACTAACAAAAATCCAACAGTCAGAGTTACAAAAGAAATTCCATTTAAAGTAACTACATAAATAAAATAGAATCTATCTGCCAAGGGAAAATCAAAACTTTATGAGCAAATTAACACCCTTTTCAAAAATTAAGCTGATCTAACCAATTGAAAAATATTAAATCTCTTGGATAGGGGAGCAAATATAATAAAGATGGACAATATTACCTAAACTAATCATTTATTTAGCCTATACCAATCAGAGTCCCAAAAAACTATTTTAATGACCTAGAAAAATAAAAAAGTTCAATGGAAAAACAAAAAGGTCAAAATTTTAAGGGAATTAATGAAAAAAACAAAATGAAGGTGGCTTAGCTGTTCCAGATCTAAAATTATATTATAGAGCAGCAGTTCCAAAACTATTTGGTATTGGCTAGAATAGATTAGTTGATCAGTGGAATAGATTAGGTTCAAGGATAAAACTGTCAACAAAATAGCAACCTATTTTGAAAACCCAAAGATCCCAGCTTTTGGGATAAGAACACTGTTTGATAAAAATTGGGAAAATTGAAACTAATATGGCAGAAACTAGGATTGATCCATTTAAGCCCACACCAAGATAAGGTCAAATGGGTTCAGACCTAATAAGAATGAAATTATTAATAAATTAGAGGAACAAGGATAGTTTTACCCTCCCTGTAAAAGGTCTTTATGAGCAAAGCAGAACAGAGATCATTACTGATCACAAAATAGAAAATTTGGATTATAAAATAAAAGTTTTTGTACAAACAAAACTAATGCAGACAAGATTAGAAGGGAAGCAAAAACTGGGAAAATATTTTACAGTCAAAGGTTCTGATAAAGGACCCATATCCAAAATATATAGAGAATTCTCTAATTTATAAAAATCGCCATTCTCCAATTGAAAATGGTCAAAGAAAACAGACTTTAGGGAAAAAATTGAAACTTTTCTGCATTGAAAAGATGCCCAAGTTTTTAATGAGAAACAAATTAAGACAACAAGATACCATACACCGTCAGATTGGCTAAGATGACGGAAAAAATAATGATGATTGTTGGAGGGGATGCGGGAAAACTGGGACATTGATGCATTGTTTGGGGAGTTGTGAACGAATCCAACCATTTTGGAGAGTTTAACTATGCTCAAAAAGTTATCAAACTTGCATATTTGATCCAGCAGTGTTACTACTGGGAAATCCCAAAGAGATTATAAAGAAGGAAAAGGGTCCTGTATGTGCAGAATGTTTGTGGCAGCCCTTTCAATGGTAAAAAACTGGAAACTGAAATGGATGTCCACAGTTGAGAAATTGAATAAATTTGGTTATGAATATTTGGAATATTACTGCCAAAAAATGACCAACAGGATGATTTCAGAAAGGCCTGGAGAGACTTACACGAACTGATGCTGAGTGAAATGAGCAGGACCAGGAGATCATTATATACTTCAACAACAATACTAGATGATGACCAGTTCTGATGAACCAGGCCATCCTCAGCAACGAGATCAACCAAATCATTACTAATGGAGCAGTAATGAACTGAACTAGCTATGCCCAGAAAAAGAACTCTGGGAGATGACTAAAAACCATTACATTGAATTCCCAATCCCTATATTTATGCACACCTGAATTTTTGATTTCCTTCACAAGCTAATTGTACAATATTTCAGAGTCTGATTCTTTTTTACAGCAAAATAACATTTTGGTCATGTATACTTATTGTTTATCTAATTTATATTTTAATATATTTAACATCTACTGGTCATCCTGCCATCTAGGGGAGGGGGTGGGGGGGTAAGAGGAAAAATTGGAACAAGAGGTTTGGCAATTGTTAATGCTGTAGAGTTACCCATGTATATATCCTGTAAATAAAAGGCTATTAAATAAAAAAAAAATAAAAAATAAAAAATAAAAAAAAGGAGTAAAAAAAAATCACATGTAAATTTCTAGGCTGAAATCAGGATTTTTTTTTTCTTATCTTGTAAAACATATTGAAGAAACATGTAAGATGAAATATCTTGAAAAATAACCTTTTATTTGTGAAACAATTTACCTTTACCAAAAGGCCACTTCAAATGAACAGATGAGAAAAAATTAAAGTCTAGAACAACATATTACTAAATCCCCTCTGTTAAAGTAAATTGCCATATATCCTGCAATCTACCTTCTTGAGTCACTAAAAAAGTAACTCCACTGATTGCATATGTAGCCATCAAATCCCAAAAGTAGGATTAGAACTCATATAGTACTTAATCTGAAAGTGGATATGGCCTCACCTCATACCTAGAAACTTTTGGGATAATCTGTCATAACTGATTCAATGGAAAACTCTCCATTTACCTTTTTTATTTCCTCCTCAATTTTTTATTTCTTCTTTTTTGGGACAATGATGTCTCTAATTTTTTTTCCCTGTATAGTAATTCACAATAAGCATGTGTTCTAAAAGAGTGGCACTGGAAATTTATATATCTTTCTGTTTCAATCAATCAATAAACATTTAGTAAGTACTACTGTATGCCAAGTGTGGTGCTAAGTATAGGTGGTACCAAAAGAAAAGAAACAGAAGATAATCTCTCCCCTCAAGGAATTTACATTATAATAGGGAATATAATATCAACACATATAAATAAACAAGCAGTATCCAAGATGAATAAGAAATAATTAAAAGATGAAAAGCACTAGAATGAAAAGGGTTTGGAAAAGATTTCCTTTTGCAGGTAGAGCTTTACTTGGAACCTAAAGGAAGCCAACTAGGTCAATTCCCATTGTGGATGAGGGAGAATATTTTATGAATGTAGGCCAGAAAGAGAAAATGCTCAGACATAAGAAATAGAATGCGTTCCTTGTGAAATAGCAAGGAGCCCAGTGACACTGAAATATATTGCTAAGAGTAAGGCATAAGACCAGATAGGTATAAGGGAGGTAGAGTATAAAAGACTTTGGATACCAAACTTGGATGCATTTTGTAATTATTCCAGGAGGTGATTGAGAACCCCTGGGTTTTATTGAGTGATAAGTCTGTGTGTATGTGTGGGTGTGGGTGTGTGGTTGGGTATGCATGTGTGTGTGTGTGTGTGTGTGTGTGTGCATATGTGTAAATGATCTGACCTAAACTTTACGAAAATAACTTCTATAGCTAAATGAAGGGTATCTTGGAGCAGGAAAAAAAAAATTTAGACATGAAGAATCACTCACAGGATATTGTTTGTTTGTTTGTTTGTTTGGTTTCCTTTCATTCTCAAAAAAGACCAAAATGTTATCACCATGCTAGACTCCAATTATGATTTGTCCAACTGTAGCTGATCAGAACAATATGAGCTCAGAATGCTCTGCTATGGATTGAATATTAATAGTCCCTATGACCATTTGAAGTAGCTTCTCTAACTTTGCACATCTTGATATAGCAATAATGTAGGTATGAGATAATGAGGGCCTTGTATTTTCTAAAAAGTACATCCCTTTTGGGAAGAAATTCTTATGTCCCCTAAGTATAATTTTCTCCATAAAAGCCAAAAAGGGATAATAAAATAATAGATTTCATAATTAGGGATCCTTTCTTCCCTATTGCAAAGGCAAAATTATTTACCAATATTTCAGATATATTGAATTGTATTCTCCAAACATTCTGTACACTTTTCTACCCTTGAGTCTTTGCTCATGATGTTTCTTTAACTGTTTACCTGCCTTTTCTTTATCTCCTTCCTTTGGTCAGTACTTTCCACACTTAAAACACTCCTCTCTTTTCTTACTATTAGAATTCACCATACTTTTCAGGGCTAAGGCCCAACAAGCAAGTTATATGAACTCTATATGAACTCTGACACAGTAAAAACCCAGAATTAATTCAAACTAGGTCTAACAGTCCCTGAACTTATACAAGCACCTGCAGGAACCATATATTGGTCACAAGGCCCTTCTGTCAAAAGAATTCTTATCACTAGGAAAACTTGACAAACTACTGCCATTACAACCTATTGCTCTTATTAAATCTTACTACTTTGTCTTGCCAAATATCTATGTATCTATGTAGCCATCTTTGCATCTATATATGTATATATTTGTATATATTTATGTATCCATGTATGCATGTGTCTATTTATGTATCTATCCCTCTATCTTGGCTTATCCTAACTGTATTGGTTCTCCACCACCCAGGTCTAGTTTTCTCTCTTCAAATGGAATTTTAAAAAAATCTGTTTTCATATAACTTCTATAAAGTCTTGGACACTTTATTTTTCAGAGTTAATGATTCCTTTCTAGGTTTTGAATGTCATTTTATTCCCATTCTACATGGACTATTCCTTGATCCCCAATGTTAGAAATTATTATTTGTACCCTTGGATCTGTCATGCAATTTCTTTTGAATACTAATACATTTATTCTTGTCTGTGACAAATATTTTGAATAATAATTTTCATTCTCTTTTTTGTATTTATCTTTCTTCTAAGACTGCAAGCTCTATCAGCACAGACATTATCTCTTACCTAAATTGTATAACTCCCCAAACACAGCATTCTAAATATGGTAGGTATTTGTTGAATGAACAAATTAATAAAGGTAAGAGGATCAATGTATATGTGGAGAATATGAGACAAATGATGGTGTGCTCAATTCCTTCACTGATGTTAAAATAAGAAAATGAATTATTTCCCATGCTATAGATAGATTAATTTTTGAAGATTTTTATGAAAACATGGGCAAAAATAACACATTGAAGAGGTATAAACTGGAGGGGAGTGCTATGGGGAAATAATTTCTTGAGTGATATTGCCAGCCCTACAAATCATGAAGCACAAGAATACTTTAGTATTAAATAGATAACTTAATAGAAATGTATGTGCTGCATCAATATCTGTAATTCATTTTGACACCAAATAGCAAAATCAATAATTTAAATCACATTCAATTAATCCTGTGATCATTATGCATTATAAGGAACAAGAAATTTGTAAGGGTGACAAAACTAGAGAAGATATGAAAAATTTAAGACCTTAAGAAATAGATTAGTTGATCAGTGGAATAGGTTAGGTTCAAAGGACAAAACAATCAATAACCTTAATACTCTAGTGTTTGACAAACCCAAAGACCCCAGCTTGGGGATAAGAATTCACTGTTTGACAAAAATTGCTGGGAAAATTGGAAACTAGTCTGGCAGAAACTAGGCATTGACCCACACTTAACACCGTACAACAAGATAAGGTCACAATGGATTCATGACCTAGGCATAAAGAATGAGATTATAAATAAATTAGAGTAATACAGGATAGTTTACCTCTCAGACCTGTGGAAGAGGAAGGAATTTATGACCAAAGAAGAACTAGAGATCATTACTGATCACAAAATATAATATTTTGATTATATCAAATTGAAAAGTTTTTGTACAAGCAAAACTAATGCAGACAAGATTAGAAGGGAAGCTATAAACTGGGAAAACATTTTTTACAGTCAAAGGTTCTGATAAAGGCCTCATTTCCAAAATATACAGAGAATTGACTCGAATTTATAAGAAATCAAGCCATTCTCTAATTGATAAACGGTCAAAGGATATGAACAGAGAATTTTCAGACAAAGAAATTGAAACTATTTCTAGCCATGTGAAAAGATGCTCCAAGTCATTATTGATCAGAGAAATACAAATTAAGACAACTCTGAGATACCACTACACACCTATCAGATTGGCTAGAATTATGATGATGGTGGAATGTGATGGTGAATGATGGAGGGGATGTGGGAAAACTGGGACACTGATACATTGTTGGTGGAACTGTGAATACATACAGCCATTCTGGAGAGCAATTAGGAACTATGCTCAAAAAGTTATCAAACTGTGCATACCCTTTGATCCAGCAGTGCTACTACTGGGCTTATATCCCAAAGAGATACTAAAGAAGGGAAAGGGACCTGATTGTGCCAAAATTTTTGTGGCAGCCCTGTTTGTAGTGGCTAGAAACTGGAAAATAAAGGGATGTTCATCAGTTGGAGAATGGTTGGGTAAATTGTGTTATATGAATGTTATAGAATGTTATTGTTCTATAAGAAATGACCAACAGGATAATTTCAGAAAGGCCTGGAGAGACTTACATGAACTGATGCTGAGTGAAATGAGCAGGACCAGGAGATCATTACATACTTCAACAACAATACTATATGATGATCAATTCTGATAGACCTGGCCATCTTCAGCAATAAGATGAACCAAATCAGTTCCAATGGAGCAGTAGTGAACTGAACCAGCTACACCCACCGAAAGAACTCTTGGAGATGACTAAGAACCATTACATTGAATTTGAAATCCCTATATTTTTGATTTCTTTCATAGGCTAGTTGTACAATATTTCAGAGTCTGATTCTTTTTGTACAGCAAAATAATGGTTTGGACATGTATACTTATTTTGTATTTAATTTATACTTTAACATATTTAACATGTATTGGTCATCCTGCCATCTAGGGGAGGGGGTGGGGGGAAGGAGGGGAAAAATTGGAGCAAAAGGTTTGGTAATTGTCAATGCTGTAAAATTACCCATGCATATAATTTGTAAATAAAAAGCTATAAAAAATTTAAAAAAAGAAAAGAAAAGAAAAAATCTAAGCTTTTGGGTAAAAGACAAAGAAAATAACTGTAGAACAAATTGCTAATTCATTGTTCTAAATGTTGAATTATTTGGCTATGTTCCTTGTTCAGAAATCTTTTGAATATTTACAACTGGAATTATTTAACCATCTCCTGTATACTTAGACTTCTCAAAGCTTTGAAAGACATTTATTCCTTTGCCCATGAAAACTGAAGAACTTGGTTTATTGATATCTGAGATGGTAAAAGACTGAGTAAGTCCAGCTATGGAAATTTGCAGAAGGTAATGGAAAAAGCAATGTGTATAAAGTCTCAAAACCTAAATTTAAGTTTTTTTTTTTTCTGACACTTACTACCTGACAAGTAATTTAATCTTCCTGATCCTTAGTTTCCTTGTTTGTAAAATGCATAGAAGGAAAGATTGAGTTAAATATCCTCTATAGTATATTCACACACTAGATATATGATACTTTGTAATTTGATTCTTGTTAAATTATTGATATTCAAAATTTAGATTTGTGACTCAGTTGTAGTAATTGGATCTTTACATTAATCTTTATAACCAAATCCTATCTTCATTCCTTTTTGGGGGAACTGTTACTCTATATGATACTCTCAACTATAGAAAATTTCAGGGACTGTTTTCATTAGTGCAATGTAGATTTTTTTTTTATCTTGGGATGGTAAAGGCCCCTGGAGAAAATAGCAATTTAATTCCTCTTTCAGTAGCTTTTCTGGCCAAGACAGATTCATGTCATTGTCAACTCATTACTGTAGGGGCAACTCCTAGATTATGCCCCCTGGGCTACCCTATTTCTCTAAACTTCATGAATTTCCTGAATTCCTGGGTAGGCTAAAAAAGCTCACTCAGATTTCAAAGGATCATAAACTTACACCTATAAGGGAATATTGAAATCAAGTCCAATTTTCCATTTTACAATTGAGAAGTTTGAGGCATGGAAAGGTTAAGTGATCTACACTCTGAAGGACAGATAAATACATAGTTCTGATGCTAATTATCCATTTTAGCTGAGGCAGCATGGTATAATGTATGGATTTATGACAGAGTAATCTTGACTGCAATCCCACCTCTGCTACTTATTAGCAATAGGTCATCATCAAATCACTAAAGGTTTCTGAGCTTTGGTTGACTTATATTTAAAAATGGGATAGAAAAGTTGTGGAATCTGAAATCTAAATGAGATAATGTACCAGATAATGAAAAATACCAGTAAATGAAAAAAAATTATAACATAATATCAATGTCAGTTATTGTTAGAATTTAGTTAATCTCTCACAGCCTCATTTTCCTCACCTGTAAAACTATGAGGTTTAATCAGTCTTGAAGACCCCCTACAACTTTTGAATCCTCTTGATTTCTTGACTCTGTGAATATTTATATATGTAATCTTGGGTAAGTCTTTTGTATTTCTAGTACTGTTTCTAATCTCCAAAATGAAGGTATTAAAAAGTTATAAGGTCCTTTTCAATAATATTTTTTTTCATTTTATTATAACTTTTTGTTGACAAAATATATACATGGGTAATTTTTCAACATTGATCCTTGCAAAAACTTCTGTTCCAACTTTTCCCCTCCATCCCTCCACCCCCTCTCTTAGATGGTAGGTAATCCTATACATGTTAAATTATACATTAAATACAATATATGTATATGTATATATATATAATATAAATATGTATGTATATATATATATATATATATATATATATACACATACATACATACAGTTATCTTGTTGCACAAGAAAAATCAGATTTAGAAAGAAGGTAAAAATAACCTGAGAAGAAAAACAAAAATGTAAGCAAACAATAACAGAAATAGTGGAAATGCTATGTTGTGGTCCACATTCATTTTCCAGTATTCTTTTGCTAGATGAAGCTGGTTCTGTTCTTTATTGATCAATTGGAATTGATTTGGATACTCTCATTATTGAAGATAGCCACTTCCATCAGAATTTATCCTCATATAGTATTGTTGTTGAAGTGTATAACAATCTCCTGGTTCTGCTCAGTTCACTTAGCATCAGTTCATGTAAGAATCTCCAAGCCTTTCTTTATTCATCCTGCTGGTCATTTCTTAAAGAACAATAATATTCTATAACATTCATATACCACAATTTATTCAGCCATTCACCAATTGATGGGCATCCATTTAATTTCCAATTTCTAGCTACTAGAAAAAGGACTGCAACAAACATTTTTGCACATACAGGTCCCTTTCCCTTCTTTAATATTTCTTTGGGATATAAGTCTAGTAATAACACCTCTGGATCAAAGAGCATGCACAATTTGATAACTTTTTGAGTATAGTTCCAAATTGCTTTCCAGAATGGTTGGATCTATTCACAACTCCACCAAAAATGCATCTGGGTCCCAGTTTTCCCAGTTGAAGGGGTCCAACATTTGCCATTATCTTTTTCTGTCATTTTGGCCAATCTGAGAGGTATGTAGTGGTATCTCAGAGTTGTCTTGCATTTCTCTGATCAATAATGATTTGGAACTCCTTTCTATGAGTAGGAATAGTTTCAATTTCATCATTTGAAAATTATCTGTTCATATCATTTGACCATTTATCAATTGAAGAATGGCTTGATTTCTTATAAAATATTTTGGGGTTATAACCTTTACCCTCTGTGTTTGTAGCTTCTCTGATGATCTACTGGCTTGCTGCCAGGGCAGTGTAGCTGCCACTGTGGTAGAGTTCTCCCTGTAGATTTTCCATGGGATGTTTCCATGCTCTCACTGCCTATATGCCTATGTTTGTGCCAAGCCTAGACCTGTCTTTCCCTGCCCAAGAGCAAAAACAGAGATTTTCAGGCAAATTTCATGATTACCTTCTGTTGGTAATGTGTTGTACTCCCAACATTCATGGGTTCTGACAGTCAAGAACTAATTCAGGGGCTGAGTGTCATAAAATAGTTTGAGGGTAGAGGAGAGCTCAGAAAAATGGGTTTGTCCTCTCTGCCATCTTGGCTCCCCACCCCCCTTCAATATTAAATTTAATTTATAAAATCCCTCAACGAGTTATATTCTAAATCTGATTGGTTGTTTTACTTTTTGCTTGAAGAGATTTAAAATGGGCATCATTATGTTGATGACACAGTGTGAGTTCTATGAGATTTTATATGAAGGTAATAAGAAATTATTAAATAGTTTTTAAGACAAATGTACATTTAGGCTTCTAACAATGTGGCCAGTCCATCAGAGTTGGGCTTTCTTCAGTAAGGTTTGAATGTTTGTCAGTTCAGCTTGAGAAATGACCTCAATGCCTGGTACCTTATATTTCCAGATAATCTTCCAAATCATTCTAAAACAAGTGAAATGGAAGCACTTCAATTTCCTGGCATGAAACAATATAGTATCCAGTTTTCACAAGTGTACAATAACACAATCAGCACAAAAGTTCTGTAGACATTCAGATAAGTAGATTGTCTAATATCACCTCTCCAAAATTTTCCTTCATGTCCTCCCAAATGCTGAGGTAGCTCTGGCAATGTGTGAATCATCCTTATCTATGTCAATATACCTGGAAAATATACAGCTTAGTTAAGTGAACTCAACCATAGCATTCAAAATCACTCCATTGCTGTAATCAATGATTCCAATATATTAGTTATCTACTGCTAACTGGCAAACCAGTTTTTTTCTTGGTCTTAACTGTTGTAAATATATTGTTACATTAAACTAGATTTGCTAGAGGCAAACAAAGCTGTATAAAACTACATATCATGCTATCCCGTGAGTTTCTTCTCTTAAGTCTCTTCTGCCTTAAGGGAAAAATATACATATGTTAAAATTAAAGAGAAAGTGACTGTGGAAATAGCCTTTCTGTTTTCAAAATGGTAGTTCTAGAACCCACACTCTCTGATTCCAGGACAAATCCCTATCATTCTCATTAGCTATGTGATTGTACATATCACAAAAGATTTCAATGGTCTCATTTTTTCATCTATTAAATGGAGAAGTTGGGGCAGACATTCCTTTACTGGATCCCTCAATTCAAATTGCACATTATTAATGGGGTTCAGGAACAAGCATAGACTCCATTAACTTCCTTGGCATATGTGACCATTGCATGTGAAGAATGTTGAGGAGATGACTTGGAAAACATGATAATAAAGTAAGTGTTTTGAGGGTATTATGAAACAACATTTTTACACTGGTTAGGTGTTCTGAATTATCCACATCTTCAAAAAGACTAGAGGTGGGTTTTTTAGGCTCTTACTTCACTCTTATAGTTCTCAAGATGATGGAGTATGTGATAATCATGAATGACATTAAGGTTTTTTTGTTTGTTTTTTAATCCTGTGATTTCATTTGACCATCAAGAAATGTATCTTTCCAATACAACTTTTCACTTAATCTTTTTTTTTTCTTTTAAACCCAGGATATAGATTCTAAGCTAATTATGCTTAGAAGAATAAGCACGAAGGGTCTTGTAGTCAGAATCAATCATAAGTGATGTTGCCATATTTAATTCCCAAAGGAGAGAGGAATAATATTTAGGAGTCATCTTTAATCCCCAATTTTGCAGAAGAAACTATCAGATCATACCATATCGAGACATGTGGGATCCATGTTATGAAGAAACTGAGTTAAATCATGGGCCTTAGTGTCCTGAGAGACAGAGGTAATGAGGGAGATTATGCAATATGTTGTTTACAGGAAACACACTTGAATCAGGGTGATGCATACAGAGTAAAGGTAAAAGGTTGAAGCAGAATCTCTTATGCTTCCAATGAAGTCAAAAATACAGGGGTAGCCATTCTGAACTAAGATCAAACAAAAGGAAAAGTTAATCTAATTAAAAGGGATGAGGAAGGACACTATATCTTCCTAAAGGGTCATATAGATAATGAAGCAATATCAATATTAAACACATATGCACCAACTAGTGTAGCATCTAAATGCCAAAAGGAGATATTAAGAGAGCTGCAAGAAGAAATAGACAACAGAGCTATAATAGTGGGGTATCTCAAACTCACCCTCTCAGAACTAGATACATCAAACCACACAATAAATAAGAAAGAAGTTAAAGAGTTAAATAGAACACTAGAAAAGTTAGGTATGATACATTTTTGAAGAAAACTAAATGGAGACAGAAATGAATACACATTCTTTTCAGCAGTTCATGGAACCTATACAATATATGACCATATATTAGGACATAAAGACTTCAAATTCAACTTCAGAAAGATAGAAATAATAAAGTTATCCTTTTCAGATCATGATGCAATAAAAATTACATTTAATAAAAAGACCAAAAATTAATTGGAAACTAAATAAACTCATCCTAAAGAATGATTGGGTAAAACAACAAATCATAGACACACTTAATAATTTCACCCAAGAGAATGACAATAATGAGATGTCATACCAAAATGTTTTGGATGCAGCCAAAGCAATAAGAAGGGGGAATTTTATACCTCTAGAGGCTTACTTGCATAAAATAGAGAAAAAGAAAATAAACTAATTAGACTTGGAACTAAAAAAGCTAGGAAAAGAGCAAATTAACGTACCCTCCACAAGCAAACACTAAACTTGAAATTCTAAAAATAAAAGGAGAGATTAATCAAATTAAAAGTAAATAATTTATTGAATTCATAAATAAAACTGAGTTGGTTGTATGCAAAACCCAACAAAAATAGATAACACTTGGTAAATTTGTTTAGAAAAAGGAAAGAGGAAAATCAAATTGTTAGTCTTAAAAATGAAAGGGAAAACTTGCCACTAATGAAAAGGAAATTAGAACAATAATTAGGAGTTACTTTGGCCAATTCTATGCTAGTAAATTTGATGACTTATATGAAATGGATGAATATTTTCAAAAATATAGCTTGCCCAGATTAACAGAGGAAGAAGTAAATTGGTTAAATAGTCCCATTTTAGAAAAAAGAAATAGAACAACCTATTAATTAAAATTCTAAGAAAAAAAATCCCCAGAACTACGTGAATTTACATGTAAATTCTACCAAACATTTAAAGAATAATTAAGTCTAAAGCTATATGAACTAATTGGAAAAAATAGGGATAGAAGGAGTCCTACTAAATTCCTTTTATGACACAGACATGGAACTGATACTAAACCAGGCAGAACAAAAATAGAGAAAGAAAATTATAGACCAATCTCCCTAATGAATATTGATGCTAAAATCTTAAATAAAATATTAGCAAAAAGACTTCAGAGAATCATCCCCAGGATAATACATCATGATGAAGTAGGATTTATATCTGGAATGCAGGGCTGGTTCAATATTAGGAAAACTATTAGCATAACTGACTATATCAATAACCAAATTAACACAAAAAGCACTTGATAAAATCCAACATCCATTCCTATTAAAAACACTTGAGAGTATAGGAATAAAAGGATTTTTCCTTAAAATAGTCAGTAGCATCCACTTAAAACTGTCAGCAAGCATCACATGTAATTGTGAGAAGCTAGAATGATTCCCAATAAAATCAGGAGTGAAATAAGGCTGCACATCATCATGACTATTCAATATTATATTAGAAACGTTAGCTTTGGCAATAAGAAATGAAAAAGAAATTAAAGGAATTAGAGTAGGTAATGAGGAAAACAAATTATCATCCTTTGCAGATGATGATGGTATATAACCCCAGATATTCTACTAAAAATCTTTTAGAAATATTCTACACTTTAGCAAAGTTACAGGATACAAAAGAAATCCACAAAAATCATCAGCATTTTTATACATTACTAACAAAATCCAACAGCAAGAAATACAAAGAAAAATTCCATTTAAAATAACTGTCGATAGTATAAATATTTGGGAATCTCTCTGCCAAAGAAAAGTCAGGAAGTATATGAGCAAAACAACAAAACACTTTCCACACAAATAAAGTGAGATGCAAACATTTGGTAAAATAATAAGTGCTATTGGGTAGGCTGAGAGAATATAATAAAAATATATAATAAAGATATTACTATCTAAACTAATCTATTTATTTAGTTCTAAGTCAATCAGACTCTCAAAAAAACTACTTTAATGATTTAGAAAAGATAACAAAAATTCATCTGGAAGAACAAAAGGTCAAGACTTTCAAGGGAACTAATGAAAAAAAAAAATCAAATGAAGGTGGCCTTCCTTGTACCTGATGTAAAACTATATTATAAAGCAGCATTCACCAAAACCATTTTATACTTGCTAAGACATAGACTAGTTGATCTGTGGAATAGGTTAGGTTCACTGGATAAAATAGTCAATAACTATAGCAACCTAGGGTTTGAAACTAGACCCCAACTTTTAGAATAAGAATTCACTATTTGACAAAAACCATTGGGAAAATTGGAAATTAGTATGGCAGAAACTAAGCATGGACCCACACTTAACACTGTATACCAAGATAAGATCAAAATGGGTTAATGATTTAAACATAATAAATGCAATTATAAAGAAATTAGAAGATCATAGGCTAGTTTACCTCTCAGACATGTGGAAGAGGAAGGAATTTGTGTTCAAAGAAGAACTAGAGATCATTATTGATCATAAAATAGAAATAAAAAACTGTTATATCAAGTTAAAAAGCTTGATTAAATTAATCAAAATTAATGCAGACAAGATTAGAAGGGAAGCAATAAATTGGGAAAAAAAATTACAGTTAAAGGTTCTGATAAAGACTCTATTTCCAAAATATATAGAGAATTGAGTTATTTAATAGATATCAAGCCATTTTCCTTTTTTTTTTTTTAATTTTATTTAATAGCCTTTTATTTACAGGTTATATGCATGGGTAACTTTACAGAATTAACAATTGCCAAACCTCTTGTTCCAATTTTTCACCTCTTACCCCCCACCCCTTCCCCCAGAAGGCAGGATGATCAGTAGATGTTAAATATATTAAAATATAAATTAGATACACAATAAGTATACATGACCAAACCGTTATTTTGATGTAGAAAAAGAATCAGACTCTGAAATATTGTACAATTAGCTTGTGAAGAAAATCAAAAATGCAGGTGGGCATAAATAAAGGGATTGGGAATTCAATGTAATTTTTTTTAGTCATCACCCAGAGTTCTTTCTCTGGGCGTAGCTGGTTCAGTTCATTACTGTTCCATTGGAAATGATTTGGTTGATCTCATTGCTGAGGATGGCAAGGTCCATCAGAACTGGTCATCATATAGTATTGTTGTTGAAGTATATAATAATCTCCTGGTCCTGCTCATTTCACTCAGCATCAGTTCGTGTAAGTCTCTCTAGGCCTTTCTGAAATCATCCTGTTGGTCATTTCTTACAGAACAATAATATTCCATAATATTCATATACCACAGTTTATTCAGCCATTCTCCAACTGATGGGCATCCATTCAGTTTCCAGTTTCTAGCCACTACAAAAAGAGCTGCCACAAACATTCGTGCACATACAGGTCCCTTTCCCTTCTTTATAATCTCTTTGGGATATAAGCCCAGTAGTAACACTGCTGGATCAAAGGGTATGCACAGTTTGATAACTTTTTCAGCATAGTTCCAAACTACTCTCCAGAATGGTTGGATTTGTTCACAACTCCACCAACAATGCATCAATGACCCAGTTTTCCCACATCCCCTCCAACAATCATCATTTTTTTTTCCTGTCATCTTAGCCAATCTGACAGGTGTGTAGTGGTATCTTAGAGTTGTCTTAATTTGCATTTCTCTGATTAATAATGACTTGGAGCATCTTTTCATATGACTAGAAATATTTTCAATTTCTTCATCTTAGAATTGTCTGTTCATATCCTTTGACCATTTTTCAATTGGAGAATGGCTTGATTTTTTATAAATTAGAGTTAATTCTCTATATATTTTGGAAATGAGGCCTTTATCAGAACATTTGACTGTAAAAATATTTCCCAGTTTATTGCTTCCCTTCTAATCTTGTCTGTATTAGTTTTGTTTGTACAAAAACTTTTCAGTTTGGTATAGTCGAAATTTTCTATTTTGTGATCAGTAATGATCTCTAGTTCTTCTTTGGTCATAAATTCCTTCCCTTTCCACAGGTCTGAGAGGTAAACTATTCTGTGTTCCTCTAATTTATTAATAATTTCATTCTTTATGCCTAGGTCATGAACCCATTTTGACCTTATCTT
Organism: Sarcophilus harrisii; assembly: GCF_902635505.1. Lineage (NCBI taxonomy): Eukaryota > Metazoa > Chordata > Mammalia > Dasyuromorphia > Dasyuridae > Sarcophilus > Sarcophilus harrisii. The sequence continues at coordinate 132,395,745 of NC_045428.1, forward strand.
GGTGTACGGTGTTAAGTGTGGATCAATGTCTAGTTTCTGCCATATTAGTTTCCAATTTTCCCAGCAATTTTTGTCAAACAGTAAGTTCTTATCCCAAAAGCTGGGGTCTTTGGGTTTGTCAAAGACTATGTTGCTATAGTTGTTGACGGTTTTGTCCCTTGAACCTAACCTATTCCACTGATCAACTAATCTATTAAACACTCTTTGTTGATGATATTATGGTATACATAGAGAACCCCAGAGATTCTACTAAAAGTTATTAGAAATCATTCACACCTTTACCAAAGTTGCAGTATACAAAATAAACCCACATAAGTCATCAACATTCTTATATATCACTAACAAAATCCAGCAGTTAGAGTTACAAAGAGAAATTCCATTTAAAGTAACTACTGATAGTATAAAATAATTAGGAATCTATTTGCCAAGGGAGAATCAGAAACTTTATGAGTAAAACCACATAACACTTTCCACACAAATTAAGTCTGAACTAACCAACTGGAAAAATATTAAATGCTCTTGGATAGGGCAAGCAAATAAAATAAAAATGACAATACTACCTAAACTAATCTATTTATTAAGCAATATACCAATCAGATTCCCAAAAAAACTATTTTAATGACCTAGAAAAAATAACAACAAAGTTCATATGGAAAAACAAAAGGCAATAATTTCAAGGGAATTAATGGGAAAAAAAAATCAAATAAAGATGGCCTAGCTGTACCAGATGTAAAATTATATTATAAAGCAGCGGTTACCAAAACCATTTGATACTGGCTAAGAAACAGACTAGTTTATCAATTGAATAAGTCAGGTTCAAAGGACAAAACAGCCAATATCTTTAATAATCTAATGTTTGACAAACTCAAAGACCTCACTTTTGGGATAAGAACTTACTATTTGACAAAAATTGCTGGGAAAATTGGAAACTAGTCTGACAGAAACTAGGCATTGACCCACACTTAACACTGTATACCAAGATAAGGTAAAAATGGATTCATGACCTAGGCATAAAGAATGAGATTATAAATAAATTAGAAGAATACAGGATAGTTTACCTCTCAGACCTGTGGAAGAGGAAGGAATTTATGACCAAAGAAGAACTAGAGATCATTACTGATCACAAAAAAGAAAATTTTGATTATATCAAATTGAAAAGTTTTTGTACAAACAAAACTAATGCAGACAAAATTAGAAGGGAAGCAATAAACTGGGAAAACATTTTTTACAATCAAAGGTTCTGATAAAGACCTCATTTCCAAAATATAAAGAGAATTGACTCTAATTTATAAGAAATCAAGCCATTCTCCAACTGATAAATGGTCAAAGGATGTGAACAGAGAATTATCAGACAAAGAAATTGAAACTATTTCTAGCCATGTGCAAAGATGCTCCAAGTCATTATTGATCAGAGAAATGCAAATTAAGAAAACTCTGATATACTACTACATACCTATCAGATTGGCTAGAATGACAGGAAAAGATGAATGTTGGAGGGGATGCGGGAAAACTACGACACTGATACATTGTTGGTGGAACTGTGAATACATCCAGCCATTCTGGAGAGCAATTAGAAACTATGCTCAAAAAGTTATCAAACTGTGCATACCCTTTGATCCAGCAGTGCTACTACTGGGTTTATACCCCAAAGAGATACTAAAGAAGGGAAAGGGACCTGTATGTGCCAAAATTTTTGTGGCAGCCCTGTTTGTAGTGGCTGGAAACTGGAAAATGAAGGGATGCTCATCAATTGGAGAATGGTTGGGTAAATTGTGTTATATGAATGTTATGGAATATTATTGTTCTGTAAGAAATGACCAGCAGGATGAATACAGAGAGGCTTGGAGAGACATGAACTGATGCTAAGTGAAATGAGCAGAATCAGGACATCATTATAAACCTCAATAATGATACTGTATGAAGATGTATTCTGATGGAAGTGAATTTCTTCGACAAAGAGCTCTAACTTAGTTTCAATTGATCAATGATGGATAGAAGCAGCTACAACCAAAGAAAAAATACTGGGAAATGAATGTAAACTGTTTGCATTTTTCTTTTTCTTCCTGGTCATTTTTACCTTCTGAATCCAATTCTCCCTGTGCAACAAGAGAATTGTTTGGTTCTGCACATATATATTGTATCTAGGACATACTGTGACATATTTAACATGTATAGGACTGCTTACCAACTGGGGGAGGGGGTAGAGGGGAGGAGGGGAAAAGTCGGAACAGAAGTGGGTGCAAGGGATAATGTAAAAAAATTATCCAGGCATGGGTTCTGCCAATAAAATGTTATAATTATGAAAAAAATTAAAAATTACCCATGCATATGTTTTGCAAATAAAAAGCTTTAATTAAAAAAAAATTCATAAGCCAAATTCTCTACAACAGGGTTCATCAAACTTTTTAAATAGGGGGCCAGTTCACTGTCCTTCAGACTGTTGGAGGACCACACCACAGTAAAAAGAAAAACTTTGTTTGGTGGGCCTTTAAATAAAGAAACTTCATTGCCCCCTTGCGGGGGATAAATATCCTCAGCTGTTGCATCTGGCCTGCGGGCCATAGTTTGAGGACCCTTGCTCTAGAAATATCTTAAAATAAGATGATGTAGTCCCATAAAGAGTGCAACCCTTTTTTAAATCTTTAATAATTTCCAGAACAAAAGGAGTCTATCTTCTCCTGGCTTGACCCAAAGGATCAAATTCTTCAAACACAGGGTATGATTTTTTTTTTTTAAATCAGATATATTCTGTGTGATGACCACATATTTTAAAATCAGCCGGAGTCAGAGATTCAGGTTAAGGGAAAATCTTCAATCTTTATTCTCAGTAGAGGTGAAGAAGGATCAGAGGTAAAGAAGGATTGGAAGTAAAGGTAGATTAGCAATGTCAGCAACTGCCTCAAGAAGCCAGCCAGACCAGAAACCATGAGACCAGAAGCTACCAGAGCAGAACCCAGCCAGCAGTCTCTCTCTGCTTCTCTTCCTGCCCCTCTGCCGTCACCCACCAAAACTGTCATTTCCTATACAACAGATCAGGACTTGCACAGAGAGTGGGCAGAAGCCATTTTTTCTCCAAGCATATATATTAATAGAGTATAGTCCAATTACTATTTAGCCTCACGTGCTTGGGACCTCAGTGCATCACCTCAAGCCTCAGCCCATTACAATTCTGTCCTTCATTTTTTGCTTTAACTAGTGCCTTTTGTAATCTTGTCATAGGGGGTGGACAAAGCTCCTGCATTGGTGGTACTGATGGTGTCACTGCCCTTCCCCCACTTCCTTCTCCCTTCATCCATTAAGGCTTAATTGAGGGCAGTAGATCAGGGGTTGGGTAATGTCCTAATGGCTCCTTCTGTGAAGCACCACACTCCTAAATTCCATCAGAATTGTACTTAATTCCATTCTTGTCTAATTCTTCATCTTTTTCACCTCTTTTGTAAATATCCTCCCCCTCCTGCACTTTTCTCTTTTTTCTTATTCTAATACTTATATAATTCCTTAAAGCCAGTTGTATTAATTTATATGTATAAAGTGTTTCTTTAGGAATCAAATCAGAACTGTTATCATTGTAATATTCACATAATTGCTCTCCTACTAATTTTTACTCGTGTGGATCTGATTATTTTTTCTTTAGCAAACAAGGAGATGTGTATTTTAATATTTCAAAGAGTTCAATGATCTGCATCCAACTTACAATCAATCCTTGATTTTTTATCAGTCTAACCAAGCTTTTGACACATTTTCCTTGAGGTGGAAAAGAAGGCTCCTTTCTAAACATCTGTCCCATTTCAGCTGACGCACTAGTTTAGCCTTTAACAAAGTTTCTTTCTTATCTGTTTTTGTACTCACCCTATTTTCAGTCACAGATGTAGGTTCACCAAAATGTAATGTTCTCTTTTAGGTTTTCTGGAGGTCCTGGGAGCAGCTTTCATTTCAGTTGAGTAATCTCCACAAGAATACCCAGCTGTTAAAGTCCAAAGTCCACATTCTTTATTGCCTACTTTCTTGGGGCCTGGCTAACTTTCTTAGATGACTTCTGGAATCTTGGTTTCAGTGGAGAAATGCAGGATCAGCCACCAGGAGCCTGACCCAAGATGAAATTGAATCTCATCTGGTCCTTGCTGGCTGTTATATACACCATTATCATAGGTGTGAATTATGTGGAACTATATTAAATACTAAGGGGATCTACTGAACTACAGAATTATTAAGCACCATACTAAACTAGATAACCATTGTATTTATTAATTCCACTGATTTAACACCTTGTAAGAATTCTTGTTTCAAGTTCAGAGTTCTAGCCCATAACATCTCCCACTTTCTTTTGTTTTAGAACATAGGGTTTTGGGTCTCCTCACCAGTGTGGGTTCTCTGATACATAATAAGAGATTCCTTCTTTACAAAAGCCTTTCCACACTAGTTATATTCATAAGGTTTCTCTCCAATGTGGGTTCTCTGATGTCCAAAAAGATGTCTATTTTCTCTAAAGGCCTTTCCACACTGGTTACATTCATGAGGTTTCTTTCCAGTGTGGTTTCTCTGCTGTCCAATAAGATCCACCTTTTGGCCTCATTTCCAAAATATATAGAGAATTAACTCTAATTTATAAAAAATCAAGCCACTCTCCAATTGATAAATGGTCAAAGGATATGAACAGACAATTCTCAGATGAAGAAATTGAAACTATTTTTAGTCATATGAAAAGATGCTCCAAGTTATTATTAATCAGAGAAATGCAAATTAAGACAACTCTAAGATTACCTGTCAGATTGGCTAAGATGACAGGAAAAAAATAATGATGATTGTTGGAGGGGATGCGGGAAAACTGGGACACTGATACATTGTTGTTGGAGTTGTGAACGAATCCTACCATTCTGGAGAGCAGTTTGGAACTATGCTCAAAAAGTTATCATATTGTGCATACCTTTGATCCAGCAGTGTTACCACTGGGCTTATATCCCAAAAAGATCATAAAGAAGGTAAAGGGACCTGTATGTGCACAAATGTTTGTGGCAGCCCTCTTTGTAGTGGCTAGAAACTGGAAAATGAGTGGATGCCCATCAGTTGGAGAATGGCTGAATAAATTGTGGTATATGAATATTATGGAATATTACTGTTCTGTATGAAATGACCAACAGGATGATTTCAGGAAGGCCTGGAGAGACTTACATGAACTAATGCTGAGTGAAACAAGCAGGGCCAAGAGATCATTATATACTTCAACAACAATGCTATATACTTGGCCATCCTCAGCAATGTGATCAAACAAATCATTTCCAATGGAGCAGTAATGAACTGAACCAGCTACACCCAGAGAAAGAACTCTAGGAGATGACTAAGAAGCATTACATTGAATTCCCAATCCCCATATTTTTGCCCACCTGCATTTTTTATTTCCTTCATAGGCTAATTGTACAATATTTCAGAGTCTGATTCTTTTTGTACAGCAAAATAACGGTTTGGTCATATATACTTATTGTGTATCTAATTTATATTTTAATATATTTAACATCTATTGGTCATCTTGCCATCTGGGGGAGGGGGTGGGGGAAAGGGGAAAAATTGGAACAAGAGGTTTGACAGTTGTCAATGCTGTAAAGTTACCCATACATATAACCTGTAAATAAAAGATTATTAAATAATAATAATAATAATAATAAAAGATCTATCTTTTGTCTAAAAGCCTTTCCACACTGGTTACATATATAAGGTTTCTCTCTAGTGTGGGTTCTCTGATGTCTAACAAGAGCTTCTCCCTTCTTTATATAAGCTTTTTCATACTGGTTACATTCATAAGGTTTCTCTCCAGTGTGGAGTCTCTGATGTTGAATAAGAGCACCCTTTTGTATAAAAGCCTTTCCACATTGGTTACATTCATAATGTCTCTCTGGAATCTGGATTCTATCATGTGACGCACAGTTTTATCTCCAGGTAAAGTCCCAGGATGCATCACCCATGAATTTTTGCTTGTGAGTTTCAATTAGCTCTGCTGCAGTTTCCTTCATTCTAAGTCTGATATCTCCTGGAGAATAGCTACTGAGGCCTTCTTGGTCCAACATTCACGATGCTTCTCTTTGCTCAAAATAAGAGATCACCTTTTCTCTGGGAATTGAAAGCTCCCAGGAAAGCAGGTTCCAGGCATTCTCCATCATGACCTCCTTATACAACTTCTTCTGAGAGGGGTCCAAAAGCCCCCACCCCTGCCTCCTCCTGGGTGAAGTCAACAGCAACATCCTTGAACATTACCACCTCCTGAAAAGGAGGTCCACGGCTCCCAGGGCCCATTCCCTCTGGCTCCTGGCTTCCTTCATTTCAGAAGAATAATCACTAGGAGAATAGCCAGGGATAAAGTCCAAATTCTTTATTGTCTCATTCACCTGGGGCTCTGCTAGCTTTCTGGAGGGCCTTCAGACTGGGCTTGGTCTCAGTGGGGGAAGCAGGAGGACAGTGAAGGAAATAGTGGGGGAAGCCAGCCACCACAAGGCTGATGAAGGTGGAAATGAATCTCTCTCTCCTTGGCTCCAAAAGCTTGAGCTCCCACCTCCAATCCTTTGTCTTCTCTAGCTCTGACTCTGGCTGAGGTTCCCAACTTATATGTTCTCTTATATTTACATTATCATAAGCGTGAATCTTGTAGAACAATATTAAGTACTAAGTACATGTACTGAACTAGAGAACTATTAGCACCATTCTAAACTAGACAACCATTGTCTTTATCAATTCCACTGACTTAGCACCTTATAGGAATCCTTGTTTCAGAGTTCTGGTCCATAACAATGCAGTGCAGTGGATAGACTGCTATTCTTGGGGTCAAGAAAATCTGAATTCCAATTTGATATCAGATACTTATTACCTGTGTAATCCTCGTCAAGTCATTTGCCTCAATTTCCTGAAAATAAAGTAGGGCTAATAATAGGTTCTAACTCTGAAAGTTGTTGTGACAATCAGACACAATGCTTTTTAAAATGATTATGACAATGTTTGGCAAATGGCAGGAACTTAATAAATGCTTATTTCCTCCCTATCTTCCTGAACTTTAATCTCCTCATTTGTAAAATAAGATATTATTTATTATGCTATATCTTCCACATTTGTAGGGTAAAAGGTTTTTAAATTCTAAAATACTATGTAAATGAGTTCTTTTAAAATAAAGTATGTAAAATGACTCATGCTTTCATGTGCTTAAATACCTAATTGGGGCAAAAGATGTAAATCTAAGTTACAGTTAGAGTACAATATAATACACCATATGATTCAGGATCAAAATCTATGCACTAGGCATTGTAATTTAATTCAACAATTATTTTCTCAAGGATCTCTATATGCCAACCACATGCTGAGGGAAATGAATAGAACTCAATGGAGTGGACTAAGGGAGAATTTCTCCTAAATATCAAGGAAAGTATGATATGCTATGTAGAAAGAAGAGAACTGATCTGATTATTCATAAAGTTTAACAAAACACTCTTCTCAACTACAAAATGAAAACAATCTTTCTATCTCTCTAACCTCTCTATTTACTCAGATCCCTATACTAACTCCATAGGATAGCAACTAAGCTTTTTTTTTTTAATTTTTCAAAAAAAAATTATCTTTAGCACTTTTTTGTGTTTTTTCAAAGCTACCCATGCTTTGTATGGGTACCCATCAAGTATTTACTTCTTAACTGTGTCTAGATTGTTGCAATACATCACATTTATCTTATTTAATAAATAAAATTATTGGATTCTGAACAAGAAGTTTTAGTATAAACATTTAATAACTATTTGTTAAATCCAAATAGTTTCTTTAAAATTACACCTGAGGAGGAATGAGCCAAGATGGATGAGAAGAAATACATATTTTTTGAACTTTTCCCATGACCTTCAGACTTATTAGCAAATCTAGCCTCTGAATTTATTCTGAATTGACAGAACCTACAAGTATTGAGAGTGTAACAAATTACCAGCAGAAGATAATTTTGAAGATCCCCAGAAAAGGTCTGTTTCACTTGGGCATGGAGGGAAGTGGGCCAAGCACAAGCAGGCTGAGCACTGAGTGCAGAAACTGCACAGTGCCTAGTGGTGTGGACTCCATGCACCAGAGAATCTACAAGAAGGCATCTATAGCAGTGTTGGCTACTCTGCCTTGCTTGCAAACCAGTAGATCAGCAGAGAAGTTATAAAACATCCAACACAAACACAAAAGGTAAATAGTGAACCCCCAAATGCCAGAATTTCACAGAACCTGGCCACGCCTATCCAGCAGCAGAAGTCAGTTAACACTGACCCAATATAGTAGCCTGCAGCTTATATAGGAAGTTTGGACAATCTCCCTTGCCCTAAAAGCAGATCTCAACTTTTTCTTTCTTTTTTTTTAAATGATTAAAAAGGAAAAGATAACTCTGACCATAGGTAGTTTTTATGATGAAAGAGAAGAACAGATTTCAAATTCTGAGGTTATTAAAAGCATATTATCTCCAGAGGAAGCCCCAAAGGATGAAATAAATTGTCTCCCATATCACAAGGCTCTGGGAGGAAATTTAAAAGGATCTTAAAGAGAGCTAGAAGAAAAATGGGGAAAAGAAATGAGATCTTTGCAAAATGTTTGGAGAAGAAAACACAGAAATTTTCTGAAAAAAATTGCTTACAAAATAGATATAGTAAAATGAAAAAAAAAAAGCATGTAACACCTTACAAAATAGATTTGACTATTGGAAAATAGCAATGGAAAAAGAAAACAACTCCCTGAAAAATTCATTTGTGAATGGAAAAAGAAAATAACTTCCTGAAAAACAGAATTTGTGAAATGGGAAAAAAAAAAAAAAACTTCATCTAAAAATCAATTGGCCAAATACAAAAAGAATTAAAACAGGTAAATGAAGAAAATAATTCACTAAAATCAGAAAAATGGAAATAAATGACTCAATGAGACATCAGGAAACTAAATGAGACACCCAGAACCTAGCAGCCTCCACTTTAAAGGACTGAAGAGCCTGGAATCTGATATTCTGTAAGGCAAAGAAACTTGGAATAAAGCCAAGAATAAACTACCAGCTAAAATGAGCATTTTCATTCAGGGAAGAAGAGGGATATTCATTGAAACAGGTGAATTTAATTTATTTCCAATGAAAAGATCAGAGCTGAAAAAAAATTGACCTCTAAATATAAAACTCAAGAGAAGCATATGAAAGTTTTTAAAAAGAAAAGAATTGTTGATAACTGTTCATCTATTGTGGGTATACATAGAGTATGCATATATAATTTGATTTTACTGTTATAGTATTAAAAAAAACTAGAGGTGAAAAAAAGGGATTGTATTGTAAAAAGAGGAAAGTGGAGGTAAAATGAGGAATTTACATCTTGCAAAGAGACAAAGAAAACTTTTCATAACTGAGGGAAAGAAGAGAGAGGGGTGAAAATTTTGTGATTCATATTCCCATCAGATTTGGTTCAAAGAATATTAGACATATTTAGTTTCACCAAGAAACTTCTCTCAATAGGGAAGTTGCAGGGGGAAAGGAAAAGGAAAGGAGGAGTCTAATAAAAGGGAAAAGAGAAATGATAGGGGAAAGATATAAGAAAGTGGGAGGAACTATAAAGGAGGAGAGCTCTTTGAAACAAGTGGAGCTCATAAATAAAATAATGGGGAGAAGGAAATGGGGAAAGGAATGAGAAAAACATAACTGAGGTACATAACATGACAGGAAATACAGAATCCATCATTTTAACTGTGAATGTGAATGGTGTGAACTCTCCCATAAAATGGAAGCAGATAGCAGATTGAATTAAAAGCCAGAATCCTATGTTATATTGTTGACAAGAAACACAATTAAAGCAGAGTGATACATAAAGAGTAAAGGTAAAAGTCTGGAGCAGAATATATAATGCTTCAGGTAAGGGTAAAAAAAAAAAAAAGCATGAGTAGCCATCCTGATCTCAGATCAAGCAAAAGTAAAGATAGATATAATTAAAAGAGATAGGGAAGGAAACTATATCTTGCTAAAGGGTAAATTTAGATAACGAAGCAATATCAATACTAAACATATATGTGCCAAGTAGTATAGCTCGGAAATTCCTAAAAAGAGAAATTAAGAGAGCTGCAAGAAGAAATAGACAGCAAAACTATAATAGTGGGAGATCTCAACCTTGTTCTCTCAGAATTAGATAAATTGAAACACAAAATAAATAAGAACAAAGTTTAAGAAAGGTAAATAGAATACTACAAAAGTTAGGTATGATGTTTGTAGGTATGATCATTGAATGGAGACAGAAATGGATACATTTTTTTTCTCAGTAGTTCATGGAACCAATAAAAAAATTGACCATATATGAGGGCATAAAGACCTCAAAATCAAATGCAGAAAAGCAGGAATAGTAAATGCATTTTTTTTCAAATCATGATGCAATAAAAAATTACATTCAATAAAAGTCCAAAGGAAAATAAACCAAAAATAAATTGGACACTAAAGAACCTATTCCTAAAGAATGAATGGGTTAAATGGCAAATCATAGACATAATCAATAATTTAATCCAAGACAATGAAAATAATGAGACAACATATCAGAATTTGTGGGATGCAGACAAAGCAGTAATAAGGGGAAATTTTATACATCTAGATGATTACTTGCCTAAAAATAGAGAAATAAAATATCAATGAATTGGATTTGCAATTTAAAAAAGCTAGGGGAAAAAAAGCAAATTTAAAACCACTATTCAAATATCAAACTTGAAATTCTAAAAATAAAAGGGGAGATTAATAAAATTGAAAATAAAAAGTCGTTGGATTAATAAATAACAATAAGAGTTGGTTTTATGAAAAAATATACAGTAAGTTAATTTGATTAGAAAAAGGAAAAAGGAAAATCAAATATTTAAAAGGAAGAACTTTCCACCAACAAAGAGGAAATCAGAGCAATAATTAGAGTTATTTTGTCCAACTATATGCCAATAAATTTTATAACCTAAATGAAATGGAGAAATATCTACAAAAATATAGATTGCCCACGCTAACAGAAGAAATAAATCATTTAGTCTTATTTTAGAAAAATAAATAGAACAAGCTATTAATCAACTCCCTAAGAAAAAAATCTCCAGTGCCAGATGGATTTACATGTACATTCTACCAAACATTTAAAGAACAATTAACTTTAATACTATATAAACTAGTTGAAAAAAACAGTGAAGGAAAGACTCCTTCCAAATTCCATGATACAGACATGATACTGATAGCTAAACAAGGTAGGATGAAAACAGAGAAAAAAAATATAGCCTAATTTCCCTAATGAATATAAATGCAAAAATCCTAAATAAAATATTAGCCAAAAGATTATAGAAAGTCATATCCAGGATAATACACCATAACAAAATAGGATTTATACTAGGGATACAGGGCTGGTTCTATATTAGGAAAGCTATTAGCATAATTGACTATATCAATAAGCAAACTAATAAAAACCATATGATTATCTCAATAGATACAGAAAAAAATAAAACATTTCATAAAATCCACACCCAATTCCTATTGAAAATTCTAGAGGGTATAGGAATAAATGGACTTTTCCTTAAAATAGTCAGAAGCCTCTATTTAAAATCATCAGCAAGCATCATTAACTAGAACCTTTCCCAATAAGATCAGGGGTGAAACAAGGTTGCCAACTGTCACCATTACTGTTCAGTATTGTATTAGAAATGCTAGCTTTGGCAATAAGAGAAGAAAAAGAGATTAAAAGAATTGGAGTAGATAATGAGGAAACCAAATTATCACTTTTTGCAGATATTATGATGGTATACGTAGGGAACCCTAGAGAACCAGCTAAAAGCCATATATATATATATATATATATATATATATATATATATATATATATAAACTAATGAGGGAAAACATACCTATGTCTTCCTTCCCATTATCATTCCCAGTCTCTTAATATACTTAATACTGTGAATTCTCAACACCATCTGGCTTTGAATATATATATTCAAAGGATGAACCCTTCTCTGTTTTTAGCTACTAACATATGAACATTAGATTTAGTATTTGAATTTTCATTGCAAGAAGGGGAAATGCTTTATTGAGCTAGACATATCCTCCCTAAAAATCATGCTAGTGGACTCAAGTTCATCAACAAAATCTATTATGTGTTGAGCTCTGTAATAATTGTTAGTTATAAAAGAAAGGTAAAAGTTGTTCCTGGTCTGATGAATTTGCAGAATGAAGAGACACAAAAACGGTTATATAAAAACAATATATAAGGAAGACAAATTGCAGGTAATCTCATAGGGAAGACACTAAAGTTAAGGAAATATCTTATAAAAGTTGAGATTTTAGCTGAGGCATAAAGGAAAGCAAGAGAGTACAGAAAATTGTAGCCAAGGGGAATAATCAATGAAATGCCCAAGACTGAGAGATATACTACTGGATGTAAGGAACTGCAAGGGAGTCATTATTACTAGAATGCAATAAATGGGAGTGAAGTAAAAGGAGTTTGTAAAAGTAAAAAGGGGAGAGGTTATAAATGGCTTTAAACATTAAACAAGAGTATTTATTTTTCTTGGAACTGGAAGATGGTAGTAGTGTGTGTGTGTGTGTGTGTGTGTGTGTGTGTGTGTGTGAGAGAGAGAGAGAGAGAGAGAGAGAGCCCAATTGTGTTTAAGAAAGATGGAGTTGAATGTTTTGACAGAGGGAAATAATTGAGGATGGGAAAAAACCCAGACAGTAATCCAATTACAATTAATTGCAATAGTTCAATATTGCCATGGTGTGATTATAGAAACCTAGGCCAAAGTGATAAAAGAGAGAAAAAGACACACATATGAGACATACTTAGGTAGGCAAACTCCACCAATCAAAAAGTGAATCCTTCCTCTTATTAAGTTGCAAATATAATTTTTAGTTAGAAGACTGAAATTTTAGTCTTGGTTCTTAAGAAGAGAAAGTTATTAGGAGGATATAACCCAGTTTGATGTAAAGTTGTAGACCTGGCTTGAACTACATACTTTAGAAAGCTTGTTTTTGAGTTACTTTTTTTTCCTTTTCCTTTGTAGTCATGAATAAAAAGTGAAGTAAAGCAGAACTTTATTTTATTTTTAAAGCCTAAATTGGGGGGGGGGGAATAATCTCTTGTAAAACAGGAAAATAAAAACAGACTAGCATAGGAGCTCATAAATAAATTAATAATTAATTAAATAAATAATAAAAATAAATAAAAATCCTAAATTAATAATTAATTGATTGAATTAAATAATTGATGAGAACCAAAGAAGTAATTGAGTATTTGGGAGAAGATAAAATTAATGGATTTTTAATATTTGTTCTTAAACCAAAAATTTCCTTATAATGTATATACCAGTTGTCACAATGAATTTACATACTTTACAGTAATTTTGTCTATTTTACAGCATTCAAATTTACTAAAACACTATAATAAATATAATATTTTTTCTAATTGACTGCTAGTTGATTTGGTGATTTGATAGAATGAATATTTATTTGAAGCTTTTGTTTTATACTCTTCCAGAAATCTATTTATTTTATAATACTTTATAATGCTACATTCTGACCATTGTGTTCTGATAAACAAATCAAAGTGAAAGTTACATGAGCATGAAATTAATTAATTTAAAAAAGATGCACATTTAATCTGAAAAAAGTATCATTTTACTGTGAAATAATTATGCAAATATTTTGTATGTAACCATCCTTAGCTTTAGTCAGTAAATAATTTTATTCATATTTAGATGCTCAATACTTGTTTAGCATATAGCTGAATGAATGTGTAATTATGTTATAGTTTCAACCATGCAAATGAATGTTTGCAGATGAGAAGAGTTTTCAATATCATAATACTTGATATAGACTACTACTTAAAATATGAACTATTTTTGGATTATTTCATACTTATAAACATAATAATATTAATGAACATGGAATAATTTGATGAACATACTAATTACATCACAGAAAAGGTTCAAGGTAGAACAGAGCGACAATATTATTTAGCATGGGCATGTAGTAAAATATTTTTTCCAGTAGTAATTAATTATATAGTGTTACTCAGCATATTTAAACATAATATATGTCGTGGACTTTGAGTTTACACTTCTCTCATGAGAAAAAGCCCAACTGGGTATTACAGACATAACTAAGTCCTAGATTACCTGTTTGTATAGAGTAAAATAATAGAATTATTTATCAGTCTCCCTTGTCTATCCCTTAAATGTCTGGGTATCTTTTAACAATCTTTGAGATATTGTTTTGCATAACTTTATACAGGTCTGAGACCTAGTCTGACAGGTGCAGACCATCTGGCTCCTAGTTAATCTCTCTCTTTGAGATCTCTCTTCCCTAGTCCTTTCATATATATATATATATATATATATATATATATATATATATATATTTAATTTATATATATACTTATTTATTTTATTTATTTATTTTTATTTTTTATTATTTATTATTATAAATAATTTTTTATTATAAATAAAATGTTTTTTCTTGATCCTCAAACTGGTTCTTTTACTATTTTGTACACTTTTACTGTGCACTCATTTCATCTATAAAGAAATTATTCAGATTTTTCATTTTTATTCCATTCAGTTCTCCAAAGATTTAACTTGTAGAAATTTTAAAGGAAATGTTAGCATAAATTTTATTGTTTCAACATTTTTTTTATTATAGCTTTTTATGCATGAAACAAATGCATGGGTAATTTTTCAGCAATGACCCTTGCAAAAGCTTCCCTTTCAACTTTTCCCCTCCTTCCTTCCACCCCTTCCTCTAGATGGCAAATAGTCCCATACATATTAAATATGTTAAAGTATGTGCTAAATACAATATATGTGTATATATATATTAAAGTTAAAATTAAAATTAGTTAAATTATATTAAAAAATAACCTGAAAAGAAAAAAAATGCTAGCAAACAATAACAGAAAGAGTGTAAATGCTATGTTGTGGTCCATTTCCCAGTGTTCTTTCTGTGGGTGTAGCTGGTTCTGTTCATTACAGATCAATTGGAACTGATTTGGATCCTCTCATTGTTGAACATAGCAACTTCCATCAGAATTGTTCCTCATACAATAATGTTGTTGAAGTGCATAATGATTGCCTGGTTCTGCTCATTTCACTTAGAATCAGTTCATGTAAGTCTCTCTAAGCCTCTCTGTATTCATTCTGCTCGTCTTTTCTTATAGAACAATAATATTCCATAACTTGAACATACCACAATTTATTCAGTCATTCTCCAATTGGTGGGCATCCATTCGATTTCCAGTTTCTACCCACTATGAAAAGGGCTGCCAGAAACATTTTTGCACATATGGATCTCTTTCCCTTTTTAAATATCTCTTTGGAATATAAGCCCAGTAGTAACACTGCTGGATCAAAGGGTATGCACAGTTTGATAACTTTTTGAATATAGTTCCAAATTGCTCTCCAAAGTGGTTGGATCTATTCACAACTCCATCAACAATGCATCAGTGTCCCAGTTTTCCCACATCCCCTCCAACAATCATCATTATATTTTCTTGCTATCCTAGCCATCTGACAGGTGTGTAGTGGTATCTCAGAATAGTCTTAAGTTGCATTTCTATGATCAATAATGATTTGGAACTCTTTTTCATATGAGTAGAAATAGTTTCAATTTCATCATCTGAAAATTGACTTTCATATCCTTTAACCATTTATCAATTGGAGAATGACTTGATTTCTTATACATTAGAAATTCTCTACATTTCTAATTCTCTATATATATTTTGGAGATGAAGACTTTATCAGAACTTTTAGCTGTAAAAATGATTTCCCACTTTATTGCTTCCCTTCTAATTCTGTCCACATTAGTTTTGTTTGTACAAAAGCTTTTTAACTTAATATAAATGAAATTTTCCATTTTGTGATCAACAATGACCTCTAGTTTTTCTTTGTTCACAAATTCCTTCCTCCTCCAGAAGTTAGAGAGGGAAACTACCCTATGTTCTTCTAATTTATTTATTATTTCATTCTTTATGCCTAGATCATGAGCCCATTTTGATCTTATCTTGGTGTATGGTGTTAAGTGTAGATCAATAGTCTCGTTTCTGCCATACTAATTTGCAACTTTCCCAGCAGATTTTGTCAAATGTTGGAATCCTAGTGTCGACTCAACTTGAAACAATGTGAAAACTCAAGGATGATGTCAGAATCCTGGTTTTAACTCAATAGAATTGATACAATGCTTATTGGTTCACACCTTAGAGCGAATCCTTACAAGGTGATAAGTTGCTAATACTGATGGAAACAATGCTTGTGTTTACACCTTTAGACAGCTCATAAGTATCTAAGTACTTAATGGAGTTCACATGTTTGGGAGGTTTCAGAGAGCATGCTGGGAGATATTCCACAATACCACTCTAAGAGAAGTAGCATAAATACAGTTCCAGTGAGCCACTCAAGAGAGTTTTTGGGGAATTTCTCCGGAACATCAACGGTGGTCGGAGGCAGAACACTCTGGAAGAAAGCCAAGGACAAAGCCGCAAGATCTCTTGGAGCCAGGCAGAGAGATAGGCCTCAACTAACCAGGCTAATTTGGAAGGAGAAATAAACGTTTGCATTTTTTGCCTAATTTTTATCTAACCCTTACCTACCTTAACTAACCTTCACTTTACATTGTCTTAGTCAAAATGAGACTTGTTAATGACCTTAGCTTAAAAAACTATGGTCTCCCAGAACATCCAGGGCCATCTCCAATCATCCTGATCTATATCTGGCCACCCAGCCCAATTGATTTTTTATTATTTATTTTATTTTTTTACAAAACATATATATGTTTTTATCTTATCACCATTACAAATAATGCTTTCTGATCATTTTAGAGAGATAATTCTTATCATTTGAAGGAATGTTCCCTTTATTTCCATATTCTCTAGTTTTTTAAATAGAAATGGATGTATTTTATCAAAAGTTGTTTTTTTTTTTAACACCTATTGAGATAAGCACATGATTTCTGTTGGTTTTGTCAACAATGCTGTCAATTATCTTGAAAGTTTTCATAGTATTAAAGAAGTCCTGCATTCCTGATATAAATCCCATCTGGTCATAGTGTATTATCCTGGTAATATATTGCTATATAATTTCTATATTTTATTTTTCAACTTTGCATCAATAATCATTCAAGGTTTTAGTCTGCAATTTTTATTAGTTTAACAGTTTTCTTTCTTTCAATTTTTAAATCTTTCTTCTGATTTCCAGAAATTCATTCCTTGTCTAACTTTTTTATTTGTATGACCAATTAATTGATCTCCTCTTTCTCTATTTTATTAATTTATGCATCTAGTGATATATAATTTCACTAAGACCTGCTTTAGCTGCATTTTATAACTTTTGGTATGTTGTCTCATGACTGTTGTTTTCTTTGATGAAATTAATGTTTGTCATTTGTTGTGTAATCTGCTAATTATTTTAAATTAGGTTGTTAAGGTTATTAGATTTTTAAATTTACATTTTTCTTTTCATGGCCATTTATTTCATGTAATTTTTATTGCATCATGATCTGAAAAGTGTGAATTTAATATTTCTTATTTCTGCATTTAATTGTGAAGGTTTTAAAGCCAAAACATCTCATCAATTTTTGCATAAGTGTCATGTATGACTGAGAAAAGTGTATATTCTTTTCTGTTCCCATTCAATGTTCTTCACATATTTTTCATTTATAACTTTTCTAAAGTTCTCTTTCCCTCTTTAACTTCATTCTTCTTTATTTTGTTATTAGCCTTCTCAAGTTTTGAGAGGGGGAATTTGAGCTGCCTTACTAATGTAGAATTATTATCTATTTCTTCCTTAACTTCTCCTTTAATAATCTGGATGCTCTATAACATGATACACATATATTTAGTAATTATATTAGTTTTTTTTTTTTTTGTCTAGGGTGTTCTTTGGGAAAATATAGTTTTCTTTCTCATCTTTTAAAATTATTTCTATTTTTATTTTTGCTTTATCTAAGATCAGGCTTACTATTGCTGCTTATTTTTAAACTTCAGCTGAAGCATAATATATTCTGCTTCAGCCTTATACCTTTACTCTGTGAATTTCTGCTTCAAATGTACTTATGTGCAATTCTAGTCATTAATTATTCTTCCATTTTATGGGAGAGATTATCCTATTTATATTGACAGTTATAATTATAAACTATATTTCCCTCCATTCTATTTTCCTACTATTTATACTTTTCTCTCTCATTTCACATGGTGTCTCCACACCAGTGTTTTACTTTAGACTACCACCTCCCTCAGTCTTCACTACCTTCTATCATTCCCCCATTTCTTTCAAATTTCCCTAAAGGGTAAAAATGTCTATATACACTCTATGTTATTCTTTCTTTGAGATGAATTTGATGAGAATAAACTTTAAACAAGGTTCACACCCTCACTTCTTTTATTCTACTATAATAGGTCTTTTGTGTCTCTTCATGATACATAATTTATTTTATTCTGCTTTCCTCTTTTCTCTTTTCTCAATGCAATTCTTTTTTTAACTCCGTACCATTTTACATCATTACATCAAAAACATCTTATTCCCACCCCCCTCTTTCTATGTATAGTCCCTTCCAAATGCCTTAACAGAGATATAGTTTTCAAGAATCATAAGAATCCTGTTCCTGGGTGGTATTTTAAACAGTCTACTCTTATGGATAATTATTAATTATTGATGAATGTTGTTTATTTGTTTTTTCCTTTCCTATTTACTGTTTTATGCTTCTTCTAGATCTTATATTTGAAGACCAAATTTTCTGTTCAGCTCAGCTCTTTCCATCAGGAAAGTGTGCCAGTCTTTACTCCTGAATATCCATCTTTACTCCTGAAATATTATTCTCTATTTTGCTGGGTAATTGATTCTTGGTTGCAATCCAAGCTCCTTGGTTTCAGTAATATCATATTCCAAGTCCTCTTATCATTTATTGTGGAAGCTGCTAAA
Organism: Sarcophilus harrisii; assembly: GCF_902635505.1. NCBI lineage: Eukaryota > Metazoa > Chordata > Mammalia > Dasyuromorphia > Dasyuridae > Sarcophilus > Sarcophilus harrisii. Next base: position 132,414,675 of record NC_045428.1, read on the forward strand.
TCCTAGATAATCCTATGGATACTTGCTATTTGATTTTTTTTTTTCCTCTTGACTACTTTCAGTAATTTCTTCTTGATGTGATAATTTTTAAATTCCTTGGATTTTCCTTTTGAGGTCTCTTTCAGAAGGTGATTGGTGGATTCTTTCAATGACTATATTTGCCCTCCAGTTCTAGATTATAATTGAACTTTTTTTGATAATTTCTTGAAAGATGATGCCTAGATTCTTTTTTTTTTTTTTTGACCTACCACAGTAGTAGTAATATCAAGTAGTCCAATAATTCTTAAATTAACTCTCCTGGATCTATTTTTCAGGTCAGTTATTTTTCAATGAGGTATTTTTACATTTTATCTTATTTTTTCATTGTTTTAATTTTCTTTCACTGATTCTTGCTGTTTCATATATTGATTTGCTTTCACTTGACCAATTCTAATTTTTAAGGAATTTTTTTCTTCAGTTAGACTTTATACCTTCTTTTCATTTCTCTAATTCTACTTCATAGCTGTTTTCTTCAGTGTTTTGTGCTTTTTCCTCCATTTGGCGAAATTATTTTTCAAGAAGTTTTTCTAGTTAGTTTTTGTTCTTTCTTTTCTGTTATTCACTGCTTTCAAAATTTTATAATATAAATCTCATTTCTTCTACCATTTTCCTTCTACATTTCTTACATGATTTTTAATATCCTTTTTGAGCTCTTCTAAGTGGACTTTTGGGGCTTGAAATCATGTCATAGTCCCCTTTGAGGGTTACTTTGATAGTGATGTCCTCTTCTGAATTTGTGTTTTTATATCCCTCTTTCCATAGCGGCTTTTTATGGTTAGCATACTGTTATGTTTCTAATTCATTGTTTAGTTTATTTTTATGGCTTTTACAGTTGAATTCTGCTCCTAGGATACAGAGAGTACTTTCCTAGGTATTTTTATTTTGGGAACCAGGAATCTAGTCACTGGTTTTCTACAATGGGACTTTGGATGCTTGTGTACTGCCTACTACATTAATGTGAACTGGCTTAGTCTCATGTGTTTTGCAAAGTTTCTGGGGCTTACAATTTATCTTCTATGCTGGGGTTAGAGGCCTCAAAGATGGCCTGAGGTGTCACTGACCTTATCAGCCAGGATTGAGGGATGTTAATTGGTAACCTATGTTATTGTTAAGAGCCTCTTACAAGCTTGCCATAATACCATCTGGGCTAATTTGGGTTCCCCTTTTACCCAAATGAGACAGACATTTCCTGAAGTCCTTCTAAGTTATTTTAAGCTATGGGGGAAAAGTTTCACTTTATCTTTTTGATAGGTTCTGCTATTCTAGAATCCATTTAGAGTTTAGATTTTTATGTTTCCTCTGAGGAAAACTGGGGACAGTTTGGACAAATTCCTGGCTTCTCTTCTTTTTAAATGCTATAGAAAGTTAAATTCACCTTATCACACACGAAAGTGGCTGTGAAGTGCTTCACTCACAATTCTGCTGAGAGTTTTGTAATTATAATGTTAATGGCTGTATGCTTTTTTTTTTTTTTTTAATAATCTTGCTCCTCTTTAATATCCCCCCCCCACAGGAGGAGATATGTGGTCTTGTCTTCTCAATGATGCTGGAATTATTGATTCAGAGCAATGACAAACATATATACTTCCTCTGTCATTTGGCATTCAGTGAACTTGCCAACATATTTACAACCATCTGTTTTTGGTTGGAAGTATTCCCGCATATTGACTCTTTTATTTGAGTAAGTCCATGTACTGTACATTTCAGTGCACTTTCATGTAGCACACTTCCCAGGGATTTGCCTTCTTGGATGTCTCTTCAAACCTTTGTGTTAATAGTCATACCAATTGTTCAACTACCCTTTTGTAGTTTCAAGAATCTTACAATTGGGGATTAAATTACCATTTCCTAAACCTTTATCTTTTCTTGTGACTTCCCCAATCAGGAAAAACAAACTGAATTAAAAAATTTTGTCAACTAGATTTGCTCTTTCCCTTGAAAAAAAGAATTGGTCTTAAAATAATTGGTGCTAAGTAGAATTGACCTCAGAAGTTATTTAGCACAATACTCTCATTTTCAAATAAGGGAATTTACCTTAGAACATGATAGCCAATTAGCAGAAGAGGTGATTTTTGAATCCAGGTTATTTGACTCCAGTCAGTATCTTTTTGGTATATAACACAAATACTGTACTGCCATGTTCATAATTTACTGGTTAAACATTTTCCTCATTTTTGAATAAAGAATGAAGAATTTTAGGTGGTATCTTTAAAGGGATGGAGGCCTTCTCATTGAAAATTACATTCAGAGAAAATGTCTGCCAAGATTAAAATTGAGGCTGCATCTTTAAACTATTGTAGTCTGAAAATTACAAATGTTGATTTTTTTTTTCAAAATTACCTATCATGAGTGAGTTCCCATGTGAGAAGACAGAAAAATGATTTCTTTTTTATTAGTATATTTTTTTTTATTTACAAAACAAATGCATGGGTAATTTTACAGCATTGACTGTTGCAAAACCTTCTGTTCCAAATTTTCCCCTCCTTTCCCCCACCCCCTCCCCAGAAGAAAGGCAGTCAAATACATGTTAAATATATTAAAATATATGTTAAATCCAATATTTGTATACATATTTATAAAGTTATCTTGCTGTACAAGAAAAATTAGAATTAGAAAGGAAAAATATCTGAGAAGGAAAACAAAAAGTCAACAATAGCAGAGTGAAAATACTATGTTGTAGTCCACACTCAGTTCCCATAGTCCTTTCTCTGGGAGTACATGGCCAACTTCATTACTGAACAATTGAAACTGGTTTCAATCATCTCATTGTTGAAGTCCATCATGTCTCTGAGAAATGATCATCGTAAAGTATTGTTGTTCTGTATAATGATCTCCTGGTTATGTTAATTTCACTTAGCATCAATTGTAAGTCTCTCCAGGCTTTTCTGTAATCATCCTGTTGGTCATTTCTTACAGAACAATAATATTCCATAACATTTATATAACATAATTTATTCAGCCATTTTCCAATTGATGGGGATAAATTCAGTTTCCAGTTTCTAGACACTACAAAAAGGCTTGCCACAAATATTTTTCAACATATGGGTCCCTTTCCCTTGTTTAAGATCTCTTTGGGATATAAGCCGAGGAGCAATACTGCTGATTCAAAGGATATGAAAAGTCTGACAACTTTTTGAACATAGATTCAAATTGCTCTCCAGAATGATTGAATTTGTTCACAGTTCCACCAACAATGTAACTCAGTTTTCCCACACCCTCTCCAAAATTCATCATTATCATTTCCTGTCATCTTAAACAATTTGAGAGGTGTATAGTGGTATCTCAGAGTTGTCTTAATTTGCATATCTCTTATCAATAGTGATTTGGAGCACTTTTTCATATGACTACAAATAGTTTCAATTTCTTCATCTGAAAATTGTCTGTTCATACCCTTTGACTATTTATCATTTGGAGAAAGGCTTGATTTCTTCTCCATATATATTGGAAATGATGCCTTTATCAAAACCTTTGAATGTACAAATATTTTCCCAGTTTATTGCTTCCTTTCTAATCTTGTCTGCATTAGTTTTATTTATTCAAAAAACTTTTTAACTTAATGTAATCAAAATTATCTATTTTGTGATAAAAAATGATGACTAGTTCTTCTTTGGTCACAAATTCCTTTCTCCTGTATAGTTCTGAGAGGTAAATTATCCTATGTCTTCTAATTTGTTTATAATATCATTTTTTATTTCTAGATTATGAATCCATTTCGACCTTATATTAGTATATGGTATTAGTTGTGGGTCAGTGCCTAGTTTCTGCCAAAATAGTTTCCAATTTTCTTAGCAGTTTTTGTCAAAGAGTGAATTCTTATCCCAAAAGGTAGTGTCTTTGGGTTTCTCAAATTGTCAAACTAATTCTCAAATTCTCAAACTAAATTGTGTAATTATTGACTATATTGTCATAGGAACCTAACCTATTCCACTTATCAACTAGTCTATTTCTTAGCCAGTAAAAAATGAGTTTAATGATGACTGCGTTATAAAATAGTTTTAGATCTGGTACAGCTAGGCCACCTTCATTTGATTTTTTTTCCCCATTGGTTCCCTTGAAATTATTGACATTTGGTTCTTCCAGATGAATTTTGTTGTTATTTTTTCTAGGTCAGTAAAATAGTTTCTTGGGTGTTTGATTTGTATAGCACTAAATAAATAGATTAGTTTGGATAGTATTGTCATTTTAATTATATTTGCTCGACCTATCCAAGAGCACATGATATTTTTCCAATCGTTTAGGTCTGACTTTATTTGTGTGGAAAGTGTTTTGTAGTTTTGCTCATACAGTTCCTGGCTTTCCCTTGGCAGATAGAATCTCAAATATTTTATACTCTCAAGAGTTTTTTAAATGGAGTTTCTCTTTGTATCACTAGCTGTTGGATGTTGAGAGTGATATTTAAAAATGCTGATGATTTATGTGGATTTATTTTGTATCATGCAACTTTGCTAAAGTTGTAGATTATTTCTAATAACTTTTTAGTTGCTTCTCTGGGGTTCTCTAAGTATACCATCATATCATCAGCAAAGAGTGATAATTTAGTTTCTTCATTACCTACTCTAATTCCTTTAATCTCTTTTTTGCTAAAGCTAGCATTTCTAATACAATATTGAATAGTAATGGTGATAGTGGATAACATTGTTACACCCTTGATTTTATTGGGAATGGTTCCAGTTTATTCCCATTACATATGATGCTTACTGATGCTTTTAAATAGATGCTATTGACTATTTTAAGGAAAAGCCTATTTATTCTTATACTCTCCAGTGTTTTTAATAGGAATAGATGTGGGATTTTATCAAATGCTTTTTCTTCATCTATTAAGATAATCATGTGATTTTTGTTAATTTAGATATTGATATAGTTAATTATGCTAATAGTTTTGCTAATATTGAATCAGCCTTGCATTTCTGGTATAAATCCTATTTGATCATTTTTATGCAGGGGATGATTTTCTATAATCTCTTTGCCAATATTTTATTTAAGATTTTTGCATCAATATTCATTAGGGAGATTGGTCTATAATTTTCTTTCTCTGTTTTTGTCCTACGTGCTATAAGTATCAATACTATATCTGTGTAATAAAAGGAATTTGGTAGGAGTCCTTTGTTCCCTCTTTTTTCCAATAGTTTATATAGTATTGGAGTTAATTGTTCTTTAAATGTTTGGTAGAATTCACATGCACATCCATCTAGTCCTGGGGATTTTTTCTTAGGGAGTTGATTATTAGCTTTCATTTTCTAAAATGGGACTATTTAAGCAATTTACTTCCTCTTCTGTTAATATGGAAAATCTATATTTTTGTAGGTATATTTCCATTTCACTTAGATTATCAAATTTATTTGGCATAAAGTTTGGCATTTACTCTCCTCTCATTTCCCTCCAAATCATTGCTCTAATTTCCTCTTCATTAGTGGAAAGTTTCCCCTTTTCATTTTTAAAACTAATAATTCGATTGTCCTCTTATCTTTTCTTAATCATATTTACTAAAGTTTTATCTATTTTGTTGTTTTTTTCATAAAATCAACTCAGTTTTATTTATTAATTCAAAAGTTTTTTGTTTTAGTTGTATAAATCTCTCCTATTATTTTTAGTATTTCAAATTTGGTGTTTGGTTGGGAGTTTTTAATTTGCTCTTTTTCTAGCTTTTTGAGTTGCAAACCCAGTTCACTGATCTTCTCTTTCTTTATTTTATGCAAGTAAGCCTCTAGAGATATAAAATTTCCCCTTATTACCGCTTTGGCTGCATCCCACAAATATTGGTAGGTTGTCTCATTATTGTCATTCTCTTGGGTGAAATTATTAATTCTGTCTATGATTTGCTGTTTCACCCATTCATTCTTTAGAATGAGATTATTTACCTTCCAATTACTGTTTAATCTATTTTCTCCTGGCTTTTTATTGAATATAATTTTTATTACATTGGGATCTGAAGAAAAATGCAACTTTTATTTCTACCTTTCTGCATTGGATTTTGAGGTCTTTATGTCCTAATATATGGTCAATTTTTGTATAAGTTCCATAAATTTCTGAGAAGAAAGTGTGCTCCTTTCTTTCTCTATTCAATTTTCTCCAAAGATCTATGATACCTAACTTTTCCATTATTCTATTTACTTTAACTTCTTTCTTATTCATTTTATGGTTTGATTTCTCTAGTTCTGAGTGGGAGATTGAGATCTCCCACTTTTATAATTTTGCTGTCTATTTCTTCTTGCAGCTCTCTTAACTTCTCCTTTAGTAATTTCTGTCCTATACCACGTAGTGCATATAGATTTAGTATTGATATTGCTTCATTATCTATGGTGCCCTTTAGCAAGATATAGTTTTCTTCCTTATCACTTTTAATTAGATCAATTTTTGCTTTTGCTTGATGTGGGATCATGATGGCTACCCCTGTTTTTTTTTTTTTTTAACTTCACTTGAAGAATAATAGATTCTGCTCCAGCCTTTTACTTTTACTCTGTATGTATCACTGTGCTTTAAATGTGTTTTTTGTAAACAACAAACTGTAGGATATGGCCTGCTATCCACTTCCACTTCATGCAGAGTTCACCAAATTCTGTATATCCTGCCATCTTATTACTCCCAGATTATACTTTTCTCTTTCCTTTTCCCCTTTCCCTCTTACCCACAATTTAACTTATGAACACCACTTCTCTCAAGCAGCCCCCCCCCTTAACAATCCCTTAAAGAGTCCCTCCTCTTTTCTTATGCCTTTCCCCTTCATTTCTGTTTTCTTTTCTATTTAGCCCACCCCTTCCATTTTCACCTTTCCCCTCCCTCTTTTCAATAATGTGAGAGAAGTTTCTCTGTAAATCAAATATGTCTAATATTTCTCTTTAATTCAAGTCTGATGAGAGTAAGATCCACACAACATTAATGCCCCACCCTTTTCCCCCAAAATATAATGTTTTCTTTGCCTCTTCATGAGATGTAATTTTCCTCATTTTACTTCCACTTTTTTCTTTTTCTAGTACAATCCCCTTTCCAGCTCTAGTTCCTTTTTTATATTATAATAGTAAAATCAAATTATACACATACTCTCTATGTATGCACATAACAGAAACACAATTGTCAAGTGTTCCTTTTACCTTTTTAAGCTTCTCTTGAGTCCTATATTTGGAGGTCAAATTTTTGTTGCTCTGGTCATTTCAACAGAAATAAATGGAATTCACCTGTTTCATCGAATGCCAATCTTCTTCCCTGGAAGAAAATGCCCACTTTAGCAGGGTATTTTATTCTTGGGGGCATTCTAAGTTCCTTTGTTTTTCAAAATATCAGATTCCAAGTCCTTTGATCCTTTAAGGTGGAAGCTGCTGGATCCTGGGTGATCCTTATTGTGGCTCATCAGTAATTGCATTGTTTTTTTCAGGCTTCTTGTAATATTTTTCTTTGGTTCAATAGTTCTAAAATTTAGCCATGATATTTCTTTGAGTTTTAATACTGGGGTCTCTTTCAAGAGGTGTTTGGTGAATTTTTTCAATGGCTATTTTACTTTCTAGTTCTGTGACATCAGGGCAGTTGTTTTTGATGATTTTCTGAAAAATTGTGTCTGGGGTCTTTTTTCATCATAGTTTTTAGGGAGTCCAATAATTCTTAGATTGTCTTTCCTACATCTATTTTCCAGGTCAATTATTTCCCCAACTAGGTATTTTACATTTTTTTTCTTTTTTTCTTTTTCTTTTTCTTTTTTTTTTTTTCGCTTGACTGATTCTTGATGTCTTATCAAATCATTCATTTCTATTTGTTCAGTTCTTACTTTTAGCTAACTATTTTCTTCATTTACTTGTTTTTTTACATCTTTTTGTACTCGTCCAATTGAGTTTTTAAATGAGTTGTTTTGTTCTATGGATTTTTTTTCCCATTTCACAAATTCTCATTTTTAAGGAATTATGTTCTTTTTCCATTTCACAAATTCTATTCTTCATGGAGTTGTTTTCTTTTTCTATTTCATCAGATCTGTTTTTTGATTAGTTATATGCCTTTTCCAAACCTTCCTTCCAAGTTTCTTTTTCCTTTCCCCATTTTTCTTCCAACTCTCTTTTAAAATACTTTTAAACTTCTTCTAAGAGAGCCTTGTGTGATGGGGACCAAGTTCTTTTACCTTTTGGGGCTTCATCTGGAGACAATCTGTTTTAATCTTCTCAGGGTTTGAAATCTGTTCTTCTCTTTCACCATAATAACTATCTATGTTTAGATTTACCTTTGCCTTTTTTACTCTTTTTTAAAAATTATTATTAGGTTATGCTTTTAGGGAAAGGGAGTTTTTCCATGCTTTCTCTACAAGTATCAGCAAAGTAGCCATAACTGTTCTGCGATCATGGTCAGGTCCTGTGAGACTCTGGCATTTTGGAGTTCACCATTTATCTTTTGTGTTTGTGTTGGATGTTTTATAACTTTGCTGATCTATTGGCTTGTAACCAGGGCAGAGTAGCTAACACGGGTGTAGATTCCTTCTCATAGATTCTCTACAATGTAAACTCTGTACCATCCTGTGAAGACTGCACCCCACTCCAGGTCTGCACAGTGTGCACTGGTGTCTGTGCTCTTTCTGCCTTCCTGTGACTGGCCATTTTCCTCCACACCCAACTGAAATAGATTTTTTCTGGCAATCTTCAAAATTATCTTCTGCTGGTAATTTGCCACATTCCCAATATTTGTATATTCTGTGGTCCAAAACTAATTCAGAGACTGAATTTGCTAATTAGTTGAGGGTCATTGGAGAAGGTCAGAACTAAACATGTGTCCTCTATGCTTTCTTGGCTCTGCCCCCCCACAATGGTTTCTTATTAGATTTATATGGTTTCCTTTTACCTGTAGCATCTGTTGAAAAATGGTCTTTATTTGCAGAAGCATATTTTACGTTACTAAAATGCTACAATCTGATCGCTTGATGTTTCAGAATACAGTAAGCAAAGTCTTTTTTTTTCCCTTGGTACTTTGTTTGCCTGTTTTCTTATTGATCATAATGAGTATAGGTAACAAGGAACAAGGGGAATTAAATTCATAGCATGCCTCTTGGGATGTATTTACTTTCTAAACTCTTGAAAACTGAGTTGCTAGTAGCAATCACAATATGTTAAGGATTAAAATGCTCAGTGGCTAGGATTAACAAAACTTAGCTCATGGACAAAATGGATAAAATGAAGCCTCCTTCATACCATTTACCAAAAAAAAAAAAAATCTTAGCAACAAATTTTATGTTTTTAAATAGGATACTTGCATATTATTTTAAGGAACACATCAGATAGATGGGAAAAATGGTGTCACAGACCAGGTATCAGTAAATTATGAATCATGAAAAAAAATCTGGCCTGCTGTTTGGTTTAGCATTTTTAAAAGCAGAAATATCTTTCTTAGCTTATGGGTAGTAAATATGCAGTGCTCAGAATTTATCTAATAAAAAAGAATTTGTAGATCCCTTGCACAAATTCTGAAAAATTAACCCCCCCAAAATCACTTCACATCAACAAGATTTTATAAAGCATTAACTATGTATCATATACTGATTATACAATGACAATATTTCTAGCAATGTAATTATATTCAAGTACTTAGATTCAAAAACACTAGACCGATCCAAACCATATATATATAGCCCACTGAAGACGTTTATGGGGCCCATCGGGTTATGGCAAAATCAGACCAGAAGTGACGTTCGACCTAAACTCGTGTTATCAATGCACACTTCCAGCACTGGGCTGAGGCAGCGGAGACAGAATGTGAGGTGATACCGAGGTGAGGTGAGTTCTCAGGCCAGGGTGTGTGGTGTGGGGAAGGGAGAGAGAGATGCAGAAGATGGAGAACTGATGGCCCATGGCCTTGTACAGTAACAGCAGCCACCACAACAGAGAGGCGTGGGGGATGTTCAGTGCATGCTGTGCATGTCATGGCTGCTGCAGGGGGAATTCACTGCAGCAGTGAAGGTTGGAAGCGGGAGCACGAAGAGCAGGAGAAAGAGTGTGGGAAATGGAGGCATCACAGTGCAGAGGCAGTTTGGAGGAAGTTGGGCATTGCAGTCTGTATGTCTCTGTGTGGGCAAAATTATTGCTGGTATATTGTTTTTGTAGTGCTGTATATATATATATATATATATATATATATATATATATATATACTAGTATTTTACAATAGCAATTTGGAATCCCTAGGAAATAATGATGTCAAGAAAAAGAAAAATTAACTTGGAGTGTAGGATATTCAAACAACAGTGGACTTATGATTATTTTTTCATGCAGTACAATGAAAGAGCTGTCTATCTTATATGTCAGACACTATATTCTGTGTTCAAAGAATATAATTTGTGTTGACACTATGAAACTCAACATAAAGATAAATATGATTGTTTGGTTGGAGAAGTGAGAAAAGATAAAATTTTAAAACTGAAAAATACATTGCCAACTCAGCAAAATACTTTTGTGAAGCAGAAGGAGCTAAATATTTCATAACTGCAAGCAAGTTTTCAAGTTGCTAAGCTAACAGCACACACTGGCAGACTATTCATAGAGGGAGAATTTGTTAAAGAATGCCTTCTTTCTGTTGCCAAAGAGATGTGTTCAGAGAAGGCCGATTTATTTATTACAGTGAGTCTTTCAGGACCTACAATTACACGGAGGATTGAAGAAATGGGAGACAATCTGCATCAGTATTTGCAAAACTCCATAAAGAAACATTTCATATTTTTCCTTGGCACTCAGTGAAAGCAATGATGTTCGTGAATCTGCACAACTTCTAATTTTTATTCATGGAACGAATGATTATTTTGAAGTCATAGAAGAGCTTACTGCACTGCAAAGCATCAAAGGAACAACTACAGGACAGGATATCTATGGAAAGGTTTGCCAAACTATGCATGGTTTGGAGATGGACTGGGCTAAACTAGCCAGCATGACAACTGATGGTACGCCTAGCATGGTGGGGTCTAAGAAAGGAGTAATTGCTCGCATTAACCAAGAGATGGACAAACATAACCATTCTCATCCAATAGCTATACGCTACCTCATCCACCAACAAGCACTGTGTAGTCAATCACTGAAGTGGGATTCTGTTATGAAAATTGTGGTATCTTGTGTTAACTTCATTAGAGATAATGCACTAAATCACAGACAATTTCAGGAATTGCTGTCTGAGTAAATGTTGAGTATGAAGATATTCTATATCACACAGAAGTCCATTGGCTGAGTCGAGAGAGAGTTTTGAAACATTTCTATGACTTACTTCAACGGATTACAACTTTTCTGCTTTCAAAAAACAAGAAGTACCAGAGCTCAATGATGCATAATGGAAATGGCACCTTGCCTTTCTGACAGATGTAACAGAGCTATTCAACAATTTCAATATTCAGCTTCAAGAAAAGGGGAAGCTCATCTGTGATATGCAATCACATGTCAAAGCATCTGAAGTAAAATTAGGCCTCCTCATCAAACAAGTGAAGGAGGAAAACTTCTTCCATCTCCCCATAACTCAAAATCTGTTACTGGAAAAAAAACACTGATTGCATTCCCAAACAAAATATGTGTGGATCCACTGGAAAAAATTGCAAAAGGAGTTCCAATTTAGATGTAAAGAGCTTCATCTCCATGAACAGAACATAAAGCTTTTCTGTAACCCATTTTCTATTGACACTGAAAATGTGGATACAATTTACCAAATGGATCTGGCTGAACTGCAGAATTGTGATTCTCTGAAAGATGCATTCAAGTCAAGCAGCCTTCATAATTTCTATGTATCTCTCCCCTCTGAGACATATCCTCATCTCAGGAACCATGAACTCAAAATGGCAACCATGTTTGGCAGCACCTATGTCTGTGAACAGACTTCTTCTAGAATGTTTCATTCTAATGTGCATTCTACTGTGCATCTAATAGATGCACACTTGCATCACTTGTTATGACTAGCAGTGACAAATATTGAAGCAGACATTGACCATCTCATTAGCCAAAAGCAGGCCCATAGTTCCCATTGAAATACTGGTAAGTTTGTTGATTTAACTTTACTTCATTTTAAATATTGTATTTGTTCCCATTTTGTTTCTTCACTTCAAAATAAGATATATGCAGCGTGCATAGGAATTAGTTCCTAGTTTTTGTTTTTCCTATAGGCCCTCCAACAGTCTGAGGTACAGTGAACTGGCCCCCTATTTAAAAAGTTTGAGGACCTCTGCTTTAAATTATAAATTACATATCTATACATACACACACATATATATAATTATATATAAATTATAAAAGTATCTTCATGTATTCTAATTATAAGTTTCTAATTTTAAAACTTAATGTCAACCATATTAATTTTTTTTTTAAATGTCAAAGGTGGGCAATGAAACTATGAGTGAGACTAAAATCAGATTAAATTGTAATTGGTAAATGTTTAACAAAAGAATAAAATGTAAATGGAATAGACAATGTTATTTTTTTAAAGTCAAAATGGGGCCTAAAGGTACCTCTTTCCATATAAGCTTAGCACTATTGATATATGGCACTGAAATTTGAAGAAGAAATTCTTATCACATGTTGTACTGAATTGTACTGGAAAGTCATGTTTTATACTTAAATGGGAAAGTTTGGCTCCACCGAACAACAATCAAACCATTTCCAATTAGGTCCCTTTTCTCATCTCTAGTTATTAAACTCAGAAGAGGCTAGAGAGTAGAGAAAGGTGTCAGGGGCAGTAAGGTTTCTTTGTCATTTCACTTGATATGTATATAAAACTATTCATATGTATTCATAAGACCAGTGTCTTTTTTTCTCCTCCTATAAGAAATTCAAATTCAATGCCTTCTCATCTCTATCTCCTGCCTTCCCTGACTTCCTTCAAATCCCAGTTATAAGTTCACACCCCATAACAAGAATTTGGAGATTTATCTAAGTTCTATTCCTCTTCTCTGGCTGTCCTTTCCTATTTGCCTTGGATCTATTTTATTTGTACATAATTAATTTGTTCATAGTATTTGTTTTTTCCTTTGAAAGTCCCCAAAGTTTCTTAAAAAGAACTTATCTTTTTAAAAAAAAAATACTTCTAGTACTTACACATAGTAAGTACTTAAGAATGTTTGTTGCTTGATTGGAAGATTAAGTTTTGGGAGATAATATCAAAACCTTCAGCTATTTCATCCAATTTAGACTTCAATTACAAAGATGAACTAGTTTCTTAATTAAATATAATATCTCTTTAGTTAGATGAAACTTTTGTGGAATAAGTTAGATCAAATAATTATTCCTACTATATTCTTTCCTATGTACTTATTTATTCAATTGACAAAAATTTTTAATAAAACATTTATTCACTCTTTTCCTTCATTTTGTCAAATATATAGAATAAATCAGCAGAAAACCTGAGAAGAAATGGGAAGCTTGAATGACCTTTCATATTTCTTTTGGAATTATAATTTTATTTTAATCAATAATAATATCAATTTAATATGATTTGATTTTAATTAATAATTTATTAATAGTTAATTTAATAAATTAGTCTATTTAATTGGTTTATTTAATTTAATTATTTAAATGTGAATTTATTATAATTTAATTAATTCCAGGAAACATTAGATTTTGTCTATTATATATTCTTTAAATATGAAAGATGATACAGCAGACCATGTGATTAAGAAATCCCAACCTTAACTTTTAATAATTAATGATTAATTCATTATAATATGCTGTAATTATTAAATGGTAATACCAAAAGATCATGTTTTTATTTCAAATAATAGCAAATTATTTGTTCTTTATAAACCTCTACAGTTAATTATTTTATATAACATCATTTTAAGATAATGTCATTTTTTCAATTTTTTGACTTCCAAATTTTGATTACTCAATGCCAACTCCTACTTACTCAAATTCATAAAAAATATTTAACTTCCAATTCTTATTCATGATATATTTTTTCCTGTTCAATATTTCTAAAATTTATATTATATAATCCAAAAATGTTAGAGTTGGAGGTAATTTTTGTGGAATCATGTTCAATACATACCTAAATAAGAACTTCTACAGCCAATTAAGCTTGTTATCAACTACACTTTTTTCAGTGGCCAATAATGATGGAGAAACCTTTATTTCTAATGTACCTCACTCAACGTTCCCAGAACTTCATTTTCTTCCCCAGGAGAGTTTGAAGCTTTTAAACCTAAATTTCCCTTTGCTACTTTTACCTAACGTGCTTAGTTCTGCACCACTCAGAAGAAGTAGAATGAGTATAATTCCACTTTTTTCATAACAGCCTAAAATACCTGGACATGACTCTCATATGCCTCCAAATTTTCTCTGGATAATTGATTTCATTTTCTTCAAATGATTCTCAGAAGGAATAGAAAAAAAAATATTCCTTCACTCACTATTATATATGCCTTCTTCTAAAAATCATTCAGCTTATAGACTTCCTAAAATGTTGTTCTATATTGTACAACATTTGAGGATATTACCTATATGGTCTGACCAGTGATACATAGAGCAAGACTTTCATATGCAAATTCTAGGATGTCAGAAGTCTCAAAAGTAGTGCAGTATATAACATTGGCAGTTTTGTTTATTTTCATATCAAACTTTGATTCAAGATGAATACTCACAAAGTTAGGTTTGATTATTTTGACAGGTTTGGGGATATTTCAATCTCTAAAAACAGACACCCCTCCCCCAAAGTCTTCCATAATACTTGGCCAGCAATAGTCAGTGGTGTTACAATCAACACTTATATTGTGTAATCTTATTCTTTAATTGTCAATAAAATGATTCAATTTGTAGTAAATTTATGAAATATTGTGTTAATGATCCTAAGAAACCTGAGTCAAGTTCAGTGAAAGGGGATAAGACTGGAGAAATGAGGTATAATTTGTACTTTCTCTTTTCATCTTTAGTAAATTGTACAAATCTCTTAACCTAATTAATAAGATTATGTTCATTTAAAAAATAATTTTATTCCTTACCCTTCTGCATATACTGAAAGCACAGGAAATTAGAAGGAACTCATAGAGCTCAGGACATACAAAGAGAATCCTCTTATATATGAGTGACATTGACCCCACACATAAACACTTGAATAGTCTTCTCTAAAGCTGATTGAATTCTTCTTTGCAGGCCACTCCTCACATTAAATATATAGATAAATTGAATCCACTTTGGTAGCCTATAAAATGACATGTTCATCCTGGATTGCGTATTGTTAATACCTAATTACTCACTTCTTTGCATTCATTGCTTAATCCACTCCTTTTGGATGGACAAATATAATTTAGTCAACGACATCAGTCATAGAGTTTGATTGATTTGTACACACCATACAACGAACAAGATAATACAGAATAAGACATAAAAAGGAACACTAGATTACAAATTATAGAATATGAGTTCCAATCTTGCTTCCAATATTTGCTATCTGTGTGACTTTGGATATAATACTTAAATTATCAGTATCTCAGTTTCTCCATCTATAAAATTAGACTAATGGAAGAAATGACATTTCAAAGCCCTTTCATCTTGACTTCTATGGCCCTTGTATCTTATTGATTCATTACTGAATCAATCAAAAAAAAAAAAAAAAAAACTAATTAAATACCTAGAATGTGCCTGGAATTATCCTAGGCACTGGAGAAAGAAATTCAAAACATGGTATTTGAAAATAATACGATTTAGCATAGCATTATCTACACCCCATATTCCAACACACACACACACACACACACACACACACACACACACACACAAATTTCTAGTCACTGACACATTTCCAATTTACTGAAGCCAAACACATTAAAAGGAAATTTCTATTTATTCTGGAAGTCGTAAAATTATATCTAGTACTTAAAGTTGATTTAATTTTCCTTTCCAAATTCTTGTAAGTTAAGTAGCATGTTATTATTATGATCTCTTTTTCATAAATAAATAAATTGAGGAGGTAAAGATATGTACCCAAGGTCTTGCAATTATAAATACCATTGCCAATATTTAAACTTAAAAGTTCAGTGATCTGCTCCCAAATTATAATCAAACCTTGACTTTTCATAAGCCTGACAATGCTTTCTGCACATTTTCCTTGAAGAGAAACAGAAGGCTGTTTTCTAAACATCTGTTCCATTTCAGCTGAAATTCTACTTTAGTTCTTTAACAAAGTTTCAAATAATGGACTTTTTAAAATTATTTTAATATAGGGATAGGAATAACCTTATTTGAGTAGAACCATTGAAGATGTATTTTTGTCTACTAAATAAGATATATATTTTTTAAATTTATCAGCAACAGAAAACATAGGATGATTTTGAATTCTAAGTATTTAGTCAAGTATATTATAATTACAAGTGTATTGCTGTAATCAGTTTTCTGTGACTACCAGATACTTTATCATAATTTCATAAAGAATATTCAGAGATATCAGGAAATGAGCAGGCATTACTAGTAATATTTACTAATATTTTGTTTCTCATTTTAATGTGTAGTAATATTCCCTGCTATCCTCACATGACATCAGCGTCTCCCTATTTCAGTCAAATATGGGCATCTATGTACTTATTGGTGAAGTTCAATTTCTTGGGTATTTCCTAAGTTTAGAATGTAAGATCCTTAGTCAATAAGGATGAAGGTCAGTGGTGGCAGGAAATGTTTGTGTTAGGGATTAAAAGTGTTGACCCTGCCCCCATGGGGCTTCCTCCCTTTGATTGTCTGCTGGATGGATGGGACCACCTTCTTGCAAGAATGTATAATAAACTTTGCTTTGTTTCTAGAGATCTCTCCAGCTTTTTTTTTTTTTTTATTAACCCTCACCATTTCTGAACCACACATTTAGAACCTCTAAAAAGAGAGGATTTAAATTGGCTCTTTTATAATAGGAGCTTTGGCTACAAGCTGAAGGGGACTAGTGGATGGAGTCTAAAGTTGGCTCATTTACTAGCTGGATTTTAACTTGAACTGGAATTTGAATAGAATTGAATGAGCTTCTTTAATTCAGTAGGGCTGGAATTCTTTTGCTCACTACTGAACGAACCCCACCTTGATAAATGAATGAAACTGTTTGTCTTGTTTCCTTAGGGTAGGGTCCCTCACTGAGGCAGAGTTGAAAGAGATTTTCTCCTTCAAGGATTTTTAGAGTTTCAGGTTCCCTTCTTCAATCTTACCCTTAGGAAACAACTACCAGTTCAAGGAAACTTCTGATAGAATTTAGGGTGACTCTTCTTGTGAAATCCAGAGAGAATAGTTTTGATACAGGTGGATATTTTGGTCTAGATTGATAGAAATAGCTGAGTCTAGGACTGGGTTATATTCTGTTCTAGAGAAACTAAAAACCAGTTCCTCCTCTATTATATATCTACCCCCTCATTAATTGTTAACAAATCACTACTGATTTCCACCCTCAGGGATATCCTCTTTTCCTCAAATATTTAAACATTTAAGTGGACTCCACAAAAAGTCTTTGGTTTTGCAAAAATGACATTGATCTCATTTATTAATTTTTAACTAGCCATAATTAATAAATTTAATTTTAATTATCCAAAAATTATGTCTCTGAGACTTTTCATTTATTACATATATCATATACCTTTCAATCTTTCTCTCTCCATAGCTGTTTGTGTATGCAAACATGTATACATGTGTATACACACAAATATTTCTCTCTTTTAACAAATTTAGCAATGAGGGAAGTTCAACAATTGTTTGTCATACACACTAGTTTTACATCTATTATAAAAGCTTTTTCTTGGTTGTCCCTTTTATGTTAAATAAGTTTCCATTTTTCCTCTTGATGCGGGAAAGATTCCAATCTTTGATTCCCAACTCCCCCCTAGTTAATGTTAATTACCCTTTGACTCACAAATCCTGGTCCCTTTGAATTCCAATAGAAGATCCGGACCTGTCCCAGCCCCACCTGGATCTGAGCCAACTTTGGGGCTACACTCCAAAGCCCCTAGAGCTAAGTCTCGGACTTAAAAGGGCCACTCTGGGAATCCCTCTTTGCAGAGATTCCAAACATGCCAGCTATGTGAGGACCCTCTGTCCACTGGACCCTCTGTCCAGTGCCCTCCTTATCTCTACCTTTACCTATCTTCTACTTCTACTTCTAAACTTCTAAACTCAATAATAAACCTCTTTTATCAATCTAGCTCTCCGGGCCAATAAATGCTTTTATTGGGAATTCCGCACCGCTACTAGACCTCATATACCGCCGTATCCTTGCGCCGAGTCCAAGGGGGTTGCAGGAGAGCTCTGTTTGACTCCCTATACCCCAAACCTGCCACTAGACCTTAACTAAACCCTAATTTCATTTAGGTACCCCAAATCTAGACCTCAGCATTTGGTCTACACCTCAACACTCTCATTTATTCCTTTTCTAAGTCATACCTCTCTTTCTCACCTCTTCAATTAAAAACAAAAACAAAACATTATTTCATGACAATTCAGTCACTTTTAAGCTTTCTTTCTCTATAAAATCATTCTAAGCTGCCTTGATAATGTGATGCCAAAGAAACTGAGCAAGACAGAGATTAGAGACCAATTCAATAGTTTATTAAATGGAGAGAAATACTGGGACAATGGATCCAAGGTTATAACCTAAGGCAGAATAACTAAATAGGACAATTGCAGAAACTGGGTGACAGCCTTAAAAGGGAACTTTGGCATAACAATAATGATAAAAGTTGAATATTTCATCTTCCTATACAGAAAAGCAAGCAGTTAAACCTCATTGAGGCCCTTATAATTTATCTTTTTATAGATAAATAAATTTATCTTTTTATACGTTATCTTTTTATATTCCTCTTGATTCTTATTTTGTTTGCCAAATTTGTATTTAGCTATGTTCTCATTCTACACACCCTCACCGGAAATGGTTACAAGCATTCTATTCATTTAATATCCATCCTTTTTTTCCCCCCCTTTCTTTCCATGCTACATTTGATTTTGCTGATCAGGTTATTCTTGGTTGTAACCCGAGCTCTACTGTCTTCTGTAATATCATTTCATTATGGAATCACTTTTAGGAGATGATGGGTGGATTGCCTCAGTTTCTCATTTGTAAAATGTGATAGACAATTAAAAGGCAAAATACTTCATTATTTTTAAAAATAAAATCTCAGATGTGGTCATGAAGAAGAATAAAACACAACAGTGGTAGTGATGAGGACAATACCAACAACCTCTCCCAACTTAAGTGGATTTACATTCTCTGGGAGAAACTAGGAAGAAAGACTCTTTTACACACAAACTTTATGGTCCCATACCCTCTGCAAGCAGGAAGAAAGTTTATCTGAAGTATGCTCCTCTTTGGATGCAAAACTTAAATGGCTTTAAGTTCCGTTGTTTTGTTCCTGTATAAATAAGCCCTTAGAAAATGTCTCCTAGCAATCCTTTGTTATTGCCTACTAAGAGAACTTCTTGGTGCCTCTAATAAAAAGCCTTTTCTTATCACAGCCTTTTGTATAGCAAATTTCTCTCTTTGAACCTGCCCTAACTTGATGTTTTGGAGAATAGGAGACCAACCCGTATTCCTGCCATGATCTATACCTCATCAGTGGTAGCAACAGCAACAGTAACAGTAATTATGGCTTTGAAATTGTCTTTTGTTCGTTTGTTTTTTAACCTGAAATAAATCACTAGAGACTTTTCAATAACCTTTCATTCATAAACAGGCTTAAGGAGGCAGGCTTAGCAAAGTAGGCTAGAAGTGGGACTAAAATTGCACAGAGAGTTATCTTGTGAGAGGAGTAAATACATTTGGGAAAACTATAAAATTTATGGCAAATTCACTACCTAGTCTTTCTCCCCTTTTACTGACTTTTCTTGTGATTCCACTCTATGGTAATCCTCCTTATGAAAAGGAAATCCAAAGAGAATAATCTTGGTATAGATAGATTTTTTGATCTAGATTGATGGAAATAGCTAAACTTGCATGAAGCTTACATAATAAAATTTTATTTAGGTAATATGCAAAAATATTTTATCATAAAGTACACTAAAATTCAAATGATTTTCAGCGTTTCAAATATTGTTTTCAATTTTTATTTAGATGCTTTGGTTCTGTCTAGATAACTATCTAATAACTGGAATTCACTTGAATTGCACTTGACTGAGTTATTTTAAATCAAATTTAGATTTAATTCAACTTTTCAAACTCTTCCCCTACCACATTAAAAACCACTTCCCCCAAATTAAGTTTTTGAATACATAAAGTTTAAAAAATAATTGGAATACATTTTTGGCCACATTATTAATTTAGGTAATTTAGCTTAACAATACAAAATCACATGCATTTGCTTTTTTCTTTCAGGTATTAATTATATTTTTTTGCATATGACCTTTCTTCCTTTTATCCCCTGCCTATTGTTCATTAACTATGAGATCCCAAAATTGACCCCCACATACACACAACATATTTATGTACATATAGGGATACATATATGTATTGATGTGTGTATGTACATGCACATTTATACAAACATATCTGATATCTATATAACTATATATAAATATCTGTTTATATGGTTGAAATGAAAAAAAAAAGTCTAGTGCAGGTTTAAAGCTGAATTAAAAACTTTTTCCACCTCAACTGTTATGCCTAATGCCATCTGTAATACATAATTATCCCTAATATAAGTATCATATTTTGTTCTAGCACATGTATAATTAGTTTGGAGGGGTAATCAAAGACATGTTACATTACTGTATGAGTACTATGATCATGAACTCAAAAACAAATTACTAATTGGAAATTTAGATATAAAAATGTATGGGGAAATCAGAAAATGTAGAAAATAGGAAAAAATTAAAAGGGAGCATAAATTATATATTAGTATTTTTTTCCTTAGAAATAAATGGTCAATCTAATGAAAACACAAAAGGTGATCTTTCAGTGTAATTGTGTTTTGCAAACCCCAGTGGGGGGAAAAATAAGACTCAAAAATTCAAAATGATATCAATCCTGTGCAAGCAATAAACAATCATTCCAAATATCTGCATTACTTACACATTTATCTCAAAAGAAAAAAATAATTAGAATGAAGCTTCCTATTTTTTTTTAACAAAAAATTTCACTCTCCTGATTTGCCTTTTACACTAAGTGATCTCTTCCCAGCTTTAAATTAGCTGTGCTGATATCTCCTTAAGACTTTTAGATCTCATTAGGTATCATTATGCTCCTGACAAATTCTCTCATATCACCCACTATCTAAGCAGTCTCTTTTGCAGTGATTACATTGTATTGTCTTCAAATTAATGTTTGTACATTGAAATCAATTATGAATTTTTAAAAGAAGATATGCACTGCACAAAAAATTGCCTCTAACTTGCTTTTTGGAGAAAATAACAAAATAAAGTCTCATTTAAAGAAAAAAAAAATCTTTCTGTTCTTTATAATTCTTAGGAACATTAGCCAGCTAGATCAGATAAGGCACTAGCAAATAAAAAAAAAATTATAAAGCCCTAGAATATTTTATGATCATCTTCACATTTCTGTTTGGTGGGAAGGGAGGAGAAAGTGAGTTGATGTGTTCATGTCCTAGGGTAAGACAAGGTGGAATTTCATTTGAAGAACAAAAAGGCTGAAGAAAATCCCACCAGTTTTAGTGGGATCCTTAAATAGGAATTCTCCAAGGAAGAATATTCAAATAGTCACAAATATGGGAGTGTTCTTTATCAATAATCAATGATTGCATTTCAATCAAAAAGATTCTTTTGGAATGGTCACAACAAAGATTTACAAACTGCACAGAAATCTAACAAAGTAAGGAGTAAAAAGAACTCTTTTACTTTGGTGTGAGAAATCTGGTAATGAATCCCTTGACTTGGTCTTCACAATGTAGATGATTCAAGCTAATCATGGTAAGGTTAACAGCCTCAGGAAATGGCAGTTTCTGCTTTCGCTGCAAAAGACCTCTTCACCCCTCTAACCTGTGTTGCAATACTGATTAGAGTTGTGAAAGATGCTCATCCCTCCAGCAGAAAGAACATATATTTGAGAGAAATACTAAAAAGGATAGTAGTTTTATATACCCTCAGGTAACATTAAGTGAGATATAAACCCAGTTGCTCAGCCTGGAGCTGCCCTTTAGCATAAACTGTTAAAATTCTGACCTCAAAAAGAAAGACAATTTCAAAGACCACAAAAAGAAAAGTAAAAACACTGTGAAAAAAATGAGGAACAGAAGTATTAAAAATCAAACCAAAATTATTTCACATATAATTCTGTGAAATGCACTTCTCCAGTTAAAAGACCAAGAAAGAAAAGTTTTCCTCTCATATAAAGAGCAAATTCAAGAAATTTATTAAGAATTTTTTATAGATATATTTCAAAAGAAAACAATAAAATAAAGGCAAAAGAGGATAAATTTGAAAGCTCACGATTATTTGGACAGATTAGAATTTGGCTATTGCATATAAACAGCACAGAATTAGAAAGGGATGACAGATTTGCTCAAGTTCCATCCATGTAGGTTATGTTAAGTTCAACACCACAAATTAAAGCTTTGCAGTAGTAACCCCTCAGTAACTTTAGTAAAGAATCACAAGAAATGACTCATTTGAAGCAATAGAATGTGATAGAAAGATCATTTGAAGCAGTGGAATGTGATACTGTTTTGCTCTTGTGTTTAAGTTCTGCTATTTTCTTTCTATGAGATCCTGAACAGTTATTTCATTTCTCTGATCTTATTTTGTCAAGTGAGGTCTTTTGACTAGGACTATCTTTTGCCCCTTTTTATATACTCATGGCTGGCATAAAGTAGTACTTATTAAATGCTTGTGGAATGATAACTTTTAATATTTATAAGTAGATGCCATGTTTTCCTAAAGACCGATTATTTAAGTATAACATATATACATATTTATACACATATGTATACACACATATATATATACATGTATGTGTACAAAAAACTCGTGTTATATATGTATGTGTACCTATTTACATACACATTTAGTTTCAAAGTCCCAAAACATGTTAAAATGGTAAATGGAAAATAGAACATGATAGAAGGATTAAGGATAAAAGGAATTTTGAAATGATAAGGCCTTCTTGCATTGGGAGATGATGAAATCAAATAGAGAAGAGAGTATATAAAGATGAACTCCAATAGAACTGGAGAGATGAATTCTTTCTGAGAGAACATCCTGATTCAAACTGCTTATCATAATGATTCATCATACATATGAAATATTCCAGTCCCTGAAGGTTAAGGTGGAGTGATTTATCCAAGGTCAAAGAAATAGTTATTAAAAAAACCTAGAATCAGAACTTAAATCTCATTACTTTATAGCATTTTCTTCCTTTGATAACAGACTTCTCTCAGCATGATATGAGCTCATGAATTTCCAGGTATCCCAAAATTACATGATATAAGTAACCATACGATACTTTAAAATTTTAAGCAATAGCCTCCATTGTTCAAAGTAGAAAACTGAATATATCTGCTGATACATAATCCCATGAATCTTATCAAATAAGGAAAATAGGTAAACAATCATGAGATTATTTTAATAAGAAACCTTCTAGGAAAAAAAATGTGTCTTTTAACTCTTTTTTAATAAAGCTTTTTATTTTCAAAACATATGGATGGACAATTTGACAACATTGACCCTTGCATAGTCTTGTATTTAAGATTTTCTCCTCCATTTCCCCAAACCTTCTTCTAGATGGCAAGCAATTTAATCTATGTTAGACATGTTAAAATATGTTATATATGTGTAAACATATTTATACAATTCTCTTGCTGCACAAGGGAAATAAGATGAGTAAAAAAAAAAGAAAATAAATAAGTAAGAAAACAAAACGCAAGCGAACAACAACAAAAAGAATGAGAATGTTATTCTGTGATCCACATTCAGTTGATACAATCCTCTCTCTGGATGTAGATGCCTCTTTTATCACAAGATCATTAGAACTGGCATCAATCATCTGATTGTTGGAAACAGTAACATATCTCTGAACTCTTTATGTATTTTATAGTGATTATTTAATTCTTCACATATTTTAATCTCTAGATAGATAATTTATAAATGGAAAAAAAATGAGGGATTTTTTTCCCCCCTCTGGTATACCTGTATATATTTGTAGCAAAAAGGAAAGATCCAATAGAAAGAGTGAAAAATTATTTAGAGGCCAATATTATGAATACATTCAAGGTGCTGGTAAGGGATAAGTTGTTTCTGTGACAACTTGTGGGAAATATAAAGTAAAAATGGAAACACACAATCTTCAGTAGATTTAATAAAATGTTGAGTCTTCAACATTTCAATTGAAAATAGACAAGAATAATACTAGGGGATGGAATAATAGAGAAAGATAGAAAAAAGGTGATCAATTCATAAACAAATGTGGAAGATTACCCTCCTTGAAGATTCATAAATGTAAAACAACATTATAGAATTAAAGTTGGTATACTATGATGAATGAAAGGATTGATTAATGGCTCTTTAACTTCTTATATAACTATCTGTTATTTCACCAATGTAACAGATATCTACACTCTATAAATCCCATCCATGCTTTCTCATCCTGTGCAATTTTTGTTCATGTCCTAAAAAAATCTCCATAGAGAGCCCATGTAATACATTGGTAACCTTGCTCCTGATACATTTTTTTTTGGACATAACATGGTACTAATACAGCAGAAGTTCTATCACTGTTATTCTTTGCCTGGTATTAGACGTATTCTAAGCATTTATTAAACTTTGGTGATTCATTTATTGATTGATTAGCTATGTGACTGATATGCCCCCTTTTATACTCATACATCTTTCATAATGTCTTTTTTAATAATTAGGTTTTTGACCACTATAATTTCTGTTTTCCATTAATAATAGCATCTTATTTTCAAAATACATGCAAAGATAGTTTTTAACTTTCACCCTTGCAAAACCTTGTGTTTCAAATTTTTCTCCCTTTTCCCTCTGTTGGAATCCTTACAAAGTGTTAAGCCCTTAGAGTTGATAGAAATAATAATTATCTAATTTGGAATGGTTCAATATGATTGATTTGATCTTAGAAGGAGATATTTTGGGCCAGAACTTGAAACAAGGTACAACTGATACAATGCTTGTGTTCACACCTTTAGAGAGCTCATAAGTATTTAAGTACTCAATGGAGTTCACACATTTGGGAGATTTCAGGCTTAGTATAAGATATCGGAATTCACACCTCCCTTAGGGCCAGAGAGCACTCTGGTAGATAACCCATAATCCCTCTCTCTCCAGAAGGAGGAGTTAACCTTTGAAAGATCATATATAACTTATTGTGTATCTAATTTATATTTTAATGTACTTAACATCTACTGGTCATCCTGCCATCTGGGGGAGGGGGTGGGGAGTAAGAGGTGAAAAATTGGAACAAGAGGTTTGGCAATTGTTAATGCTGTAAAGTTACCCATGCATATATCCTGTAAATAAAAGGCTATTAAATTAAAAAAAAAAAAGAAAGAAAGATCATATATATACAGGAAGCTCTTAGAGCTTGAGAGGGAGTTTTCTTGGGAACATTGACTGGGGTCTGAGAGGAGCACTCTGGAAGGAAGCCCACAAGCCCTATCTTTGAGGCAAGAGATTCATTGCATCTTCCAACTTGGTGCTGGCTGGAGGCTGAAGAAAGCAGAGGCAGAAGCCAAGGACAAAGCTGCAAGAGCTCTTGGAACCAGGCAGAGACATAGGCCAAAGTGAACCAGGCTATATTGAAGAACACAATAAAAGATCTGAACTTTTATTACCTGGCTGTGTTTTGGAAAAAGAACACCACATCCCTGAACCACACCTTTGATAACAAATATATATTATATGTTAACCATGTTTAATTCTTCCACATTTATCATGCTGCACAAGAAAAATCAGATCCAAAATGAAAAAAAAAAAAAAAAACTGAGAAAGAAAAAAAGCAAGCAAACTCTCTCCATCACAAGTCTATTTAAATCGGTTCTAGCACTATTCTTTAGCCAATTTATGCATACTATGTTGTTACTTCTGCTCTTTTAATGATTTATAATTTTTATTACTCAGAAATTGTGGTATAGTCAGGAAATGCGAGTAGAGAGTAAGGAATATGCCATCTAATCAGTTCTTATGAGCAGCAGGGTTGGAAGATAGAATGATCATCATTATAAGGACTATCAAGAACAAAATATCTTTACAGAACCATTAAATTAAGGAAAGAATGTTACTAAGTATGGAGAATGTTATATCCTAAATTCAATTCAGGGTTCTATGGTACTTCAAATATGTAATGACAAATCAGTGAGAGACTAATTAATAGTTAACAAAGAGAGTTAATGTAGTAATACTATAGAAAGGATACCTAGCTAAGAAATAAAATAACGTGTCAGAAATGTTATTTCTTCTGTGTGGTCCTCAATAACATTCCTGTCAAACCTAAAGTAAAGTAAAACCTCTTTCCCTGAAGTCTGTTTTTGTAATTAAGTCACTAGAAAGGTCACTAGAAATAGAGACCAACTTTGGCTTCCATGAGATATTTTATTCATGAAAACAGTTTTGATATCACTTAATAGAAAAATATTCAAGAAAACAAGGCTAATGTTAGCTCTACCATAGTGAATTATGTTTCACATAGGACATCAATTCCTAAAGGCAAAAATTCTGAAAAGGAAGAGTTTGGAAAAGGGTTGAGTTGGTATTGCACAAGACTTGAATACCATAAGACTAATGTCAACAGGTATCAATGACAATGAATTTGTCTCTATTCAATAAAAACAATTGATATTTGAATGATAAGTTTACATTTTGCTTAATATTTTGTTGCAGTTTTAAAAATCCATTTAATTCCTATGTTGACTTTTCTCATTTATTTTTCCTATTAGATGAGTTATGTATAGGGTATCAAAGCTTGTATCATGAAATATAACTTAAAATAGATTATTTTATCATCTTTAATTCTAGTGCAAGAAAAAAATCCAATAGATCCTCTTTCAACACTATTCCAAATGAACTTTCTTTTTAGAATTTCTATTAAATACATAACACAGGAAAATCCATTCATATTAGCTTGAGAAGTATATCATTATTTTAAAAAGGAAAAGGCATATAAATCTTACACATTTGAGATTTAATCTTGTGTAGCATATTATTTGCAAAAATTCAATTGTCTGCATAATTGACATAGTGATCTCTTGAATCATTAGTTTTATGGTAACAATCCTTAGTTAACTGGAAGGTTCTCTGATAAGGAGGATTTGGGGTAATGAGAAATATATTTTTATAATTTTCTATGTTTTTTATTTCTTATAATGTAAGAAATTTTATAGTGTAAAAAGAAAAAAAAACATTGAAGTAAATTGCTGGGCACCAGAAGAGGACTTAGTAGAGAGAGGTATGACTAAATGATTCACCTAAATGAATGCCTTCATTTTTTCTTTTTCTTTTCTTTTAATTAATTTATTTTAATACACATTGTTTAATAAATCATGCTGAGAAAGAAAAATCAGAAAAACGACCACAAAAAAAAAAAAAAAAAAGAACAGAACAAAAGCCATGGGAGATGGGAAGGGGGGGAGCAGAATGAGTAGGAAGGGGGGGGACAGAAAAAAAAATGAGATAGCATATGTTGATTTACATTTAATCTCCATGGTTCTTTTTCTGGTTGCAGATAGAATTTTCTGTCCATAATCTATTGGGATTGTTTGGATCACTGAATTAAGGAGAAGAACCTATTATTTCATAGTTGATCATTGAACATTCTTGCTGTTATTGTGTACAATGTATTTCTGACTCTGCTTGTGTAAATCTTTCTAGGGCTTTCTAAAAATCATCTTGTTCCTCATTTTTTTTTTTTTTTTACAGAACAATAATATCCCATTACCTCCTTACACCATAGCTTATTCAGCCATTTTCCAATTGATAAGCATCTATGGAAATGAGAAGATTTTTAATGTTTATATGCAAGTCCCTTTGAAATTTTTCAAGTTATGTTCTCATTTGAGATATAATAAGAAAATAAAACAAGAAGAAGAAGAAAAAATAAGATTTAGGTATCATTTAATCAATCAGAATGCTGCATTTAATCATATGATTAGCAATTTGAGTTCTTCTATTAATATATTTGTGACATGCATAGCAGAGTGGCAACTGACTTGAGATCACAAATGACTACATGATGGGGAAAAGTACAAGTGAATTAAATTTCATTTAGTAAGTTGAACATTTTCTTCATGGACTTCAGATTGAAAGGATCCCAAGAAAAGTTGCTACAGTGACATTGTTTCATATTTCATATTCTATTGACTAGTGGGCAGATAAATAAAATAAATTATTTTTATCACTACAAATAACTTTGGACATAAATTCTTATTTTGTCATAAATCTTAGAGTGTCTGGGCAAAATTTGACAGAAAATAGCATAACATGAATGATTTTCAGATATTTTAAATTTTGTCTTACTAAATGCTTTTGATTATACATACCTTAGAATCTATAGATATTTAGTAAAACTAATGCATATTCTAAAAGTTGTTTTAAAAAATATGTTAATGTTCTATTTGAGAATTATTAGGCAAAGCTTTCTATCAGGTTGAAAATAATTTTTATAACCTCGGGAAAATTTCCAGAAATTGAAATAGTCATTCAAATTGTGATCTGAATCATTAACTTCATTTTTTCCATGTATATTGAGTGATTAATACAATATTTTCTGATGACTCCCTTTCTGATTGAAATCCAGATTCATTCCTATTTTGGAATGATGATGACTGATTCAGTGTTCCATAGAAACATAGTAAGTGTCTCACTAGAATAAATTACTTTTGATTTCAATTTTTTGATAGTATTATGTTTGTGAGGTATTTTAAGTAGATAGCTTTATATGATAAAATCAAATACTCTAGGGTTCTCACCAATGTAAATTTATTTCAAATATTTGCAGTACTCTGCTATGGTATGGGCATAGAATTGAAACAAAGTAGTTTTGCTATAATCAATCAAAGTAGTATGAATATTGATATGGTTTTTAAAATAGATAGTTAATGAATTAAATTTCTGTAACTAAGATTTATTTATATATACATTTACACACACACACACACACACACACACACACACACACACAAGCTATATGTATCAGGACCTGGCCATGCCCATTCAGCATCAGAATTTAGTCATCACTGAACCAGCTCAGCCACTGTCACCTGTAGAGGAAGCTTGGACAATCTCCCCTTTTAAAAATCTCCCCTTTTAAAAATCTCCCCTTTTAAAAATGAGGGGAAAAAAGAATTCTGACCCTAGATATTTTTTTTAATGGAAAAAGAGAAGAATAGATTTCAAATCCTGAAGACACAAAAATGAAATCTTCTCCAGATGAAGCCCCAGAGTTGCTCCCCATCTCACAAGGCTCTCTGGAAGAATTCCAAAAGGATTTTAAAAGACAGTTAGAATAAAAATGGGGAAAGGAAATGAGAGCATTGGAAGAGTGTTTAGGAAAAAAAAATAAATAATTTAAAGAAAACTTTTTATATATAGATTTATAACAATGGCAAAAGCATATAACTCCTTACACAATAGATTTAACTAAATGGAAAAAAAAAAAACAACTCCCTGAAAAACAGAATGTGTGAAATAGACAAGAAAATCCATAGAACAAACCAAAACATTTTAAAAATTCTATTAGTCAAATGCAAAAGGAGCTTCCACCTTAAAGGATTCAAAGAGCCTGGGGTCTGATATTCTGAAAGGTAAAGGAACTTGTATTGCAGCCAAGAATCAACTATCCAGATAAATTGAGCATTATCTCTCAGGAAAGAAAATGGATATTCGATGACAACTGAATTTCATCTATTTCTAAGGAAAAGACCAGAGCTGAACAAAAAAAAAAAAAAAAAAAAAAAAGAAAAGAGGTCCAAATATAGAACACAAGGGAAGCATAAAAAGGTAAAAAAGAAAGAATTCCTGAGAATTATATCTCTCTTATGGGTATACTTAGAAAGTGCAGGAATAATTTGACTTTTACCATAATAATATAAAAAAGAAACTAGAGGTGGAAAGGGGATTGTATGGAAAAAGAAGAAAATTGAGATACAATGGAGGAAATTACATCTAATGAAGAGGCAAAGAAGACCTATTATAAGTGAGAAAAGAAGGGAAGGGAATGAATATTATGTAAATCTTACTCTCATAAGATATGGCACAACGAGAGAATGTTAGACATATTTGGTTTCACAGAGAAACTTGTCTTACCTTAAAAGGAAATGGGAGAAGAAAGGGGAAAAGAAAAGGGCAAGCATTAACAGAAGTAGTAGGGGAAAGAAATAACAATGTTGCAGGGGCTATAAAGAGAGAAGGCTATTTGAGGGAGGTGGTGGTCAGAAGCAAAATATGGGGGAGGAGAGAATGGGGAAATGAAAGAGAAATACATAATTTGGGGTAAATACTATGGCACGGAACACAGAATTCATCATTTTAACAGTGAATGTGAATGGGATGAACCTTCTCATTAAATGGAAGTGGTTGGCAGACTGGAGTGAAAGCCAGAATCCTACAATATAATATTTACAAGACACATATTTAATGCAGAGTGATGCATACAGAGTAAAGGGAAAAGATTGGACCAGAATTTGTTATGTTTCAGGTTAAGTTTAAAAAAAAAAAAAAGTAGAGGGGTTGAGATCCTGATGTTGGTTCAAGAAAAAGCAAAAATGGATCTAACTAAAAAAAATATAAAAAAGGAAATTATATCTTGCTAAAGGGTACCATAGATAATGAAGCAATATGAATATTAAACATATATGTACCAAGTGGTGTAGTATCTAAATTCCTAAAGGATTTAGTTGCAAGGGGAGATAGACAGATCATACTTTTGATCTTTCATTAATTGGGTATGGTTCATTTTTTTTTTTTTTTATAAAATTGTCTCAGTTCCCTCTATGTTTGAGGAATGAGTCCTAATTAGAGAAACTTGCTTCATTTTTTTAATTACATTTTTTTTACAATTTATTATTGACAATGGTATTTTCCCCCATTTATCATTTCTCATGAAGTCATTATCTTCTTTTTGCTCAAATATATTTTTAAGGAATTATTTTCCTCAATGAGTTTTTGTAACTTTTTTCCAATTGGCCAATTTTGCTTTTTAGACATTCTTCTTTTTATTAGCTTTTTGCATTTTCTTTTGCACCACTCTCAATTATTTCCCTAACTTTCCCCCCATCTTTCTTACTTGATTACCAAAATCACTTCTTTGTTTTTCCATGGCCTGAGTCCAATTCTTTTTTGTTTTTTTCTTGGAACCATTGCATGTAGAAGTTTTGACTTTATTATCATTTTCTGAATGTGTGTTTTGATCTTCTTTGTTACCATAATAATTTTCAATATTCAGAAACATTTTATGTTGTCTACTCATTTTCCTAGCTTATTGCTTGACTTTTAACTCTTTGTTAAAGAAGGGCTCAGTTTCCAAGGTGGAGAGTGCACTATCCCAAGCTTCAAGTCCAAGGACATTGCTTGTGTCCTGAAACTGGAGCTAGAGCTGCATTGGAACAACCTGCAGTGGGACTACACTGGGACTGCACACCAGACTCCCACACTATTTCCACAAACCCTTTTCTCTGACTTTTCAGCTCTTCCCTAGAGTAACTTGGACTGAGAAGTCCAGAAGCCTCTAGCACTACTTATGTTTCAGAGGTTCCAATTCACTGACACTGGGGTTCAGTCATGACTGGACTCAGGTCAAAATAATGTGGGATGGGGTCAGTCCAGGGCCAGGACTGCACTGGTGCAGCCTGCATATGTTAGGCTCCCACTCTGTTTCCACAGATCTTTCCTGCGGACCTTCCAGATCCAGTTTCTTGTCTCTGGTCTCAGAATTCTGGAAGCCTCCGGTACTGCTGCTCATTCAGAGGTTGAGCTGGGACCAGGGCCTGGGCGAGGCCTGGGAGTGGCTATGACTGGATTTGAAACTGGACCACACTGGGTCTACACACTGGACTCTCACCTTGATGTGGCAGAGATTTTTAATGACCTTCTAAATTATTTTTGGCTAGAAAATGTTCTAGTTCATTTTGAGGGATGTTCTGACCTCTAAAATTTATTTAGAGTCATTGTTTAAAGGAATTTGAAATGGATGGGGGAGAAGTTGGGAGAGTTCTTACATTTATTCTGCCATCTTAGCTCTGCCTCTTTTTAGTGTTTTTAATAGATTAAAATCCAAAATAAATATTGAAGAAAAGGATTATTAAGTAAGGATTTTTTTTTAATATGTAGCAGAAAAGGGTTGTAAGGGTTTTTCCTTTCATTAAAAAAAAAAAAAAAAGTACTAAGGGGTAGGAAATACTGTTCTGAGACATGAATTTGGTAATGAATATGATATTCAGCAGGTGAATAAAGTATGTAAAGAAACTGAAGGCCTGAGAAAAATCAGTATATAGTACTTCATCAGCTACTTCTTAATTGTCAAGAAAAAAAGCTAATTCTTATAGAAAGGTGGTTGAGATATTTTTAGCGTCAGATACACTTGTGAGAGTGGTGAATTCTCTCGGATATGTATATTGTTCTGTTGTACTCTCTGGTGAGAGGAATGGAAGAAGGGAAATAAAAGCTTTTTAGCTGATGTGTTGTTGCATCTGCTGGGTGATAGCTGATTGGATATCACTGAGTCCTGATAAATGAAGAACAGACTGTAATTGTCTGCATTATTAAGGGAGAGCCTTCTTAATGAGCCTTGCAATTTGCTGGCTGAGGGGAATGGTTAAGCAGTGCAATAACATAACACTTCTTCAATTACCTTTTAAAGGTGATTGTGAGTTAAAAAAGCTTGTCACTGTTTAATCAGTATAAGAGTAAAAGAGAGTAAGATTTCCCCAGCATGAGAAAGGGGACGACTAGATCAGTTAGCTAAGCAGTGCCTTCATGTAGCTGAGAAGGTAGGAAATAAAGCAATAGCAAAGCTCTGGACTTACTTTCTCAACCCACATTTGCATTAGCATATTGAATACCCAGAGCAAGAATATTGCTTATTTTAAATTTTCTAAAGAACATGGGCTCTCTTTTTAATTTTGCTAATCAAAGATTCCAGTCTGATGTGTTCTACATAATATTAATTATTGTTTATAATAATATCTGCCTTCAGAAAGTAAATAATTCATTGTTTATTATCCAAATACCATATAATCAATAAGTTGATTATATTACTATTAATTTTTACATGGGATATTTATTGAAAAGTAATAGTGATAACGAATATAAACATCCCCCCAAAATAACATTCTTCTGCATATCATCTTATACCATCAGAACAAAAAGAACAAAGATCAAGTAGAGATGAAAATACTAAAATTAAAGCTCAAAATTATACAAAGTATTTGTCCCACCAAATTTATTTGGAAATTTTCTGATCTGTGACAAAAATTGTTCCTTTTCTTATAGAAACCAGGATCTCAGTATTAATCCACAGTTGTGTTAGGCAAAACAGATTACTTGGAATTTGCTCCTCATCAGGCTTTGTTGCCCACAAACTTGTACATACATTACATACATGCTTGTAACTGAATATCTTGACCTTTTATATATCACAAGTTGGTTCTGTCTTCAATGTCATAGTTTGTTCTTTGTTCATATAGAAAAGCACCAACATGACAGGGTAATATTTTGACTCCTGAAAGTTGTCAGTCTCAATCACTCTTCTAGAGACATTGAAGCTCAGTGGCAAGACAAAAGCCAATGGCCCAGTGTAAAGCGCTGGAATTCTGAGTTGATGCACTGAAGATGGACAACATAGCACTTAAGGCTAAATACAGATTGGGCAATACTATTAGCATATGCTTGGAAAATGGCCCTTCCCACTGTTTTGTGCTGGTTAAATCTTTTGGTGTATACAGAAAATTGTGGGAAGCATTAGGGGGTGGAGTAAGACAAGACAGGGCACCTTTGGTGGTAAAGGAAAAGAAGGGAGGTCCTGTGTTCATTCTATTCACTTCTACCCCTAAAGACCAAGAATAAAGACCAAGGACTTTTGCTTATCCTGATTTAGAATACCTGATTCTAAGGTATTCAGGGTGCTAATTTGATCTTCACAGCCCAGGATGCAGTAGATGACCCTGGCATCTTCAAAATTTCCCAGAGCTCTAAGTTCCATAGGAAGAGGAGGAGAAGAATAATGAGACAAAGAAGGAGGGGAAGAGGAAAAAGGGAAAGAAGATGGTGAAATAGAAGGAAATTAGGGGAGGAAGAGAATGAAGTAGAGGAAGAAAAGGAGGAGAAGGAGAGGAAAAAAATCAATAGCAAGGCTATTTCCTCATTGCCTCATTTAACTCAGGGAATAGAAGCAAGATGTAACTGTTATCACTGTTACTATAGCTTTCCATACTCAGAGATCTATAATATACATTTTCTTAATTATCACTAGGGGGAAAAAAGACTCAAATTGTCCCCATTAAAAAGCTTTTGTTTGTATATTCAGCATCCTAATGAGGAAGTTTTTATTTTTCCTTTATCTCAGGTAAACAGAGGAAGATTAGCTTGACTTTCTATTTAAGGAGTATATCAGACCAACCATAGGACTAAGTTCTCTTTGGTCAATTTCCCATTGAAAGCATGTAGAATCAAAGCTCACAGTACAGAATTTATGAACTACCCTGAACAGATAAAATTTCTTTATCCATGTGTTACTGTGCTAGGTTGGTATAAATGTGTACCCACTCTTCCCTCCTCTCAGATAGAGACTGAATTGACAAGAGAGTGTAATCCAGATTTATGTGTAAACTGTAAAATATTGATTATTATTGCTTTTGCATGTATTGAGTAGCTTGATATATTGACAGTAATACTTTTGGTTTTATGGCAAGGAAATTATGTTTAAGAAATAATGGTGTTACTCTATTGTTAGTGACTAGCTTTATATAAATGGAATTGCAGTAGTAGGGAACTGAGAACAACAGTGATAAGTAAAGAGAATGAATTGGCCAGAAAAGAGTTATCTGCAAGACTATTAAAAATTTTCTGTGTAACTACAAGGTAGTGTTCTTTCTCTAGGAACACATTCTAGTCTATGTGAGGGGTTAGGATATCATTTATCATTCTAGAGATTGAGTAGACAATGCTTCATGAAAGGTATTAAAATATTGGTCTACGTATCAAGCACACAAAACTTGTATTATATTGCTTTTGTATTCCTATATCATTTTATGAGAACAGTCTTGACGTGTATATAGTACATTTCCAATGACAATATGAAAAAGAACATGCATATTTTACATTCTATAGGAGACCACTACTGAAAACTACACAGAATATGGCACCATTGTCCTTATTGCTTATTGACTAGAAGAAAAGCATCTAGTTCAGTAGAACTAACTTTCACTTTAATGCCTGTCCTGCAATAAGGTATGTCCTATGCCAATAATAAAATAGTATTGTATTTGAAAGATTGAATAAGAAAACTAACTTTGATGGATAACTTCTGATTATTAATATTGAGTTATATAAATAAATGGGCAACTGGGAAGAAAAATCAATAGAATGCTGGGCCTGAAGTCAAGAAGATTTGAGTTTAAATCTGCCCTCAGATGTGTATTACTTATTTGACTCTGGACAAAATGAGCTGAAGAAGGAAATGGAAAAATACTCCACATATTTTCCAAAATAATTGGGTCTTGAAGTCAAACAACTGAAAAAATGAATGAACAAGAGAAAATTGATGAACAAAACAGAAAATTGTATCTCACCAAAGTTTTGTTGCAATTTTTCCACGATTACAGAAAACATTAAGTGGAGTTTGGTGGAAAGAAAAATTACATGTAAATAGTTACATAAATAGTTATGTTCTGCATGTTTTTTTTTTACAGATTGAATTGTACAGATATTTTTCAAGCCATGAAATTTATAGCTTTACAAGTGAAAATTAAAATCATTTAGCAGACTATCAATGAGTATAACATGAGTCCCAAAGCTTATTAATATTGCACCTATGTGAGTCACAAGGTAGATTTGGCAAAAGCAGAAGAAGGAAAGTGCCAGTCTCTTTTAGTCTCTTTGGGTTTTCCAGTCTCTTTGGACTTCAGGCATTTCTGGCATTTCTGGCTTCCAGCTTTGAAAGAAAAGATGGAAAATGCCAAACCCACTTCTGGTTGCTGATGAAAAAGACTGAACAGAAGCCAACATGAGAGAACTGGCAGTCACTTTTGTGTTCCTACCTCCAGCTTGTTACAATAGAAAATTCAGGGAACTTCTATTTTGTTGATATTGTGGACATCCTGTCTTGGTTGAGTTGTATTATCTTGCTCCAAACAGGATATTGTCTAGTACTTATTTTCCTCTGTACACTTTTTCCAAACTTCTATTTTGCTATTGCAATCTCAAGTTTGGTTAGAACCAGAAAAAATATATCTTTATCTCTATCTATCTGCCTATATAAATTTAAGGGGGAGAAAGATATAATTCTATCCCATTATCCTTCTCTCAAACAAGAGAAGTATGACCAACTTTGGACTGCACTCTTCCCCTTCTGGCATGAAATAAAGTTTCTAGAGAGATACATGTGACTGAATAGTTTGCAACATATTGAAAGCCTCTGGATGGTTCCCAGATTGGGCAGAAGAATTTTAAAAATATATATCAATCACACTTTCTGCATTTTAAATTTGAGAGCACCAAACATAAACCTTTTTACAAAAAGAAAGTGGGCATCTTAGGACTTGTGCTTGTGTTACT
This sequence comes from Sarcophilus harrisii, assembly GCF_902635505.1. Lineage (NCBI taxonomy): Eukaryota > Metazoa > Chordata > Mammalia > Dasyuromorphia > Dasyuridae > Sarcophilus > Sarcophilus harrisii. Next base: position 132,451,319 of record NC_045428.1, read on the forward strand.
CTTTTTAACAATTCAGGGGATCCCATGGGACACTTGTCTTGAAATGGTCTGACTTCAGTTGTTAATGTTTTAAAAGAAAGCTTTTCTTATCTCAAATGATGCTTGAAGATTGTCCTTTTGTATCCAAAAGCAGATGATATAATTTTATTGTTTTAAGATAAGTGATATATTTTAAATTAGCTGCTTCTTATATGTATTTTGTCTAACATTAATTACTTTCCTCACATTCTTCATGACATTAAGTATCATATTGCTTCTACTACTGTCACTTAAAGAAAAGAAAAAAAAAAACTGTCTTCCACAAAAAGCATGATCCAAAATGAGGAAAGTGGAGGATCAATGAAATTGGCTGATCCAGCATTTATTTGGTCTTCTAAATAGGCAAAGAAACATGACAACAAAGGTTTATTCCAACTTTGAACATATATTAACTTGCATTAATGTTGTGGAAAATTACGTTAGAAAAATGAAAAAATCATGTCATTTCATAAAACAGGCAAACAAAATCATTCCATGACTAAGTTAAAGATGAAACGGTTAGGGCAAAGTGTAGAATAAGAAATGAAATCATTCCATGACTAATGTAAAGATGAAACTGTTAGGGCAAAGTGTAATCTTATCTGGCAAAATTTTTTAAGTCATCTGTGATGAATGAAATAATGCATTTGTTCTCTTTTCCTGCTTTTATTTTTTAACATTTTAATTGCTTTTAAAATTATTTTCTTTTTAAATTTTGAGTTTTAAATTCTTTCATTTCATCCTATTTGTTCCCATATCCACTGAGAAGGGAAACAGTATATCAATTAAGGATGTGAAATCATGGCAAACATTTTTATATTAGCTGCATTTTTTAAAAGGATAAAAATAAAGAAAATTATAATTCAGTTTTCATGCAGAATACATCAGTTCTCTTTGGAAGTAGATAGCGTCTTTCATCATGAGTTATTTTTAATGTTTTATATAACTGAATTGTTAGAGTAGCCAAATCTTTCATATCTTATAATCATCACAACATTGGTATAACTATACAGAATGATTTCCCAGTTCTCACTTTATGTTTCATTAGTTCTTATATGTCATGTCATAGTTTGCTTTTTCTTTTTAAAAAATCATAATTGTATAATTTCTTGCAGCACAACAGTTTTCCATCACTATCATGTCACAACTTATCTTCCCATTCCCCAAGTATTTGGGGAATTTTTAAAAAATTAAAAATTTTTTTTTATTACTTCATTGTCTACAATAATTTTTTTACAAAATGAGTTTCCCTATTATTTCTTTCAATGTGGTTTGTTTTATCTTTCATGTCTGAAATCATCTTTGCTCTCCTTGCCTTTTTCACTTTAGTTGAATGATAATCTATTCATCTCCAACCCTTTATTTTAACTCTATGTGTTTCTTTTGCAAGTGTGTTTTCTATAAATTTTACATTGTTGGATTCCGTTTTTTTAATACATTCTGCTATATGCTTTTATATTGTAGGTGAGCTCATTCCATTAACATTTAGTTATGATCATTATGTATTTCACTTATTTTCTTCTCTCTTTTTCCTGTTCTTCATCAAAAGTAGCATGATTGTAGCATGGCCTTCCTTTACACAACCACTTTTTTATTATCTCCTTTCCTTACTTTAATTCTCTTCCCCTCTGATTTTCCTATTTATCAATTATATTTCTATGAAAATGTGCATATTTTCCCTTTATGAGCTAATTCTGATGAGAATGAGGTGCAAATATTTCTTAATATTTCTCCTCTTCCAATAAAAACTAATAGCTTGATAGCCCTATGAGCTATAGGTTCAAATTGCTCTCTAGAATTTTTTAATCAGTGCCATAAACAGTGCATTAATGTTTCATTTCCCCACACACTCTCCACAATTTGTTATTTTTCTTTTCTGTCCTATTAGCCTACCTAATAGCTATGTAGTAGTAGTACTTCAGCATTTTTAATTCACATTTCTCCAACCAATAATGAGTCAAAACTTTTTTTCAAATTATATGTATATATATATATATATATGCGATTACTTATCTGAAAACTTCTTATCTATATTTTGATCATTTATTAATTAGAGAATGACTTTTGGTTTTATTAATTTGATTCAATTCTCTATATACTTGAGAAATAAGATCTTTGTCAGAGGAACTTGCTTCATATTTTTCTCACAATTTCTTTTGATATCGTTCCCCCAATTATTCTATTGAATCCCTCCTTTCACTCTGTCCCTCATCTAGGGCTATGCTTCTGACTATCTCTTTTTCCAATCTGTCCTCCTATTACTATCAGTTCCTCACCCCTTATTCCCTTCCATTCCTAATTTCCAGTTGGGTGACTAGTTTTGAGCCAATTCTGATAAGAGTTAAGATTCTTCAGATTTCCTTTAGCTTTCCCCTTTCCCTACTTCTGTATAAACCTTTTCTTATCTTTTATGTGTGATAGTTTAAGTCATTCTAACTCCCTTTCCTTTCCCTTTCTCTCAATACATTCCTCTCTTATGTTTTAATTTTATTGTTTTAAGTATCATTCCCTCATATTCAATTAACATCTATCTATTCCCTCTGTCAATATGTACATTCCTTCTAACAGCCCTAACAATGAGAACTTTCTAATCAGTTAAAAGTATTATCTCCCCATGGAGGGATGTCAGTAGTTAAACCTTATTAAGTTCCTTATTATTTCCCTTTCAAGTTTACCTTTAGTTTCCCTAGAGTCTTGTATTTGAATGTAAAATTTTCTGTTCAGATTTAATCTTTTCATCAAGAATGCTTAAAATTCTTTTATTTCATTGATCCATTTCCCTTAAGAATTATACTCAGTTTTTCTTAGTCCCTAGAGTACATCAGTGTCAGTTCTTTTCTCAGTTTTCTTTTATCTCTTTCATATTATATTTTGAGTCTTTCATGAGGTCTTTCTGACCTTGAGACCACTTACTTGTTGTTTTGTTTCATTTTGTTTTGGGGTACTTTTGTGGAAGGAGTGGGGGTTTGCTTATAGGTGTTTTGACGTTGTTGTCCACTGTTGTGTTTGTGTCTTGATCTTTACTGCACCCATAACAATTTTCTATGATTAGATTTATTTTTGCTCTTCTATCCCCCATTCTTTTAAGTTTGAGTTCTGTTTCTGGGGGTAGGGGGGTTATCTCAGGCTTCTTGTGGCACAGACTGCAGGACTTGCCTATTTACTGGGTTCTGCCCGGACGTTGTTTTTAAACGCAAGGGTGACCTCATCTAGTACTGTATTGAAGTGGTGGGGTGGATGGTGATTGATAATTCTGGAGGCCATAGGGGCCCCGCAGCTTACTTGCTTCTAAGCTAGGGTCATAGTGTTCGTGTTCAACATGTCTTGAGGCCAGGTGTAGTGTTTTTGTATTTCCCCAGGGTTACATTGAGACAAATAGAGGTCTGGCTGCTGTAGGCTGACTAATTGCCTTAGGCTATATCCAAACACTATGGTGATTCTCAAGAGCTGAAATCTGCAGTTCAGCCAGGGCATGGGACTCTTGGTGTTGGAATTTCCCTCTATCTCTCTGGGGGTCAGGATCTCCTGCTGATTTGCTGTGGTGGGGTTTCTACTACCTCAAGGTGATCTTCCTGTCTTAGACTATGCCACTTTCCCAATCCTTACCTTGGTGAGAGGGACCCTTCTTGCCAATCTTTCATGCTTCTTGTGCTAAAATACTGTTTTACCTTGTCTTTTTGTGGGTTCTACTACTCCAGGAACTGTCTTAAGAAGCTATTTTATGGTTGCCAGGAGGTGAACATGGGAGGGTTAATACTAATTTACTGCTTATTCCACCATTTTGGCTACTGGAGGAAAAAAAATCCAAGAACTTGTTGTTTATTGTGCTAGAACAAGAACTTAAAATCTTGCTTTAGAAGATGGAGTTGTATAAAGCAGCTATATATATCCAAGGAAACATAGGGGAAATCCCTATCCACAATTGAAGACATTGTGGAATCATTTTTCAAATTATTTCACTCGAAGTAAGATAACAAAAACTTGACACACACTAAAAGTAGAATGATATAGGAAAATAGCAATAATTGTGAACCAGTGTTTTTCCTATATAATCTTTCAAAATTCAATAAGAAATTCATCAATATATTTTTGAAATGTCCTTGACAAACATAAAAAGAGATTACTTTGCAAACTAATTTTGAAATACAATTGACTAAAAGGTATATAGAAAGGAAATAGTCCTGTTTTTTACTGTTTATTGATTACCAAGAACATTGCTTCAAGGAAGTCAAGCACGTACAGCATTTACATCATGTAAAATATCTTGATCAAAGTGAATTCAGTGATAATTCTTTTTGGCATATTTAATGATAAATAGCAATTAATATCAATAATCAATATGTGGGAGATATATTATCTATTCAAAGACACTTATAAGATAACCCTCATTCACTTGATTGTTACTTAATTGAAAGATTATGTTATATAATAGTTCAATATTGGATTAGAAGGAAGAAATATTTCTTTTTGAATCTTACCTCTTACATCTGTTGCCTTTAATGATAATGTACAAGTCCTTTACTTCTCTGAGATTCAATTTCTTAATGAAAATTACTAAAAGTTCTACCTCAGGATTATTATGAAGGTCAGTCTTAAAATATAAAGTATTGTGAAAGCTTTAGAATGATAAAAAAGCTAACTGTTTTAAATACATCTTGTCTGTTGCACCTATTAGATATTTATTGTATCTCTCACTTTTCTGTTCTTTTTTCCATAGCCTTTACCATCATAGTACCATCCTAATAGGTTTCTCTAATTCCATTCTGCTAGCTTTCAAACCCATCATTCATATCCTTGTTAAAATAACATTTCTTCTTTTTCTTTCATTCTTGTTCTTCTTCTTGTTGTTCTTTTTTTTTTTTTTTTTTTCCTGAGGCAATTGGGATTAAGTGACTTGCTCAAGGTCACACAGCCAGGAAGTATTAAGTGTGTGAATCCAGATTTGAACTCAGATCCTCCTGACTTCAGGGCTGGTGCTCTATCCACTACACCAACTAACTGCCTCAAAATAACATTTCTTACATAAAGATATGATCATGTAACTTCTTTCGTGAAAAAATCTCAAATGGCTCTCTACTGCTTTCTGAGTTAAATTAAAATTTCTTTATCTTTCAAGACTTTCAAAAATTATTGTATCATATTTCTAAACTTATCATCTGACTTCCAGTTTTTACTTTCACTTGTTCAAGCTCTCAGATTTTCTTTCTTTCCCTTCTGTGCCTTTCCCAAGAAGCAGTTATATTTAACATATATATATATATATATGTTACATATATATATATAAATACACATATACATATACATATATATGTGGCCACACACACATACCTTCACACATATTCACTTCCATCCACATATCCACATACCCACATATCTATATCTGCACATAGATACAGAAACACATATACACATCTACATATACTCAGATATATATACATATATCCACACACATTTACTCATATGTAAATGTGCATTTAAAACAATTTTAGTATGGCTAATATATAATATAGATTTGTTTTCTTGAATAAATCTTTAAGTTTGAATTTGTCTAAGGTTAATAATTACTAGTCATACTCTTTTTTTGCTAATAATTTGACTCTCCTTCTGTGTTGCAGTACCTATGTACATTTCTTCTTCCCTAATCCTGTTAACACATTTGCTTTAATTCTGCTCCTTAGCTTGGCTTGCTATTACTTAACCTCTCTCACACATTGAAACTTCCATTGCCTTCTTCCCCCACTCTTTGCTTCCTGCTTTATCCATCTCTCCTCCATTAATTTTTAATACATTTTGGAGGGCACTATATCTGTCATGGTATATATGTAGTGTTGCCTATATAGCCCATTCCCAATGTGAGTACATTTTCGGAACTATGAACTCTCTTCCCCTTTCTAAAGCCTCTATGTAACTTTTCCTTCACACCTCATTTTTATAAATCTTTCTTTTGTGCTATCCAATTACTGATGTCAATCTTAAACATATGATATACATTTATTTCGATGTAAAGAAAGATAAATAATTTATCCACCTCAAGTGCCTTGAAATTAATCTTTGTAGGTAGAGCATATGTTGGGAGCTGAGATGCTTTCCACATGTGCTTGGACCTCTGTCTGTGATGTGTCCTTGGGCTGTTCTTAGGTGGCTGTGAACCCTGGGATCATCAAGCATAAGGGGTGAGCCAGGAAGGAAGTCCTATTAAGGACCCAGGACAGGAAAACTCTGTGGATGGCCAGGAAGATAAGCAACCATTTCCGAGCTTGGTAGTCTGAGTTGAGAAGTCAGCTCTACATAATAGAGTAGGTCAAGCTATGAGACTAGATAGTCTGAAGAGAGGAAGCAGTCCAACTCAAATATTCAGAGCAAAAAAAAAAGTGCACTTGATGGGATATATCTGTTGTATGTGGGGAAGGGATGGTCCTCTTTCATGTAATTTTTGTCTTTGTGTCTTTGTGCAGAATGTCCTTGTCATGTCGTTTCTGTAAGCTAGAATTAAGTCAAAAGAGTAAAGGTCTGATTTTCCTGTAGACTCCAACTTTGACCAAAGTTGGAGTTCTGCAGGAAAAATTAACTAATTTTTGAGAGTAATGATTGAGAAATTTGGCAATTGGTCATGTCAAGATTTCAAAGTGCTAAGCATAAAACAAATGCTATATGAGTGTGAATTTCTTTATTGAATTTAATTGCTTCATATTTGGTACCTTAATATGGGTTTTTAGATGTGACCAAAATACAATAGCAATGTTGAGATAAATGAATTTTATGTACGTGTGTAAGGTAGTTTAGGAGCAATTAAATTAGGGTTTCCTGGAGGAGGATAATGCATAGAGTAAAGAGAGTCTCTTTCTTTTTCTTCCTTTTCCTTGATTCCCTGATTGCAGCAGGAACATGTGGGACGAGAAAGAGAAAGAAATTAAAACAAAGTTGTAATTTTTAATTTAATAAAGTAAGCCAAGTTAATTTAGGGGAAGTCACATGTTTGTATTCTCCTAATTATATAGTATGTTGCTGTCTAAAATATATGTTGGGTAATTCATAAAATTATGAGCTATGCCTTAAAATTTTGTAAGCTCTGCTGGATATATGTATAAATTTATGAAATCTGGTCCAAAGTTATTTAATTGCAATTCTTAAAGGTTTTTTGTTTGTGTGTGTGTGTGTGTGTGTGTGTGTTTAGGAGGTGATTTAACTACAAAGGACAAGAAAGATTTATTTGCAAAAGCAATTAATAGTTTGAATGGAGCATCTAGTTAGAAGGGTTATTGGTTTGGAGCATTTTGGAGAGAGGGAAAGAGTATGTTAGAGAGAAAGAGAAAGAGATTGGATGTGTTACAGGGGAAGAAATGGGATGAGAGAAAAAAAGGAGAAAGAAAGAGTAAAATGGCACGATGAAAAATAGGGAGAGAAAGGAAGAGAAAAGGATAGCATGTTACAAAAGGGGAGAAGAGTTAGGTTGCACAGAAAGAAGCAAGCTCCTAGTGGAACTTACCATTTGCCAAAGGAAAGAAGATACCCCATGAGATCTAACTGATGAGCTGGACACTGGGGAACTTGGCACCCTAAAAAGTTAGCTATGAAAAGTGGGGTCAGGAAGCATGGTGGAGTTGGGAGGGTTGCCAAGTTGAATAAGGGAAGGAGTAAGAGCAAGATCTGTCAAGAGATAAGTAACTTCCCCCTCTCCCTTGCTGACTGAAACATTAAATTGCTTTTACTATTTAAAGGAGCAGCCCACATTTACATAGTGTTAATGACTGAATGTTTTATTTTTAATTTTCAACTCTATAGCTGTTTATATATTCTAAGAAGTTTGTTGAAACTGCAAGTTTTCTGAAGGTGATATATTTTTACTGAGATCTCTATTTGTCTTCAACAAATAATTTAATGTTTATCTAAGTGCATAATGCTCTATTTGTTTTTGATAACAAATATGACCAATAGTTTTCTTGAAGTACCTGGAGCAAGATTTAAACCTGATCTAATAGAGTATGCAAATTGTTTGTGAGGTATTTTTATTTTATATAAACCTTATTGTACATGTTATTTATATTTCAAAAGTTTATAAGGACCCCTCAATTGGAGGAAGTTGAATTAACATTTTTTAAGAATGAAAAAATGATTAATGTTAATTCTGAAAGGTTCTTTTATGTGAAATTAGGATATTCTGTATGAGTTTTAAATGATTGTATTGAATCATCCTGCATTTCCTCATACAGTTTCCAGGCAAGTTAATTCTGAAAGGACTGTTAAAAAGGTCAGTACATGTGTCCCTTGCAGGAGCTTCAAACTGCTTTGGATTTTGTTAACACATCTGTACTATGGTCTAAAAGCTTTCCCTTATAAAGCTCTAGAGTTTTTGCCAGGGGAGATCATACTCACTGAAGGGCAGAGTGTTTTACCCATTGTCCCTACTCCTTTGAGGAGACAAACACATGAATTTGGGGGAAATATTCTTTGGGATTTACCCTAGGAAAAGCTGTTTGGAATAGAGGCATTCATGATAGACTCATCCCCCCCCCCCCACTCCAGTTTTCCTTTGGGTGGGGTTCCTGGTTACTGTGCCACTCCAATGACTGGGTTTCCAAGACAGATAGTGGGAGTTGGTGGAAGTGGGGTCACTGATTCCTGCTCATTGTTTTAAGCAGCTGTTAAGGACCATGCCTCGGTAAAGGACAAGTTAATTCTCCAAGAGTTTCCACGGCTTCATAAACTTGAAGGAGTTGCAAAGCAGCCTTTGCAGATGTTCCTTGAGGATTGACAATGAAATAAATTAGAGGCAAGAAGGAAAAGGAGAGAGGTCAGATAACGCAACTGCCTCTCAGTCTCCTTGTATCATCATTATCATTATCCTCCTCCTCCTCCTCATCATCATCCTCTTCCATGAAGAGATCTATTCTACAGGTCTGAGTTAGACCTCCAGCAGCCACTGGCAGGTGGTTCCTATATCACAACAAGCAACAATATCCTGTCACCCTCTTGTTTATGCACTTAATCTTTAGAATAGTCCAAGATTTAGCCAAGTTCAGGAGTAGCTAAAGTGGTTCCTGAAAGTTTCCATTGATGTTCTGGGGTTGGTTCTAAATGTTAGAGGGTGATTACAGTTAGTACTGAAGAGGGACAAGCCTGAAAGTCTAAGTCACAGAGATTCCCTAGTGGAAGAAATATACATTAGGACTGGTGTGAGAAATCTTCAAATGGATGAAAAAGAGGGGAGAGAGAGTGAGATAGACAGATGAAGCTTTCTCAAGAAGTCTATGAGACTAGGTCTAAGTCACATGATCCCTATTCCCAGAGCCAGAAGATCAGGTCTTGGGTCCAGGTTGCAGGAAGTCACATAATCTCTAGGCCTAGAGGTCTCTAAAGGCCAAGACAATGGTCAGTGACAGAAAGAGATAGAAAGTGATGTGACCTACAGGAAGCAGACAACATTGGTGACCATTAGTCAGTGATGACTACTTCCTTTTATCTATCCAATGAAAAGACTTGGATCTTTTGCTATTTAGCCAGCTTTATTACTTTTGCTTGTCAGGTCAAGCACATGGTTGGAATATATATATATATATATATATATCTTAGATATTGGTTCACATACATTACATGTTAAATTTTGTATTAAGTTTGAGTCTGGTTGAAAGAAAATCCTGAAAATCTACAAGTTTGTTGAATGTTTACTTTTTAAAAATTTTGGATAATTTTGCTGAATATATTGTGAGGCACAGGCCTAATTATCTTGATTGCAGGAATATATGATTCCAGAAGCTGCAGCCTTTTATTTTATTCCTTATAAATTCTGTAAAATTCTTAGTATAGCTCCAGCATATTGAATTTCTTGTTTCTTGCAAAAAATTTCTCTTTCTCTGGGGGTTTTAAAATTTGACAATAATATTTCTATGTGCTTTTCTCAAAAGATTTCTTTGAGGTGGTGAGGTGGATTTCTATCTTTACTTTACTCTCATGTTCTATCATTCTAGGATAATTTTCTTGCATCATTTCTTGCATTATTGTGCCACCATTAATTTTTTTGGTCACAGTTTTCAGGCAGTCCAATTATTCTTATATTTTCTCTTCTTGATGAATTCTCCAGATCTGTTGTGTTTCTTATTAGATGTTTCACATTCTGTTTTAATTTTTTCATTAGTTATAGTCTGTTTTGTTATTTTTTGGTCTCTTATAGCTTCACTGTCTTCCCCTTGCCAAATTCTAATTTTCAAAGTGTTAATTTCAATTCTTTGTATCTCATTTTGTAATTGGATAACATTTTTCATAATCTTTTTCTTGGATAGTTTTAATTTTAATTAACTTTTAAAGTTTCTCCTCAATGTCTCTCATTTGATTTTTAAATTCTTTTTTGAGTTCTATAAATTCTCCATGACACAGAGTCATTTCACATTAATCTTTGGGGTATTTTTTTTTTTTTTTTTACTTCAGTGTCCTCCTCTGAAGATGAATCCTGAGGGACTTCCTATTTCCATCATAAGTTTCGATTGGGGTCTTTCTTCTTGCCAATTTTTTTTTTAATTTGAGAAGGATTTTGTTGTTGTTGTTGTTGTTTTTAAATGACAAGTTTTATTGTAAGTACCTCTTATTGTCGGGTAAGGATATGGTGAATCTAGCTTCACTTCAGCACTCTTTTGACTTGCAATCCTACATCAAAATGCCCACCCTCCAGAAACTGCCAGCAGCTAGTGTCCCTGCCTTACTGTTTCTGTACTCCCTGGGTGTGCTAGTTCCTTCTCCATTAGGGCTATATTTCTGCAGCACAGCTGGGCCTCACATTCCCAAACTGCTAAGATTCATTGAGTCTTCTAGGACTCAAGCCTTTCACGCTCCATGCAGTCTAGGAGGTGAAATTTCCTGTGATCTCTGTTGATGCTCCTGCCAAACATAGCTAGTTCCAGGGGTCCCCAATTGATGATTCTGAGAATACAGCCTGGAAGTGTTTGCATTTCACGCATGTTAATCCCTAGCCTGGGTTCTTTCTTCAAATCTTCTTGGTTTATATCAGGACTCCTATTTTGCTCCAAGTCTTCTTGAATTTTCATCAGTCTATGTTCACTTCGAGGTGCAAATTTAATGTGTTTTTGAGGGAAATCAGGAGAGCTTGCAATTTACTGACCTATCTTCTCAAATCTCAGATCTACTTCCATCTTCTCAGAATCCTCACCCTACCCATTTATTTTTAGCAATATTTTATTTTTGCCAATTGAATGCCAAAATAACTTTTACATTTATTTTTTTCATCTTGAGCTCCAAATTCTCTCCCATCTCCTCTCCCTTGGAAATTTGATATAAGATTTATGTGCATGTTCATGCAAAACATTTCCATATTAGTCATGACATAATAAATAAATACAGGACTCCCTCCAAAAATATGAAAAAAATAGAGTTAAAAGTAGTAAGTTTTAATTTACATTAAACTAAGTTCTTTCTTTGTGTTTTGATTTTATTTTCTTATCATGAGCCCTTTGATATTATTTTGGAGCATTATACTGCTGAGAATAGTTAAATCATTCACAGATGGTCATCAACAATATTGCTGTTACTTTGAACACTGCTTTCCTACTTCTGTTTATTTCATTTTGCTCCGTTCATGTAAATATTTCCAGATTTTTTTTTTCATTTCTTTTCTTTTTCCTTTTATTTTTTTGTGGCAACTAGAGTTAACTATGATTTCTATGATATCAAGGATTTTCCTTGATAGTTCTTCAAAAGATGATATCTCAGCTCTTTTTGTTAAATTATGCCTTTCAAATAGTTTAATGTTTTAAATGATCTCTCCTGATCATTGTATGTCATGGCTGAACAAGTTGTGGTATATAAAGTTGAAGCAATATTATTGTTTTGTAAAATGATGAAAGAATTTATTTTAGAAGGACCTTGAAAGATTTATTTGAACTGATTCTGAGCTAAATAAGCAGAATAAGGAATAGGTTGTACACAATAACAGTCAGTGTGTGATGATCAACTAGAAAAGGCATTGTTCTTCTCACTGGTTCAGTGATCCAAAGCAATCTGAATACACTTTGGACGGAAAATTCTGTCTGCATCCAGAAAAAGAACTGCACTTCTGGGAGTGCAGAAACAGTAAGGCAGGGACACTAGCTGCTGGCAGTTGCTGGAGGGTGGACATTCTGATGTAGGATTGCAGGTCAGAAGAGATTGCTGAAGTGAAGCTAGATTCACCATATCCTTACCAGATAATAAATTGAATATAAATTAACATATGGCATGTTCACTTCCTTTTTCTCTCTTTTTTAAAATCTCGCCCATGGTTTTTCCATTTTGCTCTGATTTTTCTTTCCCAACATGATTCACAAAGCAATGTGTATTAAAATAAATAAATTTACTACAATAAAAATAAAAAGAATAAATATTATGATTGGCAAATGGAGAAGCAGGGTTCAAGGTAGAGTTGGTATGGGCTCTTAGATTCTAGTCACATTTGGGAATAAGATTTTTTTTTATCAGTACTTGGAAGTCACAATTTAGAATAATACTGATTTAAGCCTGTTATGCTTCAATTTCAAAATTGAAAAAAAATGGGATATTTGTAGATTCTCTAAAATTTAAGACAAATATTTTCTTAGTCTTAGTATATAAAGTATTCAATAAGAATTTACAACTAATTCATTAAAGCATAACATCCCTTGCGCTGTGTAATGCGAACTGGTATTCTAGTGAAGCTGGAGGAAGGATACCTTGACATACCTACAAAGGATCTGACATTTATAATTAAATAACCAGGGAGATATAACAACTTCAGATATTGCTCTTCTTATAGAGATCCAAAGAAATGAATAAACCAAATTGGATTGACCTGTAACTGCTATCATGAATATGATTGTATATGATGTTCTCTGGACAAAGGGCCATGGTAGAGCAATGTTTATGGCCTCCTAAAAGCTTTTAAGGATGCAAGGTCATATTAGGGGAGAAGGCAGAGTGTAATGAAATATGTGGGAAAGAAAAGGAAGGAAGATAAGAGAGAGAAAGAGAAAGAAATGATTTTGTCAATCTCCAGATTAAATAAAAAGGATATGTATCTGGTATTCCCTTTACTCGGTTAGATACATACATAACAATCATAATAAGGAAAAAAAAACTATTGTCCGTATGCTTAGCTGGTATTCCCTTTACTCGGTTAGATACATACATAACAGACATAATAAGAAAAAAATTATTGTCAATATGCTTAGCACTTGTAACTTCAAGGAGCATTTCTGGTACTTTCTTTCTAAGAGAAAATAAATAAGCAAACCTAGTTACACTGTAGTTCCATTTTTTCACAAATACTACAATTTGTGTAGTGTTTACTAAACAGCTTATAACTAGCATTTAGGGTCCTTGGGCATATCTTCTATGTGTTTATTCCTAGGCTCTCCTTCTTTAATGTTTTGTAGTGAGGAACCTGGCAGATTACAGCATCTGCTAATCTAAATATTAGGAGAAAAGATGCAAATATATAAACAGTAACTGAAAATGTCTAACATTGGTATAAATGGATATTTATATAGCAATTTAATTTTTTGAAAGTACTCTAGATTCATGATCTCAATTGATATTAATAACCATGTGACATAAAATACTTCAGATATTTTATTTTAAATAAGAAAAAATTGAGGTTCAAAGAGGAGGTTCTTTTCCATTTAATAATACAATTGGCTAATGTCATTCAAGATAGTTATTTTAAAATAATACTCTACTCTCAGTTCTGATTGGTTTATTTTTTAGATCTTTTCCAGACTTTACAATATAATTCTCCTACAAATGTAAAGTTTTAGTGATTATTGTTCTATAATATTGGCCATGACCTATTGAAATGCTAATTACTTGTTTACCAAATCTAATGAAATAAAGCCACCCCCAAATGACAGGAAACACATTAAAACTAATCTTCCAGGAAATTACTTTTGTCTGGGTGAACTGGTTTTCAATCCTCAGACCCAGCAGGAGAGATGAATTGATTTTTTAAAAAATATTCATTGGACGGGTTTATTTGAATAAGGGGTTAATATATATTTCCAAAAAAATTATCCTTTGTCTTATTTTTCTTGAATCTGAGTCAGATTATAGAACACTAATTTTATATATTTCTTGTAAATAATATGCGAAATGAAGCAGTATATTAAAAAGATATAGGCTGGAATAAAAAGACCTAGGTTCAAATCCTCCTGAAGTTCACCAAGCAGCATGGCTTTGTCAAATCACTTATGATACTTGAACCCATTTCCTTCTCTGTAAAAATGAATGGTTGCACTAGATGATGTATGTGCATTCTGTGTTGAAATATGTAATTCTATGATATTTAGGAAATTCATCATATTATATAGAGATATTGTGATATGGTTTTACAGTAATATTTTTGAACATATATTCAAGAACAATTAATTTAAAGTTCTGTCTCTAACAATTGCTACTTGCATTGTCATAGCTGTTGTTATTATAGTTGTTATGTTTCACTCATATCTAACTCTCTGACCCCATTTTATATTTTCTTGGCAAAGATATTGAAGTGATTTGCCATTTTCTTTTCAAAATAATTTTAATGAACTAAATCAAACAGGGTTAGGTGACTTGTCCGGGGTCATCCACTAATAGGTGTCTGAGATCAGATCTGAACTGAGATCTTTTTGATCCCAGGCTCATTCTCTATCCACTACATCATATTGTTATAAGTAACTCAATCAATGATCCTCAATTCTTTCTCCTATAAAAATAGAGGTATCCTACAACTTTTACAATGTGTCCTTCAACTCCATGTATGATCTTATTCTCATTTGCAAAATGTATATAATAATATTTGTGGTAATTACATCAAATATTTGTTGGGAATTTTAAATGATATAATACATATGCATTGCTTTGCTAACTTCAAAACAACATATAAATGTCAAGTATTATATGAAAAACATTTAGTAAACATCATTATTTCTCACATCTCTTGATACTTTCAACATTTTTAAGTACTCTCATGATTTTTGCCTTTTTCAATCTTCATAACTCTATATTATAAGTAAATGTTTATCATTTGTATTTCATTAATTCAGAAACCAAGACATAGGGTAAGCAATTTGACTAAATTAACATAGTTTGTTTATTGATAGTAAAAACCATAACAGCCTTCTTAATCCTAGTTCTCTATCCATTCCATTGTACGTTATTTTTTTAAAATTTTACACAAGTAGTTATTATGATGGTTAGCATTTATGATTCCTCAAGGTTGTCAAAACACTTAACAAATATCTCATCATATCTTCATATCATCCATAGAAGGTACATGCTATGATTACTTTTACTTTATATTTGAAGAAGTTGAGGTACACATAGTATAGGTGACTTCCTCAATATCTGAGTCCATTAGTATATGAGGGACAATTTTACTCTATGTTTTCATGACTCCCAGGTTGAACTCTCTCTCTGCTATGTCTAGATATCTAGAGAAAACATAGATATCAGAATTTTTTGGCTGGGCTGAAAGTGCATTTTAATTTATGAAAGAACAAATAATTTTATTAAGTATAAATTTTGTTTGTTTCTGTTGCTATTTTGTAATTCTCTGAGCTTTTAATGATAAAGTAAAATTGAGGTCAATGTCAGTGAATTATTTATCAAGAAGTCTTTAATGAAATGAAATCAAGGAAGGCAAATGACTTAGCACCCAGAGAAAATGTGTGTAAGAAGGCTATTTAAGACTGTCTTTGAAACTACAAGCAAGGGAAAGTTTCATTTATTGTACATATACATAATATTGTGCTGGAATAGAAGGAAGGCAAGAAAATTAGTAGTTATGGGCTTTATTACCAATTTTATCACTGGTTAACTATGCAAGACCTCAATTTCATCATCTGTTAATTTAACAACTTAATAAAAAGTGATTAAGTATATACTATATGTAAGTTACCATCACCTGAGCTAAATGAGAAAGATTGAATTTGATCATCTCTAAAAATCTTTACTTTTTTTTTATTTTTAAAAATGATCAGTTCTGTGAATATGCTTATACTGCATCAAAATAGCAAGTCAATTGAAAACAACAATAACAAAATCAATCAGCTATGATCTATGATCTACTTAAACTCTCCCTAACACCCCAAAATAAAGAATATTTTTAACCATATACAAACATTTTACTTTTAAGCTAATATTTTTTACTTTGTTTTGAATAATGTAGGAATCACTCTTTCTATTCATTTAACATATATTTCTAATGTAGTCTTTTTGGCCTTATGCCATAAAGATGGTTAATTATAAAATACCACTGCACTGAATTTCTATTGTGGTTGTTTTTAAAATCTTCTCTATGCCTTTGTTCCCATGATATAAAATCCAAGTGAAAACTACAAAAAAAAAAAATCTTCACTTCCCCCCAACAACCAATTTAAGGTCTCATACTCAGGAAATTATAAATATTTTAATAATGAATTGAAATTTACAGCTCTCATGGATATGTTTGGTTTCTTTTATACCCTATACCATTGATTCTAAATACATACTATTAGAAAGGAAGACTCTTAGAAATGAGTAATATACATTTTGAAAATATCTGTCTTGTGGATTTGAATAGGAAATAGCAATTTTAATTATATTCAAATAGAAGAGGCTGCTCAAGATAAATGTTAAGACAATTGCTTTTTTAAGCCATTCTGCTAAGATAATGAAGAAATACATAGCTAATAAAGGATATTTAAGGGAGTTTCTCTTTTAATCAATATTGTACTAATAATATTTCTAACCATATAATTGTGATGTTCATTTGAAAAAAAGAAGAGAATCAGATTTCATATGACAAAGATTGTGTCCCCAAATGTGACAAAAGCAAACCAATCTCTCTGAAGTACTCAAATTATAATCATATAGGGTTCTTTGCAAACCATAATTACGTAGCATCCCTATAATTTCACTGAGCACAAAATTAGCTCCTGCAGACTTCTGTTATTATTTCTTTCTACTAGAGGTGATACAATGGGTTCTTTTCATTTTAACACAGAGAGAATATGATCCTACACATTACTGTAATCATTAGATTCATTCTAATAAAAGAATATGAATATTAGAAAGTGTAAGATTTGTAATGCTGAGATTGTACTGGGCCTCTAGAATTCAGTTTTGTTACTTACACTTTCTAGATAACTACTGCCTTCTTTCATTCTTTTTCATAATAGTGTATCGTCTTACAATTTCTTTCAAATGTCACCATTTCCCTAATAACAAGGGAAAAAACAACTGATTTTTGACATTTTCACAATTAATTTTATTTATTTTCTTCTGTTAAAAAAGCTTAGTGAAAAAGATTGTAAGATGGTCTTATAGGCAGAAAGAAAAAATTCCAATCTCAACTCAGACATAGGGCTATGCTATTCTGGACAAATCACTCAAACTTTCAGTGCCTAAGCAAAAATAAATAAATAAATAAAAAATTGCAGAGAAGGCACATACTTCCTCTGGTAAGGATTTTGGTATAGTGCAGTTACCATATCAATGACATAATAGGACTTAACCTTATCCCACTTACAGTAAGTTATTCCATTTCACATAAAAAGTCATATTCAGAAGAAAAATGTATGATATTCCAGACACATATTTTACTTTATCTAATCACATGATCTTTGGTTTGTTTGGTTTTTTTGTTTGTTTGTTTTTTTAGGTATCTGAGTTGAATATGCACACAAATAAACTAGAAATCAAATGTTTAACATTTATTTCTTTATTTCCTTCCTTTCTATAAAAATCCACTAGGTGTCAGTGTTAAGGCACAATAAAATAAACATATTGTGAAAAATATAGGACATGTATATTCTTTATGCCTCTGGGGGCAGTAGCTCTGATACTTTCTGGTCATAAAGATGACAGTTCACTTTCAACAAATATTTAAGAAAAGCTTCCTTCTCTTGGAATTAGATGTTCTTTTACCCTTGGCTATGGTAACTAGACAAACAAGTGGACACAACTGGGCTATAGGGGGTTTGCTTTGTTTAATGGCATAGGTTGTATCTATTTGGGGGTAAGGATACAATAGGATATATCAGGACATCTAGAAAGCCTTAAATATACTTTGAAAAGGATAGCACTGAAGTAAGAAGCATTTTGTATCTAATATGATATAGTGTATCTATTTATATTAGTGTATATGTGTGAAATAAAATGTGCATATTAGAAACCATCAGGTACACAGCACAAAGTTAAGTGCTGAAATATGTAAAATGTAGATAGGACAGTAGCTTTAGTTCAACAAGAGAAGAATAAACAAAATATTATGTGAGATATTGCTAGGTAGCAGAGAAGATAGAATATGGGGTGGTAAATCAGGAACAACTGAATTCAAATTCAGCCTCAGACATTTACTATCTGGGTGATTCAGGTCACAGTGACTTGAATCACTTAAGGAAGTCATTTAATCTCTGTTTGGCTCTGTTTCCTCAACTGTGGAATGAAAATAATCCTAATTCCTATTTCTCAGGGTTCTTGTCAGATAGGATAACATTTGTAATGGAAAAAAAAAAAAAACACACCTGGCATATGTTAAGTATGATATAAGTGTTTATTCCCTTTCCTCTTCCCCAATCATGTAATTAAAAGTCCAGAGGAATGAAGGCACAGAGTTTATTTTGTTTGTTTTGGGGAGGAGCTGTCTACTTAGTCTAGAGCATAAAGGTCTTGGAGAAAAGAAATGAACAATATGAGACATGATGCAGTACTAGATTATGGAAGGTCTTGAATAATCTTAGCTATAGGAGCATGGACTTTATGAAATATGAAATAAGCAAATACATAAATGTTCTATGGAGATGAGTGCCAAGACTATGGGAACACAGTCATGACTATGTTTCAGGGAAATTATATTTGGATTGTGTCAGAAGACCTTGAGTTTGACGCATATTTTTTTCCCACTTATACTTTTTTCAAACTTGAACAAATCCTTTAATATTTCTGAAACATTTCTTTTTACCTAAAAGTTAAAGAGGCAAATAGCTAAGTGCTAAAACCTTTCAGAGCTAAACCTATAGACTTATCTTCAAAATATTATTATGTTATGTTTACAAGGTCAGAATGTGAACATGATGGAATGCCAGCAGGTAATACCATTTGGAACCAATTTCAGTTGCCTTAATAAGGGTTAATTAAGTCTTTGTTAATATTGCAGTGAGAGAAAAAGAATTGAGATATATTGAGGAAATAGAATAAATAGATCTTGGTTCCTCTTTTTTTGCAAAAGGAAAGAGAAATGTCAAAAATTACTCATAGTTTACAGACTAATGTCAAAAGAAGGAGCATAGTTAAAGATAGACTTAATGTTGGAAATCCTTGAAATACTGGTAGAACATTCATTTAGACATGTTCTAGTTGAAATAAGGATGTGGATTCCAAATGCATGCTGTTGCTGAAAATATAAATGTAGTTGAAATCTTCATAAAATTAACAATTTGAATCCATGTGAGTGCCTGGATTTTAGAGAAAGGGTAATGTGCATAAAGAAGGAAAGTCTAGATCAATGAGGAATATGTCCTTTAAAGAATCTGAAAAAAGAGAATGAGGAGTTATATTCAGAGTAGTTGAAAAACAATAAGAACTAGGAAAGTGTATTTCATAAGTCAAGGAAGGTGAACTATTCAGATATTTGTCAATAATGTCAAAACTGCAGAGACCTGAAGGATCTATAGATAAATGCAAAAAAATATATTTAGGGGTCCCTGAATTTGGAAGGGGAAAAAGTACACCTTTATGATTATTAGCCTCTAATAAAAATGTGATATTTCCTTCAATTATTTAAAAACATTATTCTGAAAATAATGTGAATAAGGTTTTGCCACACTGACAAATTCCATGATACAACAAAAGTTAAGATAGAGAAAAGACTTCCCAGGACAACACTGATGCAAGAAAATATAATAATAATAAAAAAAAGTAAGCTGAAGAGAAAGATAGCAGTAAGAAAGCTAATAAGTGAGGTGAAGGTAACTTCCTCAATCTGCTAAGTATCCTAAAGGAGGAAACAGAGAAAAGAGTAGTAGATGAATGAGATAAAAACTTCAAAAAAATTTTTTTTCTTAAAATTAAGAAGCATGCTTTGAGGAAGGTGGCAGGATATGACAGTTAAATTAAGAAATGAAGCTCATGTTGCAAGGGATAATGTTGTAAAAAAAAATTACCCTGGAATGGGTTCTGTCAATAAAAAGTTATTATAAAAAAATAAATAAATTTCCCTTTCAAAATTAAAAAAAAAGAAATGAAGCTCATATAAAAAGAGAAGATATCAATATATTTTGTTAATGAAATTTGGCCTGGCAGATTAGAGGGAACAGGGGAGAAAGATTGAAGTTACAGGAGAGAATGGGAATAAGTGCTTTGGCAAACCCTAGGAAATAATAAGAGAAGGTACTATGGGAGCATATAGAAACCTTGTTGAGAAGTAGAAATATATATTTTTATGTCAAGAGGAAAATAAGATAATGAGAATAACAATGCTGGGAATATTTGAGAAATATTTGAGAGAGCTGAAGTGAGTTCACATCAAATAACCTCAATCTGTAAAATAGGAGTCTAAGTCCTTTATTGTAAGTGATAATATGGTGATAACAGTATATTTCGTGGTAAGAGAAGAGAAGAAATAGGAGCAATCATTGTTGGAAATAGGATAGAATAATAACGATGAGAGAATAGAATGTAATCTAGAGGGCAACAGTTTGCATTTTTGTCTTTGTTTAACCCTCACCTAACCTTTACAGGCACATGGAAGGCACTTAAAGAAATGCTTGTTAAAATGTTTTTTTTTTTTTTTTTTTTTTTTTTTAATGGTGTGTGGAATCAGATGAAATAGAAATTTTGGTAGCAGCACTCAGCAGGATTGGATCATTACTTTAAAATATCAAAGTAGGAGTTATCCAAGAAAGGGGCTTCACAGTTTGAAAGTAGCAAAAGTTGGGAATGGGGATGGTGAAGGGATTCCAGTACAATAACTAATAAAGCTGCTAAATTAAAATAAAGTTCCTTTATATAACCTGTGTTTCAGAGCTAAAGCTCTGATTTTTTATGGATTAGGTCCAATTTTGAACTGAAGGTTTTCCACCAATCATGCAATTGGCTCATATTTACTCTCACATGGTATCAATTCAGATTATCAGGATTTGAATCCTATTCACCATCCATTCAAATATACTAAAGCTTACAATATGTTGCTTGTAATCTATTGCATGTAACACATTGAATAACAATTAGATTTATCTGATGAAAAACTAACAAAGGTATCATCTCTGATGATAAAGAATTAAAATACCACTCCTACTTTATCTAGTATTATCTCCCACATCATCTGTGGTCAAAATAGAACTGACTTCCTTTCTTAAGACCTGCATAGTTTGAATATATATTGTGATACATGTATGTCTGTGAAGAGAAAGTTCTAGGTCTCTTCTCCTCCTGTAAGGCTCTATTAACTGTACAAATTAAGAAGGTTTCCAGGATTATGAACTATGTAGTTCTCTCTGACTTAAAGATTTCAATTACTGGGGAAAGGATCTACTATTTGAGAAAAAAAAAAAATTATAGGTATCTACATATTGTCTGACAAAAATTAGGGCTAGACTAATTTTACCTCACTTACTATAATAAAGTATAAATGAATACATGACCTATAGATAAATTGTATAAATATTTTATATATAAATATATTCAAAGTTATATCATCTAAGCATAATGAAGAAAGGTAAAGAAGATATATATATATATATATATATATATATATATATATATATGTATACATATATATGCATGTATGTGCATATGTGGATTGTATTTGTGCTTTTATGTAAATGTTTTTAAACATCATTTATGCTTATATATACATATATGTGTATATAAAAATCTTTTGTATTGTCAAATTATTTTTATGAATACCATGCTACTTTCCAGCATGAGATTATCATTTTATAGTATGGTTGTAATTCTGGCACTCCAGTGAAAGTACTAGTTAAGCATCTCTATTACTAACTCACACCTATTGTTTTCCTTGAAATTCTTGGTCAAGTTTGTCTAAATAAAATTTATTATTATTTTGCCTGGATCACTAAAATAAAAATTTGGTAGTTTAATTTGGTATTGTGCTAAATATATTAACCAATTATATTATATTGTCATAAACTAGCCAGGAACAATGAATATTTCTTTTTTTATAAAAAAAATATTAGTATAATTGTATTCATAAAAGTTCTAAATATATTTTGATTGGCTGACACAGATATTTGGTATATTTTGTAATTATCATGAATGCTTTTTCATTTTCTCTTTCTACTGCATTTTTTCAGGTTCTATAAATTATAAATACTTTTTAGATTCCTTTAAATTTACTATTTATAGGAATATCATTTCAAACTTTGAAAGTTGAATTTTTAGCATACTCTAGATGAATAGTAATAGTTGGGAAAAAAAGTAATAAGCATTTGTGACTTTTTTCCTATGTTTATGTTTAATCCTTCAGTGTTATTTTTCTTATCCTTTTAGAAAGTAAACTTTCTAGAAAAAAACATAGTATATTTGCATACAAATATGTTATATATTTATGTGTGTGAGTGATTCATAAATAGGTGGTCAAATAATATAAATAAGCAATTCTAAAATTAAGCAATGGAAGCCATCCAAAGTAAAAAAAAATTAAATTATTTAAACAACTAATAATGATAGAAACACAAATTAAGTAAAATATAAAGTTTTCTGTTTGTTTGTTTGTTTGTTTTTTTATGTGTTTGCCTTCCTATCTTTAGGATGTCCTTATACTTTACTCTCCATTCAGTCTCTACAAATCAGTTATAATGAACTTCTTGCTTTTATTCCCATAAGACTAGTGATTTCCAAACTACATAAATTCTGTTTGGTGTCTTCTATGTGTGGAATCCTTTCTTGTCCCATCTTTATTTCCTTCCTTTTCTGGCTTGCTAGAAATATCAGAGACAAGTCACACTTTTCACAAGATGCCTTTACCAGTTTCCCTTTATGTTCTTTTCTTTATTTTAAGCTTTTATGCAATCAGTATTACCTATATTATATTTTGTAGTTGTTTACGTGTTATCTCCTCTATGTTCTTTCTGACAAAAATAGTTGGGGAAAAGTGGAAAGAAGTTGAGCAGAAACTAGATAAAGTCCAACATCCCAGAATGCATGACAAGTTAAACTAAAAAGGTGTACATAATTTATATTTATATGTTTCTGTTATAAGCAAATTAGGGAAGCATGAAAAATTTTACTTGTCAGATCTATGAACAAGAGAATCATTGTGACCAAAGAAGTGATAAATAGGACCATGGAAAATAAAAGAGATGATTATGATTATATAAAATTAAATATACATACATATATTATATATATAATATATATATTTTGCACAAGCAAAACCAATGTAACTAAAATTAAAAGGAAAGTAGTAAACTGAGAAAAAAATGCAACAAGCTTCTCTGAAATTTCACTTTTCTTAAATTGATCAGTTACAATTTTTCAGAAGAAGGAGTCAAAAGTATCTATAATTATAAGAAAAATCCTCCAAACCATTATTGTTTAGAGCAATGCAAAGTAAAATTACTATAAAGCACCACCTTCTACTTATCAGATTGCCTAACAAAGTAAAAGAAAATGGCAAATGCTGGAGAGCATGTAAAAAATATTGGACACTAATGTACTGTTGCTGAATTTGTGAACTGTCCCAATTTTCTAAGGAATAATTTGTAATCATTCCCCCAAAATTATATAATTACACATACCATGGCTCTCCTAGGACATTTTCCAAATAGATTAAAGGACAGGGAAAAGGCTGTACATGTGAAAAAAAAGTATTAGCAGATCTTTTTATAGGGGCAAAAAATTGGAAATTCAAGGTATGCCCGTCAATTTGGAATGACTAAACAAGTTTGTGATGAAATACTTTTATGTCGTAAGAAATAATGAGGGGTTTGGTTCCAGGAAAAACAACACCAACAACAACTAGAAAGATTTGAAGAGCTAAGGCAAAGTAAAGTGAGAGAATAAGAATGCTGTACACTATAAGAGCAATATTCTAATATGAATCAGCTGTTAAAAAACATAGTTAATCTGTGTTTTGCTTTGTTTTAATTTTTGTTTAATTTAGGGTTTTTTTTTAACTTTAGTTACTCTAATCACTACAATGATCCAAGACAATTTTACACCAGTCACAATGAAAAAGGCAATCAACTTTGAAAGAGAACTAATGTCTGAGTGCATTTTTTAACTTTTTTTTTTACTTTTCTTTCCTTTTTTTTAATAACTAATATACTAATATAAACTAATATATCTAAGTTTTCCATAAAACAGGAATTATTGTTACCATTCTTCCCATTTCTAGCAACTAAAACAGTGCCTTGTTCACAACTGGGGCTTACTTATTCTTTTTTGGTTTCTTTTCTTTTTCAAAGTTTCTCTCTTTCTCACACACACACAACTCTATCTATTGATCTGGCAAGAAATATAATGCTCCTTATACATATTAATTCATGCAAAACATATTCCCATATTAGTCTTTTTCCAGGAAAAGAAAAAAAAATTAAAAAACATGATTCAATATGTATTTAGAATTTCTTTACAGGTAAATAGGTTTTTTTTTTCTCTCTCTCTTTGTGAGTACTCTGGAATTATTTGATATCATTAATTGATTAAAATTGCCAAGTCATTCACAGTTG
Organism: Sarcophilus harrisii; assembly: GCF_902635505.1. Taxonomy (NCBI): domain Eukaryota; kingdom Metazoa; phylum Chordata; class Mammalia; order Dasyuromorphia; family Dasyuridae; genus Sarcophilus; species Sarcophilus harrisii. The sequence continues at coordinate 132,476,008 of NC_045428.1, forward strand.
TCATCATTTCAATATTGCTGTTTCTGAGCACATTTTTTTCTGGTTCTATTCACTTCTTTTTCTCTCATTTCAATTGTTTTGTTCTTTTTTTTTCCCTTGTGAAATCATGCTTCTCATAATTTTTTATACCAATTAAGTATTCTATCCTAATCACATATCTTAATATATATAGTCATTCCAATTATTGAATATATTTTAATTTTCCAAATTTTCACCATCACAAAAAGAGCTATTATATTTATAATTATATAAATATATAAATAATATTTATAATTATAGTTATAGATAAACATCAATATGTAGTACGTCTTTGTAATTTTTGTTTTATCTTTTTGAAATAAAGACAAAGTAATAGTATCTCTAGGTCACATGATAGCTAGAATTTTATACTTTTTTGGACATAGCTTCATATTGTCCTCCACAATAGCTAGACTAGATCATAGTTTTGCCATCAGTACATGTTTAGCTGGCTTGTTTACTGGAATATTTTTTCCCTAAATTGATTACTACTTCCATCTATTATTGTCATTTTCTGGAAATACCTCCTAGTATTACTCTAAAAAAAGATAGGTTAGCCAATACATTAATTCTTATTTTTGTAAATATATAAACTTAAGATGAGAGGAGCAAAATGGCAGAGAAGAGACACATCTCTATGTGAGCATTCCCTGATGTCCCTCAGATCAACATCAAAGGAAACTACTTAACTGTTTTTTTGCATGACAAAACCCACAAATATTTGGAGTGTAACACATTTCCAGCAGAAGATATTTTGGAAGAATTCAGAAAAGATCTGTTTCAATCAGGCACAGGGCAAAGAGAGGTGCCCAAGCACAGACATAGTGCAGAGAACCAGAGTGTGTGGCTTCTGTGTGCTGGGAAAATCTACCAGTAGGAATCCACAGCAGTGTTGGCTACTCTGTACTGGTTTCAGGCCAGTGAATTAGCAGATTAGCTGTGAGACATCCAACCCAAATACAAGAGGCAAATAGCCTCTGAACCCTAGAATAATGTGGGACTTGGCCATGCCTTCCCAGCACCAGAAATAAGCAGCACTAACACAGCACAGCCTCTATCATATGTAGAGGAAGCTTGAAAAAACTTTCCTTTACCCTAAGAGCAGACCTCACACTTTTCAATATGGGCAAAAAAGCAAAAAAAAAAAAAAAAAAAAAAAAAAAAAAAGTACTCTGACAATAGATAATTTCTATGGAGAAAGAGAACAGACCTCAAACATTGAAAACACTAAAAGTAAATCACCTCCAGATGAAGCCCCAAAGGGTGATATGAGTTGATTTCCATCTCACAAGTCTTTTTTTTAATTTATTATAATAACTTTTTATTGACAGAACCCATGCCAGGGTAATTTTTTTTTACATTATCCCTTGCACTCACTTCTGTTCCGATTTTTCCCTCCACCCCCTTCCCTAGATGGCAAGCAGTCCTATATATGTTGAATATGTCTCAGTATATCCTAGATACAATATATGTGTGCAGAACCAAACAGTTCTCTTGTTGCAAAGGGAGAAATGTATTCAGAAGTTAAAAATAACCCGGGAAGAAAAACAAAAATGCAAACAGTTTACATTCATTTCCCAGTGTTCTTTCTTTGGGTGTAGCTGCTTCTGTCCATCATTGATCAATTGAAACTGAATTAGGTCTCTTTTTCAAAGAAATCCACTTACATCAGAATACATCTTCATACAGTATCATTGTTGAAGTATACAATGATCTCCTGGCTCTGCTCATTTACTTAGCATCAGTTCATGTAAGTCTCTCCAAGCCTCTTTGTATTCATCTTGCTGGTCATTTCTTGCAGAACAATAATATTCCATAACATTCATATATCACAATTTACCCATTTTGTAATTTTGCTCATATAATTCCTGACTTTCCTTTGGTAGATGGATTACTAAATATTTTATGCTGTTGACAGTTATTTTGAATGGAATTTCTCTTTGTATCTCTTGCTATTGGATTTTGTTGGTGATGTATAAAAATGCTGAGGATTTATGGGGATTTATTTTATATCCTGCAACTTTGCTAAAGTTATGAATTATTTCTAATAGCTTTTTAGTAAAATCTCTGGGGTTCTCTAAGTATACTATCATATCATCTGCAAAGAGTGATAGTTTGGTTTCCTCATTGCCTACTCTGATTCCTTTAATCTCTTTCTTGACTCTTATTGCTGAGGCTAGTGTTTCTAAAACAATATTGAATAATAATGGTTATAGTGGGCAACTTGCTTCACTCCAGATCTTACTGGGAAAGTTTCCAGTTTTTCCCCATTGCATATGATGCTTACTGACAGTTTTAAATATATTCTCCTGACTATTTTAAGAAAAAATCCATTTATTCCTATACTCTCAAGTGTTTTTATTAGGAATGGATGTTGGATTTTATCAAATGCTTTTTCTGCATCTATTGTGATGATCATATGGTTTCTGTTAATTTGGTTATTAATATGGCCAATTATACTTGTAGTTTTCCTAATATTGAACCAGCCCTGCATTCCTGGTATAAATCCTACTTGGTCATAGTGTATTATCCTGGGGATGATTTTCTGTAATCTTTTTTCTAATATTTTATTTAATATTTTATCATCAATATTCATTAGGGAGATTGGTCTATAATTTTCTTTCTCTGTTTGCAGCCTACTTGGTTTAGTGATCAGTACCATGTCTGTGTCGTAAAAGGAGTTTGGTAGGACTCCTTCAATCCCTATTTTTTCAAATAGTTTATATAGCACTGGAGTTAATTGTTCTTTAAATGTTTGGTAGAATTCACATGTAAGTTCATCTGGTCCTGGAGATTTTTTTCTTAGGGAGTTGGTTAATAGCTTGTTCTATTTCTTTTTTAAGATGGGACTGTTTAGGATATTTACTTCTTCCTCTGTTAATTTGGGTAAGCTATATTTTTGAAGGTATTCTTCCATTTCATTTAAGTTGTCGAATTTATTGGCATAAAGTTGGACAAAGTAATTCCTAATTATTGCTCTAATTTCCTTTTCTTTAGTGGCGAGTTCTCCCTTTTCATTTTTAAGACTAATAATTTGATTTTCCTCTTTCCTTTTTAAAATCAGATTTACTAAGGGTTTGTCTATTTTGTTGGTTTTTTTTCATACAACCAACTCTTAGTTTTATTAATTCAATAGTTTTTTTTTTTAACTTTCAATTTTATTGATCTGTCCTTTTATTTTTAGAATTTCAAGTCTAGTGTTTGACTGGGGGTTTTTAATTTGTTCCTTTTCTAGCATTTTTAGTTGCAAGCCCAATTCACTGACCTTCTCTTTCTCTATTTTATGCAAGTAGGCCTCTAGAGATATGAAATTTCCCCTTATTACCACTTTGGCTGCATCCCACACATTTTGGTATGATGTCTCATTATTGTCGTTTTCTTGGGTGAAGTTATTAATTATGTCTATGATTTGCTGTTTCATCCCATTATGCTTTAGTATGAGATTATTTAGTTTTCAATTAGTTTTGGTCTACTTTCCCCTGGATTTTTGTTGAATGTAATATTCATTGCATCGTGGTCTGAAAAGGATGCATTTACTATTTCTGCCTTACTGCATTTGAGTTTGAGGTTTTTATTTCCTAATATATGATCAGTTTTTGTATAGGTTTCATGAACTGCTGAGAAGAACGTGTACTCTTTTGTGTCTCCATTTCATTTTCTCCAGAGATCTATCATATCTAACGTTTCTAGTATTTTATTTACCTCTTTGACTTCTTTCTTATTTATTTTGTGGTTTGATTTATCTAATTCTGAGAGTGCAAGGTTGAGATCTCCCACTATTATAGTTTTGCTGCCTATTTCTTCTTGTAGCTCTCTTAATTTCTCTTTTAAGAATTTAGATCCTACACCACTTGTTGCATATATGTTTAATATTGATATTGCTTCATTATCTATGCTACTCTTTAGCAAGATATAGTGCCCTTCCTTGTCTCTTTTAATTAGATCAATTTTTGCTTTTACAGAGAGGCACTAGGAGGACTGTGCTGCGCCTGTGCTCTGAGACTCACAAGTCTTTCTTTAAAAAATTCAAAAAGGATCTTAAAAGAGAGTTAGAAGAAAAACAGGGAAAGCAAATGAATAGTTGAAAAAATACTGAAGTAAAAAAAAAACAAAAACAAACCCAAAAACAAACAATCAAAAAAACAGGAATAGTGATCCTGACCTCAGATCAAGCCAAAGGAAAAATAGATCTACTTAAAGAAGATAAGGAAGGAAATAATGGGTACTATGCCTAATGAAATATTATCAATACTAAATATACACACCAAATGGTATGGCATCCAAATTTCTAGAGAATTAAGAGAACTGCAAGAAGAAATAGACAGCAAAACTATCAGTGTGTATCTCAATCTTTATCTCTCAGAATTAGATAAAATTCACTACAAAATAAATAAGAAAGATGATGATGAAGTAAATAAAATTTTAGAAAACTTAGATATGATTGACCTTTGCAGAAAATTGAATAGATACAGAAAGAAGTATTCTTTTTTCTTGGTGATTCATGGAACCTACACAAAAATTGACAATATATCAGGACATAAAAACCTCAAACTCAAAAGCAGAAAGGCAGAAATAGGAAGTGAATCTTTTTTCAGATCATGATGAATAATATATATTAAAAGGCCAGGGAAAAATAGAAATTGAAAACTAAACAATCTGATTCTAAAGAATGAGTGGGTGAAATGACAGATCATGGACAAAATTGAAAATTTAATCCAAGATAATGACAATAATGAGACAGCATGTCAAAATTTATGTGATGCAGCTAAAGTAGTTCTTTGGCGAATTTTACACCTCTATGTGTTTACTTGCATAAAATAGAGAAAGAGAAGATCAATAAATTGGGCATGAAACTAAGAAAATTAGAAAATATATATAAACCCCAAATTTATACCAAATTGGAAATTCTTAAAATAAAGAGAAATTAATAAAATTTAAAGTAAAAAGTAAACAAAACTAAGACATGGTTTTATGAAAAAACAAACAAAATAAATACAATTTTAGTTCATTTGATCAGAAAAAGGAAAAAAGAAAATCAAATTCTTAGCACCAAAAATGAAAAGGGTGAATTTTCCACCAATGAAGAAAAAAATTGAAGGAATAATTAACATGTATTTTACCCAACTGTATGCCAATAAATGGTAATCTAAGTGAAATAGATGAAGAATTACAAATAATTACAAAAATATAGATTGTCCAGATTAATAAGGAAATAATTTAACAAGCTATTAATCAACTCCCTAAGGAAAAAAAAATCTCCAGGTGCAGATGGAATTACATTTGAATTCTACTAAACATTTAAAGAACACTAAATACAATATTACATAAACTATTTGCAAAAATGGGGAAAGAAGGAATCCTATCAAATTCTTTTTATGACACATGCATTGTGCTGATACTTAAATCAGGTAGGATCAAATGAAAGAAAGAAAATTATAGACTGATTTTCCTAATGAATATTGATGCAAAAATGGCAAATAAAATGTTAATAAAGAGATTACAGTAAGTTATCCCCAGGATAATGCAACATGATCAACTAGGATTTATACCAGGAATACAGGGCTGGTTCAATATTAAGAAAACTGTTAGCATAATTGATTATATCAGCAAACAAACTAACAAAAATCATATGATTATCTCAATAGATGCCAAAAAAGTATTTTACAAAATACAAAACCTATTCCTCTTAAAAACAATAAAGAGTATAGGAATAAATGGGGTTTTCCTAAAAATAATCAATAGCATCTATTTAAAGCCATTGCCAAGCATTAATTGTAAAGGAGATAAACTAGAACTATTGCCAATAGGATCTGGTGAAACAATTACTATTCAATATTGTATTGGAAATGTTAGCTTTGACAAAAATAAAAGAAAAGAAATAAAGGAATTAGAGCAGGTAATGAGGAAACCATATTATCACTCTTTGAAAATGATATGGTGGTGCAAATGATTCTAGAGAATCAACTAAAAAAACTACTAGAAACAATTTACAACTTTACCAGAGTTGTAGGATATAAAATAAATCATACAAATAATTAGCATTTTTATATATTACCAACAAAGTCCAGCAGCAAGAGATTCAAAGGAAAATCTGATTTAAAATAAATGTAAATAATATTTGTGAGTCTACCTATCAAGGAAAAGTCAGGAACTATTTCCTGTTTTTTTAACACTTTCCACACAAATTGAGTCAGATTTAATCTCTTGTAAAAATATAAAGTGCTCATGGTTAAGCTGAGTTAATATATTAAAAATGACCATGCTATCTAAATTAATCTACTTATTCATTTCCATACCAATCAAATTCCCAAGAAAATATTTCACAGAGCTGGAAAAATATAAGAAATTTCAGCTGGAAGAACAAAAGTCAAGAATTTCAAGGAAATTAATAAAAAAAAATTATTGCTCATGAAGGTGGTTTAGCTGCATCAGATCTAAAACTATATTATAAAGCAGCTATCATCAAAACTATTTGGTATTGGTTAAGAAATAGAGTAGTCAATTAGTGGAATAGGATAGGTACATAGGACAAAACAGTCAATGAATAAGAGATTCTAGTATTTGATAAAATCAAAGACCCCAGCTTTTGTAATAAGAAGTTATTATTTGACAAAATTTGCTGGGGAAATAGGACATTACTATGTCAGAAACTATGCATTTACCCACACCTAATACCATATATCAAGAGAAGGTGAAAATAGATTCATGATTTAGAAATAGTGATTATATACAAAATAGAACAATAAAAGATAATTTATCTTTCAGATTTGTAGAAAAGGAAGGAATTGGTGGCCAAAGAAGGACTCCAATACATTATTGAAAGCAAAATAGATAATATTATGTTAAGTTAAAAAGTATTTGTACAAACAAAACCAGTGCGGACAAGATTAGAAAGGAAGCAAGAAACTGGGAAAAATACATTCAAGGGTTCTGATAAAGGCTTCATTTCTAAAATATAGAGAGAATTGATTCAAATTTATAAGAATTCAAGCCATTCTCCAAACTGATAAATGGTCAAAGGATATGAACAGGCAATTTTCAGATGAAGAGATTAAAACCATTTCTAGTCATATGAAAAATGCTCTAAATCACTATTGATCAGAGAAAGGCAAATTAAGATAACTGTGAGGTACCACTCACTACAGATCTCACAGATGATGATGGGAAAAGATGACAATTTTTGGAGGGGATGTGGGAAAACTGGGACAGTAATACATTGTTAGTGGAATTGTGAACTGATTCAACCATTTTGGAGAACAATTTTGAACCATGCCCAAAGCATTGTCAAACTGTATATACCCTTTGATCCAGCACTGTTTCTACTGGACTTGTATCTTAAAGAGATCATAAAGGAGAGAAAGGTACTCATATGTGCAAAAATGTTTGTGCAGCTCTTTTTATAGTGGCAAGAAACTGTACACTGGGTGGATGCCCATCATTTGGAGAATGTCTGAATAATTACAGTATATAGATGTTATGAAATATTTTTTTTCTATAAGAAATGACCAGTAAGATAATTTCAGAGAGGCCAGGAGAAACTTGTATGAACTGATGCTAAGTGAAATGAGCAAAACCAGGAGATCATTATACATGACAACAGGAAGATTATAAAATGATCTATTTTGTCATGGATTTTGTCAACAATAAGATTACTCAGGGCAGTTTTAATTGTTTTGTGATAAAAAACAAAGCAAAGCAAAGCAAAACAAACAAACAACAACAACAACAACAAACTGTACCCAGAGAGAGGGCAGTGGGAACTGAATGCTGACCACAACATAGTGTTTTCATGCTTTTTGTTGTTTACTTGCATTTTGTTTTCTCTCTCAGTATTTTTTTTCTTTTTGATATGATTTTTCTTGTGCAGCATAATATTTGTGGAAATATGTAGAAGAATTGTGCAAGTTTAAAACATATTGGATCACTTGAAGACTTAGGAATTTTGTGGGGCCAAAAAGGAAAAAATTGGAACACAAAATTTTTAAGTGAATATTGAAAGTAAGCCATGTATATGTTTTGAAAATAAAAAGCTTTAATTAAGAAAAAAATATATAAACTTAAATTATTTGCGATGTTTTTATTTTATTTTTATTTTTTTTAATAATCATAACTTTTTTATTGACAGAACCCATGCCTGGGTAATTTTTTATATCCCTTGCACTCAATTCTGTTCTCACTGTTCCCCTCCCTCTTTCCCTCTACCCTCTCCCGCAAATGCCAAGCAGTCCTATACATGTTAAATATGTCACAGTATATCCTAGATACAATATATGTGTGCAGAAACAAAGAATTCTCTTGTTACACAGGGAGAATTGGATTCAGAAGGTAAAAATAACCCAGGAAGAAAAGCAAAAATGCAAACAGTTTGCATACATTTCCCAGTGTTCTTTCTTTGGGTGTAGCTGTTTCTGTCGATCATTGATCAATTGGAACTGAATTAGATCTTCTCTTTGTCAAAAAAATCCACTTTATTCAGAATATATCCTCATACAGTATCATTGTTGAAGTATATAATGATCTCTTGGTTCTGCTCATTTCACTTAGCATCAGTTCATGTAAGTCTCTCCAAGCCTCTCTGTATTTATCCTGCTGGTCATTTCTTACAGAACAATAATATTCCATAGCATTCATATAGCACAATTTACCCAACCATTCTCCAATTGATGGGCATCATTCATTTTCCAATTTCTAGCCACTATAAACAGGGCTGCCACAAACATTTTGGCACATACAGATCCCTTTTCCCTCTTTAGTATCTCTTTGGGGTATAAGCCCAGTAGTAGCACTGCTGGATCAAAGGGTACGCACAGTTTGATTACTTTTTGGGCATAATTCCAGATGGCTCTCCAGAATGGTTGGATTCCTTTACAACTCCACCAACAATGCATCAGTGTCCCAGTTTTCCCGCATCCCCTCCAACATTCATCATTATTTTTTCCTGTCATCTTAACCAATCTGACAGGTGTGTAGTGGTATCTCAGAGTTGTCTTAATTTGCATTTCTCTGATCAATAGTGATTTGGAACACTGTTTCATATGAGTGGAAATAGTTTCAATTTCATTATCTTAAAATTGTCTTTTCATATCCTTTGACCATTTATCAATTGGAAAATGGCTTGATTTCTTATAAGAGTCAATTCTCTATATTTTGGAAATGAGGCCTTTATCAGAACCTTTAACTGTGAATATGTTTTCCCAGTTTGTTGCTTCCCTTCTAATCTTGTTTTCATTAGTTTTGTTTGTACAAAGGCTTTTTAATTTGATGTAATCAAAATTTTCTATTTTGTGATCTATAATGATCTCTAGTTTATCTTTGGTCACAAATTTCTTCCTCCTCCACAAGTCTGAGAGATAAACTATCCTATGTTCCTCTAATTTATTTATAATCTCATTCTTTATGCCTAAATCATGGACCCATTTTGATCTTATTTTGGTATAATTTGTGATGTTTTTAAATAACAACCATGATTTAATAAAGCTAGATAAAATTGATTGAAATTACATGAATCTAAGTGGCATCCCTAAATGGCTTTGGAATTTCAGAAAAGACAAATTCAGAAACAAATTTCATTCTAAGGGTATTCTGGTGTGAAGGATGAGCAGGGAGGTATGTAGAAAAACCTGATGGTGACTATTTGACAGTAAGCCCTTTGAGGTTTGTGGTATCTGATTTCACATATGTACTGATAGTAAATGATCAATGTTTTGTATAGTATATATATATATATATATACATATATATATATATATGTATATATATATATATATATTAGATGTGTTCCTTGAATTGAAGCAAACAAATAGGAGTTAAAGTAAAGAAATTGAAATGAAGTAAAGTAATGGTATGAAAATAAGAGTGTCAGTATAAATACTGAGAACTGGGAGCTAATATTATTGTTTTTTATTGTGAGGCAACTGGAGTTAATGGACTTCTTTAGGATCACATAGTTAGGAAGTGTTAAACATCTGAGGCTGAATTTGAACTCAGATAATCTTAACTTTAGTACTCTTTTCACTGCCCCAAGGTGGTCAGAAAAAACAATGTAAGGACACTTTCAAGGTATCTCTGAGGAACATCAGAATTAGTTATGTGACATGAGAGATACTAGCACAGGTTGCTCCTGAATGGTATATCCTCATCAAAGAAGATGCTGTGCTGTATAAGCAAAACATATTTGAATTATCACAGAAGAAATGTGAGCTGTACAAAATTAGAGAAGCTAGCCCAAATGTTTATATGGACTATTTGTGTTCAACCTGTGATAGAGTACTCTGAGCTCATATTGATCTGATCAGTCACAGTCACATTTTAATTCAACTCTAACTTAGTGATATCATTTTGTCATCCTCAAGAACAAAAGACAACAACCAACCAACCAAGGGGGAAAGGGAAAAATACTGTTGCTATTTATTTTTTTACTTTTCTTTATGCATGGAATTTTTTTTTCTATAAAACATAGGAAACTATTGCTTAGGAGCACTAGCTAATATTTTAGTTCCACAAAAGGGTTAAGGAACTATATAAAATTATTTCTCTTAAGACAACAACTAACCTGGGTACTAGAAAAATTTAGCTTATTATGACATAGCAATACAGTTTCTTTAGTGAATTCAATGTCAAAGTAATTCTAATGTGTGTACTATTACTCTCCAGAGACTAGTTTTGTAAATATTTCTTTTATGCTACCAATATACTTGCTCTGTCTATATGGAAAACCCTGGGGAATACTTCCTTCTTAATCTGTAAACTTTATTTCCCTTTAGATGCAGCTCAGTTGGTAAATAAATGACAATTTTATTTCTCATTGTAAAACTGTGTCCATTCAAAAGAATCAGCTCTTTTCAATTCAATTAAACAATTATTTATTAACTAGCAAATTAGATCCTTGCTAAGCATTATGGAAGGAGTTGACAGTACTTAGCATATGTAGTAAAAGCAGTAAGGTTGATTGTTGGAAGCTTTATAAATCCACATTAGTGAATTGAATATTATAGTGTGTTTGATAAACTAGAGAATACAAAATATTTGAAATATCACTCCCTTTTGCAGAAGATTTTCTGAAAAATTGGAAAGCAATTTTGCAGAAGTAAAGGTTACATCAACTTAATATACTATATACTGAACTAGGCTAACAATGTACAATTGATCTGAGCATAAAAGGTCACATCTGCTAAAAATACTAAATGAGAACAACATAAGTATATTTCAAATCTATGGTTTGGGGATACACCAATAAAATTACAAAATGAAAAGGTGTAGAAAGAAAAAAGGACAGAATCTTGTGGTAAAACTATAATTAGTAGATAGATACAACAAATGATGAATCAGAATAGTAGAGAATGAGAAATCACAAAGGTAAGAGAGTATTAGAGAGCAACATCACAAAAACCAAGGAGACAATTTCCATGAAGAAAGACTGATTAATATTCACCAAATGTACAGAAAAGTCAAAAAGAATAAAGACTAAGTCCCTTAAACATTAATTAAGAGAGATCAATTTCAGTTGAGTGATGGATTCAGAAGTGATATTGCAGAGGATTTAGAAGACATTTAAAAAACAAGATCAATTGAAAGACTTGGAATTCCAGTTTGTAAAGATGGGAAGATCAAGTGAGGAATTTTTTTTCTCCTTTCGAAAGAAGATTTAGGCATGCTTATGGACATTATTGAGGATGAGAAGATAGGGAGATAAAAGAAATCACTTTTGACAGTTATCTGGAATTTTAAATTTAAGAAATTTCCTCATAAGTACCTTTTGAAATAATTAAAACAAATATAATTATTCCACCTTTGCTCCAAATCATACCGTTTATGGAAAAACAGATTCTCAAAGTGTTATTTCCTCAAGATTTGAAGGGCATTCCCAGAATTCTTGGAGCCATTTGGGAAAAAAAGCAATAAGATCATAATTTGAGAACTCAAAATGATTTTATATTTCAGCTAATTCACTTTCATAATTATAAAAGGACACTAATGCCAAAAGAAATGGTAATTTTCCTGGGACTATATAGGTGGTGAACAATAAATCTAGGAATGTAACTGTGGCCTGAAAAAAGAGAGTATGGTAGTGTTATAATTGATTGTTTCCCCTATTATTATGTCCTTCTTTTATTGAAGTACAGATTTAATTTCTAAAAAAGTGTAATGAGTAATTACAAAAAAAAGTTTTAAAAAATTATATATTTCTTATGACTTTTTCCAAGCCATAACATATAAATTTGGTCAAAATAATAATTTAGGCAGTTCAGACAATTTATAAATCAGACAGTTGGCTATGAAATCAGGATATAATGTAAATAAGTAATGGAACTTATTGATTTCATTTTCTAATAAGCTGAAGCTAGAAGAAGAATGTCCAAGAAAATATTAGACTAATTTTAGCATGAGAAAGGAAGTAAATGGACAATCTAGCTCTTTCATGGTGTATTGTATATTTTTTGTATGTTATACCTTTATACCTTATCTTCATTAGTTCATTTGTAAACTAAGAACTCTAAACTGAAAACATTTTCCACTTTATCTACACATATGAGTATGTATGTGTCTGTGTGTGTGTGTGTGTGTGTGTGTGTGTTTGTGTGTTTGTGCTTCAAGCACTCTTTTTTTAGAAAGCTTGTGTATATATAATTTCTTTTTTTTTTTTTTGGTTTTGTTTTTAATTTTTTGAGTTGAGCTCCCTTGAACTTAGTTATTAGCAACTTTACTACTATAGCTTATTGATCCTGTTTGTTTTGCCTTTTTTAAACAACAATTTTAACTTGGAAAGTGTAAACCAGTATTCCATGAAGAAGATAGCAAATAGGATTGTCATGGGAAAACTGAGAGGCACACCAGAGTATATAGGTTCATCTGAGAGGTATTGACAGCATTTGAAAATGACAATAAAAGGTAGCAAGGACAAACTTTGTCTATTTCATAATTTTGCCAAGATGGTGATGGTATGTCCATTGCTTGGGGTAAAGGCATGTAAAAAGTAAAAGCAGTTCTAGTAGCTTTGATTATGCATTAATTTGACAATGGAAATTGTGGTTCTTGGGCCTAATAGAAGTCTCCCTTAGAAAATATGATTGAATTTTTATCATTTTTATTTCATTAAAACACATATATTTGAATCTTTATATAATAGCTGCCCCTCAAACTACCATGTCAATCAATATGTTTTCAAAATAAGCATGGACCTATTCTTTATGTATATTCCTTATGACATGTTTTTTTGTTAAATCATAGGGGGAAAAAAGAGCAAAATATGTAAAAACCATTAACACATTTAGAGGACTGAGAATATATTCATATGATACCATTGAATTAAATATTTTTCAGCGAGAAGAGATATCTATATGCCAACAAAAGATTTTTAGGAACAAATAAATTATGCCATAGATTGAACTATGCAAGGTATTGGTAGATGCAAAGATTGATGGGGTCCAGATTCTATAGAAGTCAGAGAGGAACAATCAATCTACTCTGTTTTTAAAAGGCAACTGCCTACATATATAAGTAAAGAGAACAGATGGTCAGTCAGCTTCTTTTACTTAGTGGTTTTAAATATGCCCAATTTATCATTCCTAAATTTATTCAGTTATTTATTTACTTAGCAGTTTATATGCCCATTCATTCATTTATTTTATCAACTTATATATTTATCTGTTTATATAATAATTTTTATCCATTTGCTCAGTAATTCATTTCTTTTTTTTCTCTCCTTTAAAACAGCAGAGAAAATTAAAATAATAAAATCAATCATTTATAGGATCATGTTCAGTATGGAGGAAGGAACAAAGAAAGAAGAATGCAGTAATATAATTACAGACAAACCTAGATAATAACTTTGAAAATTGAGTTAGTTTTTCAGTTAATTTCATTTATCATCATTCTTCAACAGTTATAGCCAGGGAAATTTTATCAAAATTTATTTTCAAGATTTTTTTAAACAATTTGAATTTTAGCACTTATTAAAAGTATCTCTGACTTAAGTTGAGAAATAAATGGATAAATTTCAGATAAATGGAGGGAGGGCTAGTGACTCTGAACAACCACTACTATGATTCTGGGAGGAAGGGAAAGATTGGCACAAAACTTTTACTAATTCTTTTTTTATTAAGCTTACTGTTTAACTTTTTTATTCTAATTAAATACTAATTCCATATTGTTTCTACCCTGCTGAATGATTTTGTTATCACTGTCTTCCCTATTTAGATCCTGGAGCAAGTTACCTTACCATAGTTTTATGTTCTTGTAATTATATGCAAATATACAATATTGGCTAAATTACACTAAAAAGTTGTTGAGGACTGCTTATATCACCCAAGATATACCATATAGGTATGGTGTATATGAACAATCTAGTTTGGAACTAATATTTGTTGAACTGACAAGATTTGTTGTTATTTAGAAATATCAATGTCTATTTAAATGTTTTTAATCACTTACTCTCCCAAATAGCTCCAATAATTTCTATGTGATTAATTCATATTTTCAGCTGCTTTGCAAAAAGCAAATATTTGCAGAAAACTTAAGAAAGGCACCAGTTACTTTATCTATCATGGCTGAAAGTGCCATGCAAATGTTATCAAAGCTGCAACACAGGGTTAGTTTAGAGGCTTTATTATGTTCAAGATTCTAGGAATACACACACGTGTAATTTCAGTTTATTGGGCTGAGACTGACATTAATACTTAATGTACTTTAGCAAAATGAATTCAATTGCTTATTGAATAAAATAAAAAAGCAAAATTCCATTCATAGCTCAATTAATGCATATTTTTATTTGGAGGTATTTAATGCTTTTGAGGTATGCTATAGCTATGAACCTTTTATATTATTTGCTGGAGTTTTTTGGACACATAGCAACATCTCAGTTGCTACAGCAACAGATTACTTCACTGTTTGATTTTATAGCTATTTGACAAAGCTATCCCCAAATTACAGCATATCCAGAACTTGCATCATAATTTAACTTTTGCTGGAAAAAGACAATGTATTAGTTCTGTCTTGGGAGATTTATATTGGCTTCCTTGTTTCAACTAGAATTATTGTCAAGCTATTAATTCCAGATTTTTTTGATCATTAAATGAATTTGATTTCTTGTATCTCATGTCTAGGAGGGAAAATAGTGTTAACTTTACTTCTTTGATCTTTGGCTTCTGTATTGTATAGTTTAAAGTGAAATTGATGGATGAGAATGAAAGCCTTTGCTGTTCTGTGAAATTCTGTCTCTATGTTATCTTGAATTGAAACTCACTTGCTAATTCTATTAATTGATACAATAAAGAGATAAATCCCCCTCCTGGTCTTTCTCCTTCTCTCTTTCTCCTTCCTATTCCTCTCCTCTTCTCTTCTCTGCTCTACTTTTCTTCTGCTGGAATCTTAGTGTCAACTCAACTTGAAACAAGGTGAAAACTCAAGGGTGATGTCAGAATCCTGGTGTTAACTCAATAGAATTGATACAGTGCTTATTGGTTCACACCTTAGATTGAATCCTTACAAGGTGATAAGTTGCTAATACTGATGGAAACAATGCTTGTGTTCATATCTTTAGAGAGCTCATAAGTATCTGAATTAGACTGAAGAAGGGAGCGTTGGTCAGCTCAGCAGAAGCCC
The DNA here is from genome assembly GCF_902635505.1 of Sarcophilus harrisii. Classification (NCBI taxonomy): domain Eukaryota; kingdom Metazoa; phylum Chordata; class Mammalia; order Dasyuromorphia; family Dasyuridae; genus Sarcophilus; species Sarcophilus harrisii. The sequence goes on from NC_045428.1 coordinate 132,491,626, forward strand.
ACTCTCGGAGGTGCAACCAGATTGGGAGTTACAGAAGCCTACTTGCCTCAGTTGGAGATTGAGAAGCCACGAGTTGGAGTTGAGGTGGAGGCTGAAGAAAGCAGAGGCAGGATCCAAGGATAAAGCTGCAAGAGCTCTTGGGAGAGATAGGCCTCTGGGCTAACCAGGCTATATTGAAGGACACAATAAAAGTTCAGACTTTTTATCAGCTGGCTGAGATTTTGGAGTAATTATTTATTTCAACTGAGACTAAGGCTGCCTCCAGAAAACCTTCACTCACTTGCTAATTCTATTCATTGATACAATAAAGAGATAAATCTCCCTCCTGGTCTTTCTCCTTCTCTCTTTCTCCTTCCCATTCCTCTCCTCTTCTCTTCTCTGCTCTACTCTTCTTCTCCTCCTCTTTTTTCTCCTCCTTCTCCCCCTATTCATTCTCCTTTTCTTTCTTCTCTTCCTCCTGCTTCTCCCTTTCTCCCCTTTTTCTTCTTCTTTTCTTCCTCTTTCTTCAAAAATTCACCAGAATTTGTTTGTTTGTTTGTTGTTTGACTAAACAAACAGACAAAAAACAAAGGACTTTGTATGGTTCCAAGTTCTATCGTTATTCTCATTATTGCTGAATAATCTGCTATCTTCCCAATGTATTAGTCAAGAATAGAAGGAAATTGACTCAGCCACAAGTATTTCATTTAGTTCTTGTATTATTGTTGACAGCTTGAATAACAAACCTTCCCTAGAGCCCCATTCTAATGTCTTGATTTTTATTTAAGGTGTGGTACTAATACATGATTCCAAATGCTGAGATCAGGGAATCTTTGAAAAGTCTTGTCAAAATAGAAATAATATGAATAAAGATAAATTAGTCTATCTTTAATTAATAACAGGTCAGGTTAAGACTGGGGAAACTAACTGGTAAATTACTATAGGTTTAAAACACTTTAAACTATAAGAAATACAAGTCATAATTAATCATCATCTGCACTGATGGAGCAGTAACCATACTAACTTATGATGTCTTAAAACACTGAGGTAGTTAGCTTTAAATAACATGTGTATGTGTGTGTACATATGTGTGTATGTATACATGCATTATATTTTTATATTTGAGAGCCAACGTGGTTAGAAGCCTTTAATGGATACAGAGTTATCAATTGTGATTGATTAATGATAACTGTTAAATGATATTGATGAAATGATGATATTAACTAGTGAAATGATACTAGACAAATAACTGGCATTGCCAAATGAGTTGAAGGAAAAAATCCCTGGTGATTAATACTAAGGGATCATATTAAAATGGGGATGTAAGCAATTAACTTTAAAAGGATTTTTCAAATACTTAGAACATAATGTAGCCAGCTGAAGTCTAGAGATCTGACTTGCTGTACTCCATGTAAGTTGGGGTAGTAATTCTTGGTTATCAAGTGCTATATGCCATGTACTATGCTGAAAATAAAAATATCTGGAAGTTAGATAGTTTCTGCCATTAAAGAGAGCTTTCAAGTAGATAGCACATGTTGAGGAACAATATTCAAAGATGGTTTACTTTTTTCCTTGAGAGAACACAGGAATTTTGAGTAGAATGATAGTAGAGTCAGTCCATATGTTTTTTTAGAAATAAAGGTAGAGTGCTGATTTGATTCTAGTCACCAGAAAAAAATGGGGAAATCAATTATGGGATGAGATATTGATGTGTGTGTGTGTGTGTGTGTGTGTGTGTGTGTGCGCCATGCATGTTTAGGCATTGCTACTAATTGTGTCAATGTTTGACAAAAGATCTTCAGGGGAAAATGTAATGACAACTTTCAAATTTAATTTGTATTATAAATATTTTCTCTGTTACTTTCTTAAGGCTAATTTAACATTTACCAATTTCCTAGATATTAATTCTCCCTATTAATTTAATCACATCTCTATTGCTGAATATAAATGTGAAGTTAGAGAATAAAATGTATAATATCAAAGAATAGGATTCTATATCTGTCTAGATGTATTGAAGTCACAAAATTAAGTAAATTCTAGCACCAAGGAAGGAATTACAAAGTTGTTTTTTTTTTTATTGTTGTTGTTTTTGTTTTGTTTTTTTTACATAAAGATATAGTCTCTAACACTATCTTCTTTATAGATCCCTTCTAAAGGGTTGAAAATAACCATCTCCTCCCTCCACCTGGTCATAGAATAATCATCTTCACTCTTAATCCCTCTTCCCCTGCTTCTAATTCTCATCCCTTGAACTTTTTCAAAGACACCATCTTCCTTTAGACAGTCATCTTCTCTGGATGCTGATTGACTCAGATTGAATATAAATAGCAGTTATTTCTGCTTTGGCCAGAAACCCTTAGGGTCTTACATCATAGATTCATTTATTTAAATATTTTTTGGGGGATAAGATGAAAGAGGAGATTCTTTGCTTCAATTGCTACCTAGTCTTAATCACCGAATGGGTGTGACTTCAGTTAAACTGAGACCTGTTGAAGACCTTAGTTTAAAAAAGCCAAGATCTCCCATTTCATCCAGGTCTATCTCCATTCATCTTGATCTCTAACTGATTACTGGATCCATATGTCTTTGGAGGTGAAAATGAGCCTTGCACAGACTTAAATCCAGTTTACTTTAATGGCATCACCTTCTTGATGTCATAGTCCTTTTTGAGAACAAAAAACAAACAGCAAGAAATAGTATTTGGTGGGAAAGGGTAGTAACAAACTTGGCAAGGTGAAAGATAACTGAGTGGATGAACAAGAAGGAGTCTGAGGTGAGGTATATATACTATGATCTTATCAATACAATCCAGCCTCAAAGTGGTACTTTGAAAAATTTTGAGCTTTATAAACCTTAAATTACTAAGTAAATGTCAGTATTTTGCTGCTACAAAAGACCATTTTTATGATTTCACTCTATTTTTATAGTTATTAAATGAAAGAAGTGTACTTTTTTGAGTAGGTATTTAAAGTAAGAGCATATTTATGTGTGAAACCCTAATCATTGACTGAGCCTTCCTTACTTTGAACTTTCCATATTAAGGAGTGAAAGTTATTTGACTGTGCTCAATAAAGTTAATTCCTTCCACAAGTAGAAGAATATGGCAGGAATGTTTTTATGTTGGATTTTTACTCCTACCATAGAATCAGTAAGAAAATACATACTCTTTGGTAATCAGTTAATTTAATGAATAACAAAACATATTAAACATCTGTTGAAGGATTGTCCATTCCCTGTTCTTTATAGAATATATATTTTCTATCAAACATAAATCATTCAAGATAGGGGGTTATAACATAAACAGTATGAGTCAGCTCTTGAGGAAGGTAGGGAATTCAATCAGCATTTCCTCAAGATGCTTGATTGATGTGTACTTAAGAATTTGTCAACACATTTGCATAAAGGAATTCCACATACATTATATTGACTCATTTTTGGTACAGAACATACAATATGGAATCTTTTGTGAAAATTGGTGACTTGTTGGGTCAAATGAAGATACCTCTGAGTTCATATAGCATCAATCCATCCGTCCCTATGCATGTGTTTTTAATTTCGTTCTTTTCTTATTGTTATTGTTGTTTAAATTGTCAAACAGTACAATAATGAAATCATGCTTATATTATTTCTGAATCCTTTTCCTTCTGACTTTCACCACTCCATTCTTATTTTTTATGTTCCTAGAATTTGTAAAATATTTTTATATTTGTTTATAAAATGTTGAATTCCAGATTCTCTCCCTTCCTATCCACCCTTCCCCATTAAGAAGGTATATGTGATGTTGTGCCAAAACATTTCTATAATAGTCATGTTGCAAAAGAAAACATTAATCTCTTCCCACAAAAAACTCTCAAGAAAAATAACGTTTAAACAAAAATATTCTTTAATCTCTTTTCAAACACAATTAGTGTATTCTCTGGGTATAGATAGCATTTTTCATCATAAGTCCTTCAGAATAGTCTTGGATTATTATATTGCTGATTATAGCAAAGTTATTTAAAGCTGATCATCTCACAACATTGCTATTACTTTTGTACACTGTACATTGCATTTTGTGTGAATTCATGAAAGACTTTTTAGGTCTTTCTGAGAGTATTTTTCTTATCGTATTCCAAAGAACAATAATATCCCATCATAATCGCATATCACAATTTTTTGAGTCATTCCCCAATTGATGGGCATTCTATCAATTTTTCAGTTCTTCTCCCTGGAGAAAAGAGATGCTATAAATATTTTTATAAATATTTTTGTATATATAGATTTTCTTCCTTTGAAAAGAAATTGGGATCCATGCTTAACAGTGATATTAAGTTAAAGGATATGCATGATTTTATATTCCATTGGGTATTGTTCATATATATTCGTATTGTATCAATTGGGCAGCAGCTCTTAATTTTTTTTATAAATTTAGTCAGTTCCCTAAAAATTGAGAAATGAGATCTCCATCAGAGAAACTCGCTTCAAAATTCTTTTCACAATTATTATTGCTAACTTTATTTCTTCTTATATATTCTATTCTCTCTCTCTTCTTTCATCTTGTCCCTCCTCAAAAGTGTTTTGCTTCTTATTACTCCTTCCCACAATGCGTCCTCTTTTCTATTACCCTTCCTTTTTTTTTGTATCTACAACCCCTGATATTTTCCTGTATTATATATATATACAGGATATATACATATATAGTATATATATGTATATATATATATATATATATATATATATATATATACTTTCCTCAGGGTCAGCAAAGAGACCTCCTTCTAATTAGCTATTCAACTTCTTACCATCCTTGGACTGGAACCTCGAACCTGCTGCTGTTTCTCCTGTTGCTGCCATTACCACCTCTGCTATAGCCCCTGTTACCATTGCCAATAGTTTCCCCAAGTCCACTAGAGTAAAACTCTAGTGAGACTAATCTTTCCTTCCAACCTTCCAAGTTGTCTTTGGTGTCTCTGAGCTCACTCATTTGGAAGCTGTCAATAAGACCATTGATTTAGTGGTCCCAAGGCTCATTCTCTCATTGCTGACATCCAGGTCAGCCAGGAATATGCTGGCATGGTGTATGCCAGAAGTATGTGTTAGACTCTCACCCTGGTGCAATAGACCTTTTCTGCTGACATTCTAAGTGGTCTTCTGTTTGAAAATTGTTCTATTCCATCTTTTTCTATGTTCTGACACTCTAAAAGTTGTTTAGAGTCATTATTCTAATTGTTTGGATAGGTTTGGGGTCAAGCTTGGACAAGTCCCTGGACCTTTACTTTGCCTTATTGACTGCCGCATCTCACCAGCATTCCTTCCTTCAGGCATTGGGTCACATCACTTCTCTATTGCTACCCAGCCTAAAATGTCTACTATTTTTTTGTAAGCAAAAGATAGGGACAGCTAGGTGGCCCAGTGGTTACAGCACCAGCTCTGAAGTCAGGAGGACCTGAGTTCCAATCTGGTCTCAGACACTTAACACTTCCTGGCTGGGTGATTCTGGGCAAGTCACTTAACCCCAATTGCCTCAGCAAAAAAAAAAAAAAAAAAAAAAAAAAAAAAGAGCAAAAGATAGCTACATGTAATATGATTGCTTGGCACTTAGAGTCAATTCACCCATAGAAATAATGCTTTATATCATTAATTTATCAAAACAATCCATAAGCTTTTATTGAACTTATAATATTCCAGAAGCATAGTGTTGAATTATTAGTAGAATAGCACTTAACTTATGTTGTTAAGAATTTTTTCATAGGAAAATTAATTCAGAATACTTTATCTATAGTTGATTACATCTTGGGCATCATTAGGAATGGGATGTCTTTCTTAATTGCTGACTTTCTATTTGTACACAGTAACTTGATATTTAAAATGCAGATATTATTAACTCTCATCATTATTGCTACCCACTTATTCTGACTGACATCCCCCTTGAACACACAAACACACACACACACACACACACACACACACACACACTTTAGTTCACTGTAGAATACAATGCTACCTTTTCAATGACTAGAGAACAAAAGTAGAAAACCACAAAGAGAGAAAAAGAAAGAAGCTTCCTACCTTCTAATCTCATTCTCAAAAAGGACTTCAATTAGAAGATATTGAGACAAATAAAGTAGGGGGTACATGTTAGGCATGGGAGACAGCCACAAAAGCACAGAGATAGGAATTAGAATACTGTGTGAGAAAGAAAAGGAAGGAAATAAGTTTGTTTTGAGTATGGAGTATATATTTGATTAGCAAATGCCATAGATATTTTCATTAAATTGGTAGAAATGTTAAAATAAACAATATAATGATGCTTAGATGGTCTTCTGATTTAAATAATAACTTTTCAAATTAATAAATTAGAACAGATTATTTTAGCTCATTTTCATGGAACACCATAAGGCCTAACAGCGATTGTCTTTCTAAGTGCTCAACAATTGCTCATTAAAAATCTATGTTTTTTCCAAGTAGTTAAGTCAAGCTCAATTTGCTTGTTTTCCTTTTACTGAAAATAAAGACATTTGACAAATTCATTCTTCATAGCTTCTCCAAAATTATCTATAGAAGTTCAAAGATGATATCCTTGGATTTTTCAAAAGCCACTACTGTAATCTGTATTCAATATACATACCTCCATCTTGTCCACAAAAATAGAATTAGAAGATTCTTCAAAAGCATTCCTTACTCATAGGTAGGTAACAATTAGTTATGGACATTATTTCCTGTATTTGCTAGTTTATTAAGCCTGTGCTGGTCTCTCCAAAAAGAGGTTAGATTGGCATGACTTTTAAGTTTTTGGGTTTTATGTATGCATGTGTGTATATATATATATATATATATAAATATATATGTGTGTGTGCATACATATATACATATATGCACACATGCATATATTCACAGACACAAATATATACATGTGTGGATATATGTATCCATATATATTCATGCATACATACACATAGCTACACGTGTATGTATGCACACACACATATCACAGTCATTTCTAGACGTAAATTTCTGACACCTCCACATACACAGGTATTCTTCCTTTGTAATAAAAAAAAAATGAATAAGGTCAAACCATGTGAACCAAAAATCTGCATTTGGTATGCTTAGAATGTTCAGATTTCCAAATGTATTCTGTAATTTCTTTAATTAAAAAAATACAGTTGATAACTACTCTTCATTTATTCTTCAAGGCCAAAATTAATTATCCTAATTATACATCTTTCAGTTTTATTCAATTGTTCTGTGCATTTATATTTTGAATGTCATTATGTAAATTCATTCAATCAACAAATATTTAATAAGCATTTGTTTTGTAACATATTCTGTGCAAGGCACTAGATAGAGACAAGTCTTTAATGAAAAAGTCTCTGACTTCAATTAATCTAACAAGTAATCAATAAACCCTTAATTAGCAGTTTTTCTATGCCAGAAACTCTATTGGATAAAAGGGATACAATGACAAAGATGAAAAAAGAAGCTTATAATCCATAAAGGAAGACAGGTAAACACCAAATATTCAAAGTGATTTCTGAGGGATAAAACATTCTTTTTTGGTCTTTCTTAATTCACTTTCATTCAATGTACATAGTCTTTCCATATTTCTCAGAAATAATCGTATTCATTATTTCTTATGGCACAAAGATATTCTATTTGCAGATTTTTGAAGTAGTGAATACTGTTGAACCTGGATTCAGGAAGACTTACCTTTATCTACCAGCTTAGACATTTAGTAGTTGTAAAATAATGAGAAATTCACTTAAGCCCTCTTAAACTGATTCTATTTCTATAAAATGGTATATGTAAATGGTTTGTTTTGGGACTTCTATTTTTGACTTCTGTGTTTTACAAGCCCAAGAGTAAGATTACCTATTGAAAGAATAATATAAAATTTAACAAATTTTAGTATAATTCTTTTTTTTTTCAGAATTATAGTGTGCTACAGTATTACTGTGACATTGATTCTTATCCCTTGAAATTGTTTGAATTTTCATGTCTATAATTGACTGAGGACTTCATATATGGTTTACTATATTGAATACTTTTAAAATCTATAAAAAAATACATCTCTGATTAGAAGGCTAGAGAGAGAAACAATAAGCCTCCCAATTTTTTTCCGTCTAGATTGTTCTAACATTCTTACCCTTTGACCCAGGAATGACTGGACATGTATTTCTGAAGTTTCAGAATTTTTTAATTATCTCTATAATTTTCATCAACAACACTATTTAATTTGGACTCCATTGAACATGGATGAACCATCCCAAATAAGCTAGTCACCTAAAATTTCATCATTATACATATAGACTTTTTTTGATGCTGAATGCCAAATTCTTCAGAATGAAGAATAATTATGACAATGAATTTTAATGTATCAATTTTCCTACATCCCATTCAACATTTATCATTTTCCTTTTTTCATATATTCCTGTCATATTAGCCAATCTGATAGCTGTAAGATGGTATAATCACTTTAATTTGTATTTCACTGATTAATACTGATTTAGATCACTGCCTCATGTGATTATATATAGTTTGGATTACTTCATCTGATACATGCCTGTTTATATTATTTGATCATTTATCAATTGAGGAATGATATTGTTATAAATTTAATTCTCTCTATAGGATTATATTCAGCTTTTTAAAAGTATAATCTTAGGCTTTTGTTGTCATTGATGTTGTTATTTATTACCTTCTGGAATATTATCTTTCAACTCCTCCATTTCCTTTATATGGAAACTATTATATTGTGAATGTTGTTCCAGGATATTTTAGTGGTTTCTTTCTGGCTGCTAGCAATATTTTTACTGTTATAATTATGGAACTTGACTATAACATTCCTGGGAGTTTTGATGTGGGTATGTCTGACAAGTTGATCAGTGTATTCATTCAGTTTCTCTTTTACCTTTTGCTTCTAGGTTATCATGGCAATTTTCCTTAATAATTACTCAAAATATAGTTTCTAGACTTTTTTTTTTTATCATGGCTTTTAGATAATCCGATAATTATATTTTCTTGACTATTTTCGGGTCAGTTGTTTTTCCAATGAAATATTTCATATTTTCTTTTATTTTTTCATTCCTTTTATTTTACTTCATTGTTTCTTAATATCAAATTGAGTAATTGCCTTTTAGTTGCCCAATTCTAATTTTTCAGAAATTATTTTCTTCAGTAAGATTTTCCACTCTGTCCCCACTTCCCCTTAGCTTCTTCTGTTTTTTAAGGACTTCTTTTTCCTACATGAATGACAACAAAATTTTAAATTTTTAAAAAATTATTTTAAATTTTATTTAATAATAATAATATAATAAAATATTTTAAATTTTAAAAAAATTAAGAAATTTAAAAAAAAATTAAAATTTTAATTTTTTTAAAGAATTACTTCTCTTCAGTAGATTGTCATGCTTCTTTTTCCATTAACTTAATTTGTTTATTAAGATGTTATTTTCTTGAATTTTTGTGCCTTTTTTTCTAAATCAATTGACTCTTTTAAAAGTAATTTTATTTTTCACCCTCATTTTTTCCTCATTTTTCTTTGACCTCTCTTTTTAAAGGATTTAAAATTGTTTTTGAGCTCTTTCAAAATTTTTTTGGGGTTTGACATCAATGTACATTTTTCTTTTTTTTTTTTTTTTCGTAACAAATATGAATTTTTATTTTTTTTTTTTTATTTAATAGCCTTTTATTTACAGGATATATGCATGGGTAACTTTACAGCATTAACAATTGCCAAACCTCTTGTTCCAATTTTTCACCTCTTACCCTCCTACCCCCTCCCCTAGATGGCAGGATGACCAGTAGATGTTAAATATATTAAAATATAAATTAGATACACAATAAGTATACATGACCAAAACGTTATTTTGCTGTACAAAAAGAATCAGACTCTGAAATGTGTACATTTTTCTTTAAGGCTTTGGAAGAAACTCTTAGACTTTGCTAATTCTTCTGTATGTGTGTTGCTCTTCCCTATTATCATAGTAATTTTGTATAATGATTAGTTTTTTATTTTTTATTGTATATTCATTTCTAGCCTATTTCTTGCCTTTTATATTATATATGTTATATTTTTATTATATATTAATTGTAACATATTATAAATATATTATTATATTCTGTGTAATATATAATATATTATATATATATATATATATATATATATATATATATATGTTAAGTTTGTTCTCTACTCTTAAGACAGAGGGAAAAGTATCCCAAGTTTCAAGTTGGGGTGTGTGTGTGTGTGTGTGTGTGTGTGTGTGTTATTTATTTATTTTTTGTTATTTAGAGAACTAGTTCTGGAGGTCTATGTGGTTTTGAGTCTTCCAAGATGGCATGATCTGAAGAGGTGTGTGGGCACTGCTCACTCTCCTGCACTATCTATGAATAACCACAAACAATCTTTTTCATTCTATAGCTGTGACTATGGTCACATGCTCTTAGTGTGCTAGTGATCTTCCATACCTTCAGGCTCAGACCCAGAACCAAATACAGGAAATGCCACAGAATTCTGCATCCAGAACCCAGCAAAGGGACCCCTGTAATTTCCTACTAACCACTTTTCCTAACACTTTACCATTTATGGACTTAGAGCTTTGGAAACCACTGCTCCTGATTCAGTTCCCCCTAATTTCAACTACTGGCTTGTGCCAAGTGACTTGCTAATGACTGCCTGATCTATTAGCCAAGGACAATGCTTCTGCTGTTGCTGCTCAGAATTTTGCTGCTGACTTGCAGAGAACAATCTATTCTTCACTTTCTCTCCAGTGAGACAAATTTTCACTGTGGATATTCTAAGATATCTTGGGTTTTAAAATGTTTTCTGGGGCCCCATACTTTTATTGATTCTGCCACTCCAAAACTCATTTTGAGGTATTATTATAAAGTTCCTCAGAGGGGAATTTGGGAGTGCTTAAACAAGACCCTGCCTTTACTTCATTTCTTTGGTTCTGTTCCAAAATTTTTTTTCAGTTCTTCATTCTCTGTGAAAATGATCAACTTTATTGTTGTTGTTGTTGTACCCAGGCCAACCTCTACACAAATGGCTGAGGTCAGTTTCTTCTAGGAAATTCAGTATGAGTTACATCATCTACAGACCAAGAGATGAGAACAACCTCACTACCAGAATACATTTATTACAAAGACCTCTGTTTATTGACCACACATGAGGTTTCAAAGACCCCTCTTCAAAGACCTCCATGGAAGTTCCATGGAGGGTTGTTTAGTTTAGAAAGTCTAACTTCAAATGCAGGTTTATAATATGTTAACATAACATAAACTTTATTTTTCTACTTATAATCATAGACAGTGGCCTGGAAAGAAGATGTTAAATAACTTTTCCAAGGGCACACAGCCAGTATGGTTTAGCTATAGGACACTTTTAATTCTTGTAAGAAACAAATTTGAGTCAAATTCATCCTCTGATTTTGTTGGTATAACCATAGACAAGTCAAAAAAGTGAATGAAATAGATGTAAAGGGAAATAATTAATGTGAAGTTTAAATTGCCAAAAAAAAAAAAAAGAATACCAAACTGTTTTAAAGCATTTGGCATATGACTGAAATGACTGAACCACAATAAAAATTCAAATGAAATCACACACACACATGCACACACATGAAATCTAAACTTTGCTATTTATTATTATAATTTTTTATAATAATAATTATTATAATTGCCTCTAGAGGCAATGTAGAAGAAATTACAGATTTTTGATTGTTCATATGTATGTATGAGAAGGAAGTATTACAGTTTGACATAAATACGTGATTATACATCTACTATAAGAATACTGTAACTTTTATAATATTACTTTGCCATTTTATTTTTTTTTAATTACTGAGTAATATACTTAAATATGGCTATAGAATTTTTATCAATAAAGAAAGAAGTCTCTAAGAATATTCTGTTATGTCAATATTTAGATATTCATTCCTAGGAAAAATTTTACAGCAATTACAGCAATTCCTATAATTCCTAGCAAATATTTTACAGAAATTAATAAAATCATCCCACATATGTTTATGTATTTGAAATAGTAACTGACATTTTAAATCATCACCCCATTCTTGATCAATGAAAATTGCTTTACTTTTAGATCTTGGTTATTAGATCAATAAAATTATGATCTCATATGATAAGTAATGTATTCTAGTAGATACATATTATACATACATACAAATAATATTATAAATGTCTCTAGAGAGGCATGAATTAAGTGTATGCCTCTCTAGAATTTTAAGTCTGATAATAATAGCATGGGTTTATTGCACCCATTCATTTCATCAGAAGCCACATGCCATGTAGAATGCTTCTAAATTTGCCTTACTTTAGGAGTCGGAGGAAGTAGAATTCTTTGTTTCCAAATATAATAAACATTCCATTTTGAGATTCAAGCCATTAATCACATTACCAGTAGAGAAAAATCTTATATTTATATTACTTTTAATGTTTCATAGAATTTCACTGTCAAAAATCAGTTTGATTATATGTATCTTTACATTAAAAAATTAAATTATATTTTAAAATTAAATAATAAATTAAATTAAAATTTATAAAAATTAAAAAATAATTAAATTAAAATTAATTAATTAAAAATTAATAAAATGGCAAAGTAATATTATAAAAGTTACAGTATTCTTATAGTAGATGTATAATCATGTATTTATGTCAAACTGTAATACTTCCTTCTCATACATACATATGAACAATTAAAAATCTGTAATTTCTTCTACATTGAAACAGACCATAAGATATTGCTCAATTAAGTCATAAAGCGTATTCTAAGTATTGTTTATAGTTGGAGAGAGATAGAAACAGAAAGACAGAGACCTGGAGGAGAAAAGATAGTCTTACCCAGACAGAGTCAAAGACAGAGAAACAGAAAGGCACACAAAAGATAGGGAAAAACAGAAACACACAAAAAGAAAAAAAAAAAAAAAAACAGATGGACAGATAGACTTAAACAGACATTGAGTATATATTTGGTGTCTTAGAAACAGCCTAAGTCCAAATAGTCTTAACATTAGATCAACTGAATGATATTAAATATTGACCCACAGAATCTCTAAAAGTGAGTAAACTAAATTTATAAAGCAATTCTATATACACTGGCTAAAAATATTTATAACTAATCTACATTAATAAATACTTAAATTAATGAAATTTATTATTATTATGTGTACATATTATACACATACAGAATCCAAGAGAGAGCAATGTTACAACAAACAAGAAATAAGAGAATATCTAGTATTGGGAATTAGAAGTGACTATTAAATCTGTATATTAGATTATTTGAGAAATTTGAGAAATTGATATCATTTGAGAAATCAATTTCAATTGAAAGTAGAGTTAAAACCAAGAATGAGAACAATTTACAAAGCATTCTGAAGCAACTACTTGATGGATTTCTCTAGGAAATAAGCAGAAAAGAGAAAAAAGAGTGAATAATTGATATTGCAATAGGGAGAATCATATCCAGGTATAAATGTTGGTGGGGTTATCATGATTTTTGGATGGGTGATACATGAATATGTATGAAGACAGCAAAGAAGGATCTCATGGAGAGATAAATATTCTAATTAAAGAGAGAAAAGAATGATATTAGAACTAATTTTCTAGAAATGAGAGAAGGTGGTGGTATCTAGGATACATATAAAGGAATTGAATTTGACAAAAAAAAAAAATCCATCTCTTCCTTTTAAAAAGTTGTAAAACAGGAGATGGTAGGAGAATAAGTCTAATGGACTAAGTGAAAGGGGAAAACTAGTTCTTAATGCATGGTCTCTCTATCTCTCTGTCAGTCTTTCTTTTTATTTGTCTTTCTGTCTGTCTGTCTCTGGTGAAGCATGAGGTGAATTTCTGAATATAGAAAAGAGGGGAAGGAGTTGCATTGAGGGGTCTGAGAAGAAATAAACTTTGATGCACAAGAACTGAGATAGAAGTGAACTCTTTCACTGTAAAGTCAAATGGTAAAGTCAGGATTGTTACCAAATTCAGAGCTAATCATCTCAGAAGGAAATGAAGTTTGAATTGAATAGAGATCAATATTAGGACAAAGAAGAGTTTTAGAGTGTTTAAGACTGAGGAGAAAATAGTATAATAAATAACTATGTTAATTTAAGCAATTTCCTAGTTCATAAAACATAGATGTGAAATATATTGTCAATAAAAGACTCAATGATTAAAACATCTCAGTGTGTACTGAGGTAGAATGGAGAAATATACATGCTAATTAACAGATTCACACATTTCATTTGAGTTGCCTTCATATTCATATTAAAGTTGCCTATTATGAGCATAAGAGGTGAAGGGGAGAGGAACAATTTTGTACCAGTCTTTGAACTCATTAACAAAGGAGGAAACATGTCAGTGTATATGAGAGAAGGAAATGGGAACAGATAAATAACAGAAATCTAAATTGATTGAAAAAGTTTGGATAGTATGAACAGCAAAGGACTTTAAATGTCATATAATTAAATTATTTTTTTATATCAGACAAAACTGAGACTCAGGGAAGTCAAGCATAATGGTTGAATACAGATTATAATTATTCATATAGGTTGTAATTATCATACAAGTTGCAATTTTTCAATGGTGTCATTTACTCTCATACTTTCTTATTCTTTATCTAAATTCCAGGCCTCTTATCAATGAATTTAGAGGAAGATATAATTTGGTTTGAAATGGTTCTATTTCCTTTGATAGAATAGATATGGTCATTATTACATGTTGAGAGAATTTGAACATTTTAATTAAGTAAACAAAATTCTCAACCTTTTCTTATGTAATTTCAGCTCAATGACTAGTATCAGATATAAACTGACAGTCTTGACTTGGTGGATTCACACTGATTTTTAGAATCAAGAAATAACAAACTTTAACCAAAGGAAGAAAGCTAAGAGGTCATTATTTCAAACAACACAATAAAAGAATCCCCACTACAATATATCTGATTAATACTTTATTCTCTTATTGATGATCTTTATGGAGACAAAATCCAATATAATTTGAACTAACCATTTTTTTTTCCTCCTACTCCCTTGTGCTCTCCTCCCTCCTTGCCTATCTCCTTACTTTCTCCCTCTCTATCTCTCTGTCTTTCTCTTTCTCTCTGTCTCTCTCTTTTTCTCCCTGTCTCTCTGTTTCTCCACCTCTCTGTATCACCCCTTTTTTCTTTATTTTTTTAATTTCACCCCCAGCATTAGATTTCAATTCACATCCAGCTCACTCTTCATACCTATTCTAACTCCATAGTAGCCTTCATAGTCTACTGATGTTGATTACACCCAGAAGCCTAGTTGTTAAACGATTAATCTCTTCCCAAAAGTGCTGTGTTTTTATAAGTCCTAGGCATATTGTTCTCACTTCATTTCCTGTTTACTCTCTGTCTACTTTATTTACTACCAGCTTCCTTGTTTCCCAGATCATTTTCTAACTTCCTGTTACATTATGTTCTCATTTATAAGAATCCATGCTGTTGCTGCTTCTTTTTGTAATCTTTCCTGGATCTATTTTCCAGGTCAGTTGTTTTTCCAATGAGATATTTTACACATTTTTTCTTTCTTAATTTTGCTGTGTTTTATCTTGATTTATCGTAAAGTTATTAGCTTCCATTTTGTAATGTCCAGGCTAACTCTCTGGAGGGTCTCAGGGCAGGTCTTGGTCTTTAGGTGGAGAAGTGATGAAGGCCACCACTAAGCTGGTCAAAGATGGAGTCCTGAATCTTCTGTATCTGTGTCTGAGACTCTTCTGTGTCTGTGGCTGAATCCTTCCAGCTCTTAAAAACTTCAGTATCACAATTTTATAGTTCAATTCTTCTTGTGCAGCAAAATAACTGTATGGATATGTATACATATATTGTATTTAATATATATTTTAACATATTTAACATGTATTGGTCTGTCTGCCATCTGGGTGAGGGAGTGAGGGGAAAGGGGAAAAATTGGAACAAAATTTTGCAACTGTCAATGCTGAAAAATTACCCATGCATATATTTTGTAAATAAAAAGCTGTAATAAAAAAGTACCATGACATCACCACAGCAACTGAGCATGTACAACCATTATATCACTATATCACATTAAGTATATGTTTAGAGAACCATTATCTCACACTGAATAAGTGCTAAATATAAGCACCTTGCTGTCCTTGACTCAAGTATACCTTTTCAGAGTTCTGCCTCTACATCTTCTACTTGTTTTGTTTTAGAACACAGTTGGCCACATTCTCCCTGACTTCTTAGGAAGGGAGATGAAAACACCAAAAGAAGGTGATAACCCCACTCCCTGACTTCTCAGGAAGGGAGGTGAAAACTCCAAAGGGATATGGGGAGTCCAACCAGATATTGTTAGCAAATTTCCTCTGGGTTGAAATTGAAATAGGTATACATAAATATATCAGCATGGGAGGTATTACACAAGCACATAGTAATATAAATCAGGCTAGTAGTGATGTAACAAATAACGTGAATAAATATAGTGATATAACAAACAATATATGTCCATAAGTCCTAGAAGGAGGGTATATAAATAACAATCACACTACACCTCCTTCAGCAGCCAAGAGACAGTCCAAAACCAATCTATTTATAGTCCATTACTTCATGTATCAAGGAATCCAATGATTCCAGCAAGTTCTGAAGTCCTGCAATAGTCTCATCATGTTTCAGGGAATCCAATGATTCCTGCAGATTTTAAAGTCCTACAATAGTCTTATGTGTTAGGTAATCCAAAGATTCCTGTGGGTTTTAAAGTCTTGCATCAGTCTCATTAATAATTTTTGATGTTCATAAATCAATTGCTATACACATAGGGTAAACTGCCAGTCTCAGTAGCACATGTTGTCATAAATGGAACTACCCTATGTTTCTTGGGTCTTCTCCTTCGTTTCAAGGGTCTGCTCCATGTCTCTCTAATGGACAAGGTGAAAACGGCTTGTTAGCACCCATCTGATTCCTTCTCCATCTTTAGAGATGTAAGCAAACTCTCTCCCACAAGCAGTTAATCTTTCTGGTCCCTTCCATTCACCACTTTCTGGATCTCTTCACATTACCTGGCAATTATCTAAAGATAGTGGAGCTGCTCACACTGGACACTGCCCTTACAATGGGTTATAAAACATATCTGCCGGGGCCAGTGCATCTTTATCAAAAATCAAAAAGTTAATAGTGTAAAGAAGTAAATTTAAAAGTTCTCTAGGGTTACCTATGGTTCCCACTTTCTTTTGCTTTTAGAGGGGCATCTTGATGTTTCTTTCTCTTTTCTACTATTGGCAGTACTTGAGTATTAAAAAGTATGCCAGTGGTGTAAAACCTAATACTGTGCACAAAAGTATGCAAAAGGTCTAGAAGTATATGCAGACCGGGCAGAGCCAAGATGGCAAAGAAGGCACACATAACTTTCTAAGCTCTCTCATGCCCTCATGACCAATTATTAAATTCAGCCTCAAAAATAGAACTTGATTGGTAAAATCCACAAAGGTTAGTAAGTACAACAATGTACCAGCCGAAGATAATCTGGAATTTCATCAGAAAAAGTTTGTCCTGAGGGGTGGGAACAGACCAGTGCAGGCAGTAATAGAGAATTAGAGGCTAGCATATTGTGCAGAGCAGGTGGGAGTGGTGTCTGTGATTAGAAAAATTGCAGAGATGACACTGGCATAGAATGATTGCTCTGCCCTGCTTGCAAAACAGTACATCAGCAGAGAAATCAAAGCCATTCCAAAAAAATACCAGAACCTAACAGGATCTGGCTATCCCTACCCAAAACCGGAAGTCACTTAGCATAGACCACAGCACAACTGTGCAGCACCTACCTGGAGTATGGGGCTTTTCCTTGGGGGAGTTATGAATCTGCACAGTGCGGGGCTTGGCCTGGGGCAATAGAACTTTCTCAGTGTGACTTGCTTCCAGGGCAGAGACACCTCTGGTCTGTGTGGGACTACTTGCTGGTCAGCTACTAATATACACAGCCCCACAGTGGGCTTTGGCCTGGGGTAGTGACACTTTCACTGTTTAATCTTTAGCCTTAGGGCAGTTGCTAAGGTACACAGTGGAGACACTTCCAGCCTCTGCTGGATCACTTCCGATTGGGGGGAGGAGTAACTTTTTCCCAGAGCACTCCTATACCTAGCTGCTCTTTGCAGCCAGTTTATACATTTCTCTGCTTTGTAGAAAAAGCTGATAACCTCCTTGCCCTAAAGGCAGATCCTAAAGGCTTTAAAAAAATGAATAAAAAAAATCAAAAGAATGATTGACAGTTTCTATAGAGAAAAAGAGGAGGTTTGCAACACCAAGGAGACTAATGGCAAACAGTCTCCAGAAAATACCCCAAAGGGGAATGTTACCTGACCCCTTCCACATAACACTCTCCTAGAAGAGACCATTAAAAGTCTCAAAAGAGAGTTAGAAGAAATATGGGGAAAGGAAAGAGAAGTTTTGTCAAAAAGTAACAACTTCCTGAAATATGAACTGGAAAAGGTAAAAAATTCCCAGGAAGTACAGGGAAACAGAATTTGTGAATTGGAAAAGGTAAAAAAAATCCCAGGAAAGTAAGATTTGTGAATTGGAAAAGATAAAGAATTCACAAGAAAGTAGGATTTGTGAATTGGAAAAAGAAAATAATTCACTAAAGAAAAAAATTAGTGAAATGGAAAAAAATTCCATAGAGCAAAACAACTAATTTAAAAACTCAATTGGACATATACAAAAAGAAGTAAAAAAAAATAAATAAAGCTAATGAAGAAAATAACTCATTAAAAATCAGAACTGAACGAATAGAAATCAATGATTCATTGAGACATCAAGAATCAGTCAAGCAAGACCAAAAAATAAATAAATAAATAAATAAAAAATTAGAGAAAAGCATCAAATATCTGCTTGGAAAAATGACAGACCTGAAGAATAGATTTAGGAGAGATAATCTAAGGATTATTGGACTTTCCAAAAATAATGATAAAAAAGGAACCTAGATACTATTTTACAGGAAACCATTAAAGAGAACTGTCCACATGTAATAGAATCAGAAAGTAAAATAGGCATTGAAAGAATTCATCGAACACCTTCTGAAAAAGACCCAAAATAAAAACTCCAAGGAAGAGTGTGGCTAATTTCAGAACTATCAGATTAAGGAAAAAATATTACAAGCAACTAGAAAAACAAATTCAAATACTGAGGTGCCACAAAAAGGATCACCCACGATTTGGCTGCCTATACATTAAAGGATCAAAGGGTCTGGGATCTGACATTCTGAAAGGCAAAAGAACTTGGAATGCAGCCAAGATTAAATTACCTAGGCAAGATGAGCATTTTTTTCCAGGGAAGAAGATGGACATTTAATGAAACAGATGAATTCCATTTTTTTCTAAGGAAAAAAACAGAACACAAAAATTTTTATCTTCAACCACAGGACAAAAGAGAAGCAGAAAAAGGTAAAAGGAACTCATGAGAACTGTATTTCTGTTGTGGATATACAGAAAGACTACAAGTATAATTTGATTTTACTGATATAACATAAAAAAGGGAAGTAGAAATGGAAAGAGCATAGTATCAGAAAAGGGAGAATGTGAGGATAAAAAGAGGGAAACTACATCCCATGAAAAGGAAATGGAAACTTATCATATCTGAGGGAATTTAGAGAGGGGCAGGAACATTGTGTGGATCTTATTCTCAACAGAGTTGGCTCAAAGAGAAAATAATTTACATACTTGTTTTACAGAAAATCTTCTCTCACCTCATTACAAAGGGAGAGAGGAAAAGGGAAAAAGAAAAGAGTAATAAGGGAAGGGTACAACAAAGGGAAAGGGATTGAAAGGGGGGAGATAGGGATCCTAAAGTAGGTGAGCAGTGTGATACAAATGGGGCACATAAGTTTAAAACTGGGAAAGAGGGTTAAGGGGGGCACAAAAAAAAGAACAATCTGGGGATGATAAGATTGCAGGAAATATAGAATTAGTAATTTTAACCATAAATGTGAATGGGATGAACTCTCCCATTAAGCAGAGGCAAATAACAGACTGGATCAAAAGTCAGAATCCTACAATATGTTGTTTACAGGAAACACATTTAAAGCAGGGAGATACATACAGAGTAAAGGTAAAAAGGCTGGAGCAGAATCTGTTTTGCTGCAGGTGAAGTCAAAAAAGCAAGGGTAGCCATCCTTATCTCAGATCAAGCAAAAATAAAAATGTATCTAATTAAAAGAGATAAGAAAGGAAACTATATCTTGCTAAAGAGTAGCATATACAATGAAACAATATCAATACTAAACATATATGCCCCAAGTGGTATAGTATCTAACTTCCTAAAGGAGAAGTTAAAAGAGTTGCAAAAAGAAAGACAGCAAAACTGTAATAGTGGGAGATCTCAACCTTGCATTCTCAGAATTAGATAAATCAAACCACAAAGTAAATAAGAAAGAAATTAAAGAGGTAAATAGAATATTAGAAAAATTAGGTATGATAGATCTTTGAAGAAAACTGAATGGAGACAGAAAGAAATGTACTTTCTTCTCAGCAGTTCATGGAACCTATATAAAAATTGACCATATATTAGGACATAAAGACCTCAAAATTAATGTAGGAAGACAGAAATAGTAAATGCTTTCTTTTCAGATCATGATGCAACAAAAACTGCATTCAACAAAATTTTAGGGGTAAATAGAACAAAAAGTAATTGAAAACTAAATAATCTAATCTTAAAAATGATTGGGTGAAACAGCAAATTATAGACACAGTTATTAATTTCACTCAAGATAATGACAATGATGAGACATCATACCCAAATTTGTGGGATGCAGCCAAGGCAATAATAAGAAGAAATTTTTTATGCTTAGAGGCTTATGTGAATAAAATAGAGAAAGAGAAGATCAATGAATTGGGTTTGCCACTTAAAAAGCTAGAAAAAAACCAAATTAAAAAAGCCCAGTCAAATACTAAACTTGAAATTCTAAAATTAAAACGAGAAATTAATAATATTGAAAGTTAAAAAAAAACTATTTAACTAACAAATAAAACTAAGAGTGTTTTTTATGAAAAATACAATAAAATAGATAAGCTTTTGGTAAATATGATTAGAAAAAGGAAAGAGGAAAATCAAATTATTAGTCTTAAAAATGAAAAGGGAGAACTTTCCACCAGTGAAGAGGAAATTAGAGAAATAATAATGAGTTACTTTGCCCAACTTTATCCCAATAAATTTGATAACCTAAGTGAAATGGAGGACTACCTCCAAAAAATAGGCCTTCCAGATTACAGAGAAGGAAATAAATTCCATAAATAGTCCCATTTCAGAAAAAGAAAAAGAATAGTCTTTTTAGGCAGGGTTGCTGTTGAAGGCCTTCCAGCACTCTCACCTGTTCCTATTCAGTGGAAAAACTGATAGACCAGTGTGGGTAGAACAGTGGCCCTTAACACGAGATAAAATTCAGGCCTTAGTAGATATAGTGCAAGAGCAACTTGACCAAGGACATCTATAGCCTTCTCTAAGTCCTTGGAATTCTCCAGTATTTATTGTAAAAAAAGAAATCTGGAAAATGGAGGATGTTAACAGATTTAAGAAAGGTAAATGAACAGATGGAAACTATTGGAACTCTTCAGCCTGGACTTCCATCTCCTACTCAGTTGCCTAGAGAATGGCCTCTTTGGCTTATAGACATCAAGGATTGTTTCTATTCTATCCCTCTAGATAAGGAGGATATGAAAAGATTTGCCTTTTCAGTGCCCAGTGTTAATTTAGCTGAGCCTTATAAAAAATATGAATGGACAGTTTTGCCACAGGGAATGAAAAATAGCCCTACTTTGTGCCAAATATATGTTGCTGCTGTTCTTACTCCAGTGAGAAGAGCATTTCCAAAGGTAATATTGTTGCATTATATGGATGATATTTTGGGGTGTGCACCTGAAGAACACATGTTAGAAGCATGTCTACAAAAGACTATAGAAACACTAAGAAACTACAAATTTCATATCGCTACAGAAAAAAATTCAAAGGCAAGCTCCTTTTCAATATTTAGGATATGAAATATATCCTCAGGCACTTACAGTTCAAAAACTTTCTTTAAGAACAGAGAAGTTAAATACTTTGAATGATTTCCAAAAATTAATAGGCAATATCCAATGGATGTGTCCAGTGCTAGACTTAGCTACCAATCAATTGCAACCCCTATATGACATTTTAAGGGGAGACACTGCTTTAAATTCACCACACCAGCTTACAAAAGAAGCTTGAGAGGCTTTGAGAGAAGTTGAACTGCCTTTATCCAATGTGATTGAAAGAGTCACTTAAAAACCCTTGGAAATTGCAGTTTTTGCTACAAAAGAGACACCCACAGCAATCCTTCATCAAGGAGATAGTGTGATAGAATGGGTGAACCTCCTGGCACAACCAGAAGAAAGCCTTACTCCTTACCCAGTGCTTGTGGCTAGAATTTTATTTAAGGCCATTAAGAGAGCACTCTGGGAGATAACCCAGAATCCCTCTCCCTCCATAAGTCGGAGTTAACCTTTGGGAGATCATATATATACAG
Organism: Sarcophilus harrisii; assembly: GCF_902635505.1. Lineage (NCBI taxonomy): Eukaryota > Metazoa > Chordata > Mammalia > Dasyuromorphia > Dasyuridae > Sarcophilus > Sarcophilus harrisii. The sequence goes on from NC_045428.1 coordinate 132,514,116, forward strand.
GAAGCTCTGAGAGCTGGAGGGGGTTTTACTTGGAGTCAGAAAGGAGCGCTCTGGGAGGAAGCCCACAAGCCCTATCTTCGAGGCAAGAGATTCATTGCATCTTCCAACTTAGTGCTGGCTGGAGGCTGAAGAAAGCAGAGGCAGAAGCCAAGGACAAACCTACAAGAACCTTATAGAGAGATAGGCCTCTGAGCTAACCGGGCTATATTGAAGGACACAATAAAAGATCTAAACTTTTATCCCCTGGCTGTGTTTTGGAAAAAAGAAACACCAACAACAAGCTATTAACCAACTCTCTAAGAAAAAATCCCCAGGACCAGATGGATTTATATGTGAATTCTACCAAACATTTAAAGAAAAATTAGCCCCAATGCTATATAAAATACTTGAAAAAATAGGGAATGAAAGAGTCCTATCAAGTTCCTTTGATGACACAGACATGGTACTGATAGCTAAACCAGGTAAGTTGAAAACAGAGAAAGAAAATTACAGACCAATCTCCCTAATAAATATTGATGCTAAAATCTTAAATAAGATATTAGCAAAAAGACTACAGAAAATCATCCCCAGAATAATACACCACGATCAACTAGGATTTATACCAGGAATGCAAGGCTGGCTCAACATTAGGGAAACTATCAATATAGTTGGCCATATTAATAACTAATTTAACAAAAAACATATGATCATCATATGATACATTGTTGGTGGAATTGTGAATACATCCAGCCATTCTGGAGAACAATTTGGAACTATGGTCAAAAAGTTATCAAACTGTGCATACTCTTTGATCCAGCAGTGTTAGTACTGGGCTTATATCCCAAAGAGATTATAAAGAAGGGAAAGGGTCCTGTACGTGCAAGAATGTTTTTGGCAGCCTGCTTTATAGTGGACAGAAACTGGAAACTGAATGGATGCCTATCAAATGGAGAATGGCTGAATAAATTATGAATATTATGGAATGTTATTGTTCAGTAAGAAATGACCAACAGGATGAGTTCAGAAAGACCTGGAGAGACTTACATGATCTGATGCTAAATGAAATGAGCAGGACCAGGAGATCATTATATACTTCAACAACAATACTATATGATGATCAATTCTGATGGACCTGGCCATCTTCAGCAATGAGATGATCTAAATCAGTTCCAATGGAGCAGGAATGAATTGAACCAGGTACACCCAGCAAAAAGACTCTGGGAGATGACTAAGAACCATTACATAGAATTACCAATCCTCCTATTTTTGTCCACCTGCATTTTTTATTTCCTTCACAGGCTAATTGTACACTATTTCAGAGCCCGATTCTTTTTGTACAGCAAAATAACTGTTTGGACTTGTATAGTTATTTTGTGTTTAATTTATACTTTAACATATTTAACATGTATTGGTCAACCTGCCATCTGGGAGAGGGGGTGAGGAGAAGGAGTGGAAAAAATGGAACAAAAGATTTGGCAATTGTCAATGCTGTAAAATTACCCATACATATAACTTGTAAATAAAAAGCTATAAAAAATGGAAGAAGTATATGCAGGCCCATTATCTGTTTTTATTGCTTATGGCACAACCATAATTTCAAAAGTTTGTGTAAGGCATTTGACTAGTCTTTTTGAGACAAATTTTATCTGGGCTGTGGCAATTCTTTCTACCACACCTGCTAAATAGGCTGAATCAGATATTATATTTACATCTCCTGAATAATAAGTATGAGCTAGCATGATTGCATATAAATCATTCTGCTCAGTGTACTGAAAAGGAGTTCTGACTATACAGTTACATCAGGAGAATATTCGGCACAGATATGTTTGGATGCATCTGCAAAGATAGTTGGTCTTTTAAGAGGAACCTAAGAAACCTTTTCTTCAAAAATCCATTGCCAATTATATAATAGCTAGGTTATCTTTAATGGAGAACCATGTGTAAAATTTGGAGTTATGGCCAATAAAATTTGCCACTCTGGGATGGTTTCACAGCATATATTAATTAATTTGTGCATTGGTATAAAAGATATATATCTTGTCAGGACTTATTCCAGATAATTATATTACTTACTTAATGTTCTTTAATAAGATTCTAACCACAAGCAATAGATAAGGAGTAAGGACACTGGGAGTTTCACCAACTCTATCACACTCTGTCATTGATGAAGGACTGCTGTGGGTGCCTCTTTTGTAGCAAAAACTGGTATTTCCAAAGTTTTTTGAGTAACTCTTTCAAACACATTGGATAAAGCCAGTTCAACTTCTCTTAAAGCCTCTTCAACTTCTTTTGTAAGCTGGCATGGCAAGTTTAAAGCAGTATCTCCCCTTTAAATTATATATAATGCTTGTATTTGATAGGTCTTTAAGCTTAACATTGGAGACATCCATGGGATATATCCTATCAATTTCTGAAAGTCATTTAAGGTGTTCAACTTCTCTTTTCTTAAAGAAAGTTTTTGTATTGTAAGCACCTTAGGATATACTTCATATCCTAAATATTTCAGCTCTTGAGAAGTCTGCATCATAGCCTGAGTATGAAAGTTATCTGTTCCCACTGTGGCACAGTGTCTTATGATCTCATCTAAAGGGGCATCTTTAAAATATTCCTAGTATAATTCTTCTACAAACCTCATTAGCATTTTCCTTAGCAAATTGTTTTATCATAATTTCTGTTGCTACATTTTCACCAATAGTTCATATGACATCTGTTTCCAGACATCCCGCCAAATCAGCAAAGGATTCATTTGAAGCTTGTGCGAGTTTTGTGACGGCTTCCCCTTTATCTTGTCTTCCTGGGAGGGTGTCCGATGCTTTGATAGCATCAGAAACAATTTGGGTTAAAATTTCCAAAGCCAAATTCTCTAATATCATCTTAACATAAGGCAATTTAGACCCATAAAGAGTGAAAGCCTCTTTCAGATCTTTGATAATTTCCAGATTAAAAGGAGCGTATATTCTTTTTTCTTGACCTGAATAAGCAAAATTCAAAATAGACTCAGGATATGCTTCTATTCTAAAATCAGATGTATCCTGTCCTTCCTTTTAATTAGTGTCTTTTGTAATTGTGTCATGGGGTGAATGATGGTGTCACTGCCCTCCCCACTCTTCCTCCTCCCCACCCCCTGAAGGCGAAGTTCAGAGAGGAGCATCAGGAGATGGGGAATACCCTAAGAGTGCCTGCCTAAGCTGTGAAAGTGAGAAGCATCACACCCCTTAAATTCATCAGGACTGCACTTAAGTCTATTCTTGTCCAATTCCCCATGCTTTTCAGCTACTTTGTCATTATCATCCCCCTCCTCTTGCTCTTTCTCCTCATACTTCCTTGTCTGGCTGTCCACCTTAAAACTTTTATTTATTTATTTATTTTTTTTTTAGAACTTGTGGGAATGTTTAAAGCCAATTGTATTATATTGTACATAAGGAATGTTTTCTCAGTAATTGAATCAGGAACCATAGCCTCGTAATATTAAATTAGTTGCTCTCCCACTATTTCCCACATATCTGGCTCTAATCTTTCTCCCTAAGATGTCCAAGGAGACTTGCATTCTAATATGGTTAAGATTCCAGTGATCTGCTTCCAAGTTACCATTAAACCTAGCTTCTTTATTAACCTAACTATACATTCTACACACTTCCCTTTGGAGTGGAGAAGGTTCCTTTCTTTGTATTTGCCCCATTTCAACTGTAAAACAAAAGTGACTAGTTTAGCCCTTACCAAAGTTTCCTGCTTATCTATTTTTAAACTCACCATATTTCCAAGTCACAAGGACTTCTTCACTGAGCTTATGATCGTGTCAGTCAAACTGATTTGTGCCCTGCTTTGCCAGGCCCTGCATTTCTGGGGCCCCGTGTTTAGATGCCAAAATGTAATGTCTAGGCTAGCTTTGGAGAGTCCTAGGATGGGCCTTGTTCTTTAGGTGGAGAAGTGATGAAGGCAGGGGAGCCAACCCAAGGCTGGTCAAAGATGGAGTCCCGAATCTTCTCTGTATCTTTGACTGAGAATCTTCTGTGTCTGTGGCTGAGAGACTCATTCCCAGTCCTCCCAGCTTTTAAAAACTTCAGTACCATGACATCACTACAGCAACTGAGCATGTGCAACCATTACATCACCATATCACATTAAGTGTATTTTAGTGAACCATTACCTCACACTGTGTAGGTACTTAACTATAAGCACCCTGCTGTCTCTAATTCAAGTTCAACTTTTTAGAGTTCCAGCCTTCTACACTATTTCATCAATTCTATTTTTTAAGGAATGATTTTCCTCAGTAGACATTTGTATCTCCTTTCCCAATTGGCTAATTATTTCCTTTTGCACCTCTCTCAATTCTTTATTTTTTTTTTCCCTTCTATCTCTCTTGTTGATTTTCAAAGTCCCTTTTGAGCTCTTCCATGGCCGTAGCACAATTTTTTTTTTGAGGTTTTGAATGTGGACTTTTATCATCTTGTGTGTTTTGATCCTCCTTATCTCCATAATAACTCAAATTCAGAAACTTTTTTTTTTTTGTTTTCTGCTCACATTCTGAATGTATTACTCAGTTTTAAACTCTTTGTTAAAGTAAGTCTCTGTTTCTAGGGTGGAGGGCGCACTGTCCAATACTTCAGCAATTGTGTGCAGCTGTTTTCAGAAATCCTTCTAGGAGTCTGACTACACCCACTTTTTTTTTTTTCCCTGGAGCTTTTAGGTGTGTCCCTGTTCCACTGTAGCTGTAACATGTAGTGTGATAGCCAGGACTGGGGTTTTGATGACAAGAGCTATGGTATGACTGCACACCAGTTTCATACCTCATTGCTACAAACTCTCTCTACTGACCTTCTGAGTCCTTCCCAGGATATGAGATCCAGAAGCCTCCAGCACTGCTGCTAATTCAGAAGCCCTGCATTGCTGAATGTGGGGTCTGGGATGGAGAGGAAGTCAAGCTGGGGCCAGGCCAGATCTGCACTGAGATTGTGCATTGGAATTCCACTCTGTTGCCACAGACACTTTCGCCTGACCTTCCAGGTCCCTTTTGTTGTCTCTGGATTGAGAAGTCTGAAAGCCATCAGTACTGTCACTAATTCAGAGGTTATCCTGGGCCAGGCTGGAGCTGGGTTCAAGGCTGCTCCAGGGTGAACTGGTCTGAGACTCCCACTTTGGCATCACAGATTTTTTCTGCTGAGTTTCCAAGTTGCCTTCAGCTGGAAAATGTTCTATTGTGTCTTTTTGGGTGTTCTGATGTTCCAGAATTTTTTAGAGTCATTATTTAAAGTAATTTGGAGTAGTTTTAGAAGAGGTTGAGCAAGTTCCTGCCATCTTGATTCTGCCCCCTGTATCAATGTGTTTTTAAAATGTAGACTGCTGTCTTTTTTCTACCTATATTCTAATTGCTTAGCACAATGCTGATCATATAATAAATATTTAATATAAATTGTCTCTCTCTACCTCCTTCCTTCTCCCTCCCTCTGTATTTATGTCTCTCTCCCTCTCTGTTTCTCTCTCTCTATCTTTCTCTCTCTCTCTGTCTTTCTGTCTGTCTCTTTCCCATAGATAATCATCACATCTTTGAAATTTTTAATTACTCCTGCTACTTGTGAATGTTGCAAATAAAGGGAACAATTTTAGTGTTCCTTCTATATTACATATATATATACATACATACATATTATGTATAGATAGTATTTCTTCTGCATTATATTCTACATTTATATATCTATATTTATATATTCACATTAAAATAATACAATTATGCTCTCCCAAAATCTTCTTCTGTCCAAAGAAATTTTTCCCAATTCTTTTCTCTAATGATCTATGATGTAAACCCAAGACCCTTCACAATCCTGGTGGCCCTCATGTATACAGTATTTAGTATATCAATATGTAAACACTATTATACATATATATGTAATTTATTTCATCAATTTTCTTTTTAATCCCTGGTGCTCAATTGAATTTAATATTCAAGATAAGTTCTGACAAGGTCATATTAGAGAAGTACTATCCCTTTCTTTTTCAAAAATAGGACTCGACACTGAACAAAATCTTATTAGAATCACTCCACCTCTCCTCCCTACATATACATCTCATTGAATCAAAATCTTCAGATATTTTCTAGATACACTGCCATCCATCCATGTCTCCCCTATTCTTCACTTATGAAATTATTTTTTACATTAATTTATATTAAACTTCATTGAATTTCATTTTTAAAAAAATATTCAACTTAATAATCTCAGTTTTTAAGGTCAATTTTGAACACTGATTTTTGTGGGTCAAGTCTAGTGATGCCACATAATGAGGAAACAAAATTAAAGTTTGATTAATGATTTACTAAAAAATACAAGTGAGAGAGAAAAAAAAAATTTATCTCCACAAGATCAGTTGAGTGCAGTTTCCCCTTATCCTAGAATAAGTTATTTTTCTCTTAATAAAGAAGCACGTGAAAGTTCTGAATGGCAATAGCTCGTATCTGAAAAATATAATGTGAGCAGACATTGATACAGGAAGACATTATCATCTAGAGTTTGTACTCTAGAGGAGATTACTTTTTCCCATCAGTTGATGTACCCCTAACATGTCTATTGAGGCAAAGGAATCTTATGTCAATACTAGCCTGCCTTCCTGTTTTGGTCTTGCTTTCTCCCAGCCTACATTGAGTGTGTATGAATTCTTGGTTAGTTTGCTAGTAAGGTAATTGTCAATAAGGTAAAGGTGTCACTATGAATTAGTGTAATGATTACTGCTTCTAGCATGGCATCATCTTAAAATTTGATGAGAATTTTATCAATATTTTTATGATAGTCATTCTCCACAGTATATTCAGTAATCATTTGGTATGCTAAATTCATGAATTAGTTTATGAGAAGTGAATACTACTAAAGGAAATTTATCATGTCAGTATTGACATTCTGGATCTAAACTAAACTAGAAAGCATAGGGAAGAAAGAATTATATAGACAGATATATTCCATGTTTTTTTTTTTTTTTTTTTTTTTTTTTTTTTTTTTTTTTTCCTGGCAATGCCCCATTAAGTTTGTGTTGGAGTTGCTATTCTGCTGGGAACAAAGGCTGTATTTAAAGTTTAGAGTGGAAGTGTCTTCAGAAATAATTTTATCTACCTTCTTCATTTCAAGATAAAAAAATGATAGACAAATATCATAATAAATAATTGTCAAAGTTTAAACTTGAATTTTCATTCTGTGTCTCTAAACCAAGTGTACTTTTCCATTGTTTGAAACATTGTTTTGAAGAATTTATCATCTCACAATATAGAGATTCTTGGGAGTGTAATCAGAAATATTGCCATGATAATTGCAGATTAAGTTCCAAAATTAATTTCAGTAAACCTGGAAGCTCAGAAAATACACTAAAATTGTGTAACACCTTATAATGAAATAAATGTGCAATATATTGTCCTTTTAAGGTTATTTTCAGTTTAGTATTAAAGAAAGCAGAAAAAACATCCTTCTGTGTGTGATGAAATATCTTAAGATATTTATTTAAGATTTTTTTAACTATCATAAACTAATATTTTGATTTTTATAAAGAGGAAAATTTAGCATAATAATAACTATATCTACATATATATTTAGTATATATGTACATATATATATACACACATACACATATATTTTAAAATTTGGGACAATATAGCTGTGGCATGTGCATAATGCCTATTAAAGCCATAAGTGTATATGAATAGCTTTGTGATTTAAATACTTAGAGTAAGAACTTTTATCTATTAGAAATGTGAAAAATATAAGTATTTCTAGGACAAAAGTTGGGTGAGGCACTTTTGTGGGCGTTATAGCTGTGAAATATGATTGGTTTTCAGTTCATTTAGAAAATGTCCTTTTATAACCAAAAAAGATAAAATTTAAATATACCAATAAGAAATTATATAGATATTTGATTGATGTGGCATGATTTCAAAATTACTATTTCATGGTGGAAATTTGGAGAATTCCAATTATGTAAGTGAATATGAGAGCCAGGAAACTGAATTAGGCCACTAAAGATATAGGAATATATACAGGTATTAGATATATGAGGGAAGAAACTGTCAAGTGAAGATTAAAGAAACAGCAGAAGTTTAGAAATAATCATCTTGGAGTAATTTTTAAAAACAAAAAATAAGACTAGTTACAGGGGTCCAACCTCTGCAAGGGGGTCAAGGGAGCTGAGCAGGAGGAATAGGGTCGGCATCAAAGGAAGACAGGAGTCTTGGGGTAGTTTGAGTGAGGAAACTTATGTTCCCACTCTCTCAGTCTCCTTCAAGCTTATTTTTATACTATATCATGATTATGTACATTTCTTTGGGTCAACATAGTCTTTAGACATTTGTCTGACTTATTGACCTTTATATGTTACTCTATTTGACATTTAGTATTTGAGTTAAGATTTTTATGGTAAAATGTTAATTACTGATTACATTACACGAAGCTAATAATGAAAGATAAATGTTATACAAGGTTAAATGTAAGTGAATTTTGTTATTTTACTTGTCTTCTTTGTCAATTCTTGTTTGGTTCCTCTATTCATTTCTCTATTTCCCTGACTTTGAACCATGCACATAGGCATTTAGGGCAATTCCAGTTATGTTTTAACCATCTACTGACTCCTAGGCAAACTGATCTTTTCTGAGCCCAAGTTAATAAATAAGTACCACTCTTGCTTAGACCTTTGGATTTCCTCCTTTAGAGACAATGCTGTTCAATAAATTCCTGTATATCGTATTGGAGCCCCTGTTGTACTTTAACTACATAATATTCTGCCAGAACTTGGAATACTTCATACTTTTGGAATGCATCCATCATTTGTCTCAATGAGAGATTAGCTTTATTAGGATAGAATATGCATGTGAAATCATTTTTAGTTAACTTGCCCAAATTCCCCTTGTCACCAGATTTTTTAGATAATGTTTAGTGCTGTAATCAAGCCAATTATAAATAATATAGGAAATAGTAGTCCACTAATGAGAATCATACAAGGAAATGTTGTTCCTGCATGCACATTTGATTTCAGTGCTGGGCTTTACCAATCAACTGCAAGAGATTGCAGCTTACAACAACTAGTCAATCAGTAAACAGAAGTCTTTAGTCTCCTTGACTTGTGTTAAATTGAAGCAAGATTAAGTTTCTTTTTTTCTATAATGTAATTTTCATTTACTTAGTATTTTATTTTTCCTTAGTTCCATGAAAATACAATTTTTAACTTTTAAAAAATCTTTGATTATTAGATTCTCTCTTTCAGCCCACCACACTCACCTTCATTGAAAAAGCAAGCAATTCAATATAGGTTATACCTGTGTAGTTATGTTAAACATTTCCATAATAGTCATTTTGTGAAGGAAAACACAACAAATGGAAAAATCCTCAAGAAAAAATATTTTTTTTCTTGAAAAGTGTACTTCAATATGTACTCAGGCATCACCAATTCTTTCGTTAGGCATGGATGGCATCTTTCTACATAAGACAATGAAAGTTGTCTTAGATGATTGTATATCTGAGAATAATTAAATCATTCACAGCCAATTATTCCATAATAGTGTTATTATTTTGTATGCAATACACTTCATTTTGATTCAGCTCATGGAAGTCTTTCCAGGCTTTCTTGAAAGCATGCTGCTCATCCCTTCTTATAGCACAATAGCATAGCTTCACAATCACATACCACAATCTGTCCAGTCATTCCCCAATTGATATGCATCCCCTCAAATTCCAGCTTTTTTTCCCTGGAAAAGAACTATTATAAATATTTTTGTTCATATTATTCTTTTTCTCTTCTTTTTTTTTTCTCTTTTGGGACACAAAACTAATAGTGGTATTGGTAGGTCAAAGGGTATGCATGGTTTAATAATCTTTAGATGCAGTTTTAAATTACTCTCTAAAATGGCTGAATCGGTTCATAAATCCACCAACAGTTCATCAGTGTCTCAATTTTCCTGCATCAAATCCAACATTTGAAATATTCCTTTTCTGATGTATCAGGAAATCTAATAGATATGATGTAGTACATCCAAATTGTTTTAATTTGTGTATCTTCAAATGATAACAACATTTTTTTTCATACTGCTATAGATAGCTTTGTTTCCTTAATCTGAGAGTTGTTTTTCTTTTTTTTTTTTTCCATTTATCAATTGAAGTATGGCTCTTAATTTTATAAATTTGGCTCAGTCCTCAATATGTTATCATAGAAACTTCCTTCATTTTTTTCATAATTACTATTACTATTGCTAACTGCATCCCTCCACATGGTTTTCTATTTTGCTCTCTCTTTTCACCCTCTTCTTCCTCATAATTGCTTTGTGTGTGACTGCCTATTCCTTCAATCTGTTCACCCTTCTATCAACCCCCTTTCTCATTCCCTTACCTCCTACCATCTAGAGAGTAAGATGGATTACTATACCCAATTAAGTATGAATATTATTCTCTTTAAGAAAATTTTGAGGAGAGTAAGTTTCATTCACTTTTTATCTTTCCTCTTTTCCCTTCCACTGTAAAAACTTACTGTTGTCCCTTTTACATGAGATAATTTATCCCTTCTTTCCCTTTTTCTTTCTCCCAGTATATTACTCTTTCACCACTTTATTTTACTTTTTCGATATCATGTCTTTATATTTACTTCACAGTTGTGCCTTTTGTGTATAGATATTGTTTCTAACTTCTCTAATAATGAGTTACAAGTATCATCTTCTCATGTAGAAACGTTAATAATCCCTTATGATGTCTCTTCCTTTTTTTTTTTTTTTTTTGCCTTTTTGTGTTTCTTTAGATTTTTGTATTTGAAAATCATATTTTCTATTTAGCTCTGGTATTTTCATCAAAAGTGCTTGAAAGTCCTCTGTGTCATTAAATGTCAGTTTTAACCCTGAAGGATTATTCTCAGTTTTGCTGGATAGATGCTTCTTGCTTGTAACCCTAGCATTTTGTCCTTTAGAATATCCTATTCCAATCATCATTCCTACCCTCAGCTCATTTAATATATAAATTGCTAAATCCTGACTGTGATTCTAGGAAACTTAAGTTACTCCTCTCTAGCTGCAAGCAATTTTTTTTCCCCCTGACTTGGGCGTGCTGAAATTTGGTTATTCCTTGTAGTTTTCATTTGGGGATATCTTTCAGGAAATGATTGCTAGGTTCTTGGAATGATGAAGTTATCTTCTGGCTCTAAGGCAGTACTCCTTAAAAATTTCTGGAAGTATGATGTCACGGTTTTCTTTTAGAGCAAGCTTTTAGGTAATCCAATAATTTTAAAAATGTGCTCTTCTGAATTTATTTTCCATATAAGTTCTTTTTTCAATGCAATATTTCATGTTGTCTTCTATGTTTTAAGTCTTTTTTATTTTGTTTTATTGTTTATGAATTTCTCATAAAATAATTCAGTTCCATTTGCTCAATTCTGATTTTTAAGGTATTGCTTGCTTCAATGAACTTTGCTTGTTCCTTTTCCATTTGACCAAGTTTCTTTTTTAAGGAGTCATTTTTTTTTCCTTTTGTCTTCAGTGAATTTTCATACCTCCTCTTTATTTGACAATTTCTGCTTTATTAAGGCATTCTTTTTTTTTTTTTTCTCCTTGACTTTTTTATTTTCTTTACTACATGGCATGGTTTGTTTTTAAGGTGATATTTTTTTTTCAGTAATGTGTGTGTGGGTGTGTGTGTGTGTGTGTGTGTCTGTGTGAAAGAAAGAAAAAAAGAGAGAGAGAGAGAGAGAGAGAGAGAGGGAGAGAGAGAGAGAGAGAGAGAGAGGGAGAGAGAGAGAGAGAGAGAGAGAGAAAAAACTTCTTTACCAAACTGATGATTCAGTTTTAATAAGTTTCTTAATTCACTCTCATCTCTTTTTCAAATTTGTCTTTTAACTCACTTACTTCATTTTAAAAACAATTTTGAGTGCTTTGATGGCCTGAGGCAAATTCATTTTTTTTTCTTGGAGTCTTTGTATAGGAGCTTTGGCTTTATTTTCTTGCTTTGTGTTTGTGTTTTGATCTTTCTTATCATCATAGTAACTTTTTATGGACAGATTTTTTTTACCTGTTGTTTGCTCATTTTCCCAGCCTATTACTTGATTTAAACTTTTGCTTCCAGGATGGAGTGTAATTTATCCCAAATGTCAGGAACTTTTATGCAGTTTTGTTCAGAGATACTTTTAGGTACCAGTAAATTTTCATTTCTTACAAGGTTCTTTGATTGAGAATAGGCCACTCCCCTAACCTATTTTCTGGTTTGGTGCACAAGCACTGCTATGGAACTGTGAGGAGGATTCCTGCTTCACTGTGGCTGCAATATCTGTTTTGCTAGTGGGGGGCTGCCATTAAAATCTGCAATGCTGATCTGAGTGTAGACAAAACAATGGGATCCTGCCTCGGTGCTAGCAAATAACAAAACTAACAGAAATTATATGATTATCTGAATAGATGCAAAAAAAGTTTTTGACATAAAACAACGTTCATATTAAAAAGACTTAAGAGAATAGGAAGAAAATTATATTTTCTTTAATTTATAAATAGATTCTATCTAAAAGCAATATCAAGCATTATCTGTAAAGTGGATGAGCTAGAATTCTTCCTAGTAAGTTCAGGGGTAAAACAAGGATATATATTATCACCACATATTATTCAATATTGTACTAGGAACATTAGTTTTAGCAATAAGAAAAGAAAAAAGAAATTGAAGGAATTGTAATAAGCCTTAAAAAATAAAACTATCATTATTTGCATATGATCCAAAGTTGTGCTTAAAGAGTCATTGATAATCAACTAAAATTATTTGAAACAATAAACACTTTTAGCAATTTCCAGGATATTAAATTAAACCCACATAAATCATCAGCATTTTTATATGTAAACAAAAGAGTCCATCAGTAAGTGATTTAAAAGAAATTCTTTTTGAAATTACCATGGATATTATAAAATAATTTGATATTTTATCTATCAAGAAAATGCAAAGAACACAATTACAAAATATTTTTTCATACAAATAAAGTCAGATTGAAATATTAATTGCTAACGGATAAGGAACTGCCTAAATTAATTTATTTATTCAGTGTCACAGAAAGCTATGAAAAAATTCTATTGAGCTAGAAAACATAACAGTGAATCTAGAAGACAAAATTACCAATAATATCAAAGAAATTACTGAAAAAAGAAATGTTAAGGAAGGTAGCCTAATATTATGAGTTCAAAAGTTGTACTACAAAACAGTAATCATCAAAACTATTTAGCACTAAGTTGGCTAAGAAATAGAGTGTTAGATCAGTGAAATAGATTAGGTACACAAGGCACCTAATCAGTGACTATAGAAATAATACTGTTTCACAAATGCAAAGACTCCAGTTTCTGGGGACTAGAATTCACTATTTGACAAAACTATCTGGGAAACTGGGAAAGGGTATCACAGAAACTAAGGAAAGATCAACATCTCACATTCTATCACAAGTTAAAGTAAAAATGGGTACATGAATTATAGGTAAATAATAAAAATGTAAACAAATTAGGAAAGAATTGGGTGTTTTACGGGTCAGATCTTTGGAGAAGGGAAGAATTTTTATTTATTTTTTTTTCTATAAAGCTTTTTATATTTATTTTTAAAAACATATGTACAGATATTTTGACAATATTGACCCTTACGTAGCCTTGTGTTTCAGATTTTCTCCTTCTCTCCCCTCACCTTCCCTAGATGGCAAGCAATTCAATATATGTCAAACATTAAAATACATGTTAAATCCAATATGTATAAACATATTTATACAATGCTCTTGCTGCACAAGAAAAACCAAATCTAAAAAAGAAAATAAATGAGTATGAATACTAAATGCAAGTGAGCAACAACAAAAAGGGTAAGAATGTTATGTTGTGATCCACATTCAGTACCTACAGTCCTCTCTGGGTGGAGATAGGCCTCTTCATCACTAGATCATTGGACCCAGCATCAATCACCTCATTGTTGGAAAGATTAACGTTCATCAGAATCGATTGTCACATAATATAGATGTTTTCATGTACAATGATCTCCTGGTTTTGCTCATTTCTCTTAGCATCAGATCATGTGTATCTCTCCAGGCCTCTCTAAAATCCTCCTCCTGATTATTTCTTATAGAACATGATCAACTCTGATGGATGTGATTCTCTTCAACAATGAGATGATTCAACCAGTTCCAATTATTCAGTAATGAAAAGAATCAGTTACACCCAGAGAGAAAACTATGGGAAATGAGTGTGGACCACAACATAGCATTTCTCCTCTTTCTGTTATTGTGTGCTTTCATTTTTGTTTTCCTTCTCAGGTTTTTTTTCTTTCTAAATACGATTTTTCTCATGTAGCTAGACAACTGTATAAATATGTATACATATGTTGAATTTGACATATAGTTTAACATATTTAACATGTATTGGACTACTTGCCATCTAGGAGAGGTAGTCAGGGGAGGAGAGGAAAAGTTGGAACAGAAGGTTTTGCAAGGGTCAATGTTGAATAATACCCCATGAATATGTTTTGTAAATAAAAAATCTATAATAATAATAAAAAATTTAAAAAATATTGTTAACATAAAAAAAATAGGGCCTGAACAGCATAGTTTTAGAAATAGTAATGGAAATGTGCCCTGATATTCTTGAAGCAGAGAGATAGATATAAATTGAAAAAAATCCATGCAATCTTCTCCTAATAGAAATCCCCAAATGAAAATTCTGTAAATATTGCCAAATATCAGAGCCCAAGAAGACAATAGAGGAGGTAAATAAATTTCAAGCTCTCCACATTTCCCCTATAAACAGAACAAATTTGCACCTCAGGGAACATAAAGTAGTAAAAAATCAAGAAAATTTTGAACAGAACTGGGATTCTCCCAGCCAATCCATGAACATCCAAAGAAAGACACCAGGTCAGGAAATAACCAGTGTGAAGTACAAATACCTTCAGGCTATTTCCACAGAAACACCAAGTGGGAACCCCTGAATCTAGCTAGATATGGCTTGAACCTCAACTGAAACTCTAGAAACTTTTATCTTCCAGCCTGCATTTGGAGTTGAGGGTCTCAGTCTGGAAAGATTGAGAGAACCTCACCTTTTCATGAACAGTGGGCCCAGGTGTGCTGCAGAGATGCAGTCTTGACTAGAAGGAAACAGACTACCCATTACATGTAGAAGCAATGGGACATGGACACTACTAGCTGATGGCATTTGCAGGGGGGGTGGGGGGATGGAGCTTTTGGTTTGAGTTTCCAGGTCAGAGGACAGAATTGAAGTGCTAGAGCCACCATGCCCCCATCCTATGATTGGAGGTGCTTACACTAATACTTCTCATTAAAAAAAAAATGAACCAACAAAGAACAAAGAATCCAACCATAGGGATGTTAGAATTCTTACAAGGTGCTAAGTCAGTGGACTTGATAGAGACAATGATTGTTTAGCAGAGTTGTTTAACAGTTCACTAGATGTACTTAGTACTTACTACAGTTCCACAAGATTCACACCTTTAAGAGATCATATATAAGCTAGGAGCTTCAGCCAGGATTGACTCCAGGAGATTCACAAGCCAGGATACAGTGGAGAAGATTCACAAGCCATTGTATAGAGTAGCAATAATGTTGTATGATAATCAACTGTAAATGTCACCTATTTTCATTAATTAAATGATCCAACACAATTACAAAGAATTTATGATGAAAAAATGTTATCCCCTTGTACGGAAAGGACTGATGCATTTTGAAAGCAAATTAAAATATATTTTTGTTTTTCTTTTTATTTTGATCTGTTTTCTTTCACAACATAAGTGATATGAAAATGTTTTGCATGATAATTCATATATAATATATACCAAATTATTTAATGGGAGGTTATGGAGGGAGAGAATTTGGAACTCTAAAAATTAAAAAAAAGTTTAAATTGTTTCTACATTTAGTTGAGGGTAAAATAAAAACTAAACCACTTATATAAATAGATTAAGCAACTGCAAAAGATAGTGACAGTAAGAATTTTCAGATTAATACATATTTATGTCTAATTTTAATACCTTGCCAATTACAAGTTTGTCTTTCAACCTTGCATATTTGTATCTTAAAAATGCTTTTTGTGCTCTTAACCTTGATATTAAAACTGATCAGCTTTAGGAAGACAGCATTATCAGAGCTTAAATACAATATTCTCAAAAGGACACCTTAAAATAACTTTCCTCTCCCTAGGTGTATATTGTTCCAAAGAACCAATAATTCCTATCTGAATGTTCAAGCTAAGTGTGTTCTTACATCCCTTAACTCAGTGCCACATCTATTGGGGTTATATTCTTTGTTAATGCATATATTTCTGATATATTTTGGTACCCTTCTTCCCTTCATCCTTTCACAATACCTTTATAAGCACTTATTAATAAAATATAATTTTTATGGCATATAATTCACAGCATTCAAACTTATTTAAGGGGATTAACCCCTCCATAAGCCTCTGAATAGAACCTTGGTCCAGAAAAAAGACATTCCATATTGATAGTCATAACTTTGATGAGTAAATTGTGTATTATGTGCCCAATCTTAGAAAACAAAAGTCAATAGTAAAATCTCTGTGCTTCCATGATTCCCTAAGACCAGATTATTATCAGAAAAAGTTATGTGGATTATAAAAAAATCATTTTATCAAAATTATCAATTTTACCTTTTTGTGATAGTCTACTCATTGGCATTTCTTAATTATTTTCTTTCCAATGATGTTTTTTATTTTTATTTAGAAATTTATGAAGTGACTTTTTATGTCTAGGTCATATACATTTTGAATTTGTCTTTATGTATAGAATAAAATATTAGTTTAAATATAATTTCTCCCATATTGTTGAGTTGTTTCAGTTACGGGGTTTTCTTGGCAAATATGCTGAGTCATTTTTTTTTTTTCACCAGCTCACTTTTCAGTTGGCAAACTGAGGAAAACAGGGTTGAGTGACTTCTCCAGGGCCACACAATTATTAAGTATCTAAAGTTGGATTTGCAATGATGAATATGAATCTTTTTGGTTCTAATTGTTCGATTCACTTCACCACTCAGCTACTCATATTTTATGACATATTATTAAATAATTTTCCCAGTAGTTGTAATCAGATATTTCCTTAACCCAATAACTGTTTGTTTATATGTGTTTATAAAGTACTTGCTTACTAGATAGATTTATTTTGATACATTGTATATTGAATCTTTCTTATGGCAAGTCTATTCTAACTGATATATAAATATAAAATAAATTTCCATTGGAAAAGATTAGATATACAATGTGTCAGGTTATGCTATCTCTCTCTCTCTCTCTGTGTTTATATATATCTATATTACTATATACACAGAAACACACAAATTTGTATATGTATTTGAATATATATATAACATGCACATATATGTATGTATAAATACATGCATACATAATAAACACACAATACATATCTGTGCATACACACATTTCCTTTACAAATTAATGGCTTGTAATATTGTTTGTGAAAGGAATCTTAAAAATTGTATTTAATTTTGTTACTTTCCTTGAGTTTTTGAGATATTTTGATATGTCCATAGGCTAAGAAGGTTGATTTTTGAAATATTATCATTTTTAATTAAATAAAATAATTGTACCCAGGGACAATTAACATTATTTCCTAATTATTTTGCCTGTGCAATCCATAATCAGTGATTTTTGCAGTACTTATATATGTTTATGATGTTTATTTTGTTAGAATTGATACATATTTAATACATTCCGTTGTTTAAATAGAATGTTCCTTTCAAACTTTTTTGAATTTTGTGTAAAATATATATGATTTGTGTGTATTTACTTTATATCCTGAATAATTACTGAAATTTTGCTTCAAGTAATTTTAGTTTATGATTTTGATATTCCTTAGTTATGTTGGCTTAGCTGAAAAAATGATAACTTTGAAGATGGCAGAGAAGGCACACGTGACTTTCTAACATTCCCCTCATAACTAACTATTTAATCCAGCCTCAGAAATAGCTCTTCACTGCTTAAATTCATGAAGATCAGAAGCATACAATTTACCAGCTGAAGTCAATCTGGAAGATCGCCAGGAAAGGTTTGTCCTGAGGGGCCAGGAATAGACTAGCACAGGCAGTGAGAGACTAGTGTCCTGAGCAGACCAGAGCCTGGGGTGATCTCTGTGGCTAGAGAAGTTACAGAGACTACTCTGCTATAGGCTAACTGCTCTGCCTTGATTACAAAGCAGTAAACTGGCAGAGAAATTAAAGCCTAAAACAGAGGGTACTAAAAAAAACGCCAGAACCTAACAAGATCTGAATGTAGTTACTCAAACCCGGAAGTGACTCAGGCAGACTGAAACACAGCTCTGCAGCCACATCCTGCAGTTCCAGGCTTTTGCTGGGACAGTTACAAACCCCCAGGCAGGGGGGCACAACCTGGGCAGCCTCTAATCAGCAAAGTGGGGGCTCAGCCTGGAGCAATATAACTTCCCCAACAGAACTGTACTTCCCAGGGCAAAGACACTTCTGCTCCCTGCAAATCCATTCACTGCTCAACTGCTAATACCCACAGCCCCAGGGAAGGATTTGGCTTGGGATAGTGAAACTCTCACTGCTCAGCATCTACCCCAGGGCAGTCATTATCTCACACAGCAGGGATTCTTTGCATGGCACTTTCCCAGCTCTGCCCTGCAGGCCTGAGTTACTTCTGGGTAGGGAACTCTTTCTCAGAGCACTACAGTATCTCCCTGCTTTTTGCAGCCAGCTAGCAGGACAGCTACCCATCCATACACCTTTCACTGCTCTGTAGAGGAAGCTGGTAACCTCCTGGCCTTGAAGGTAGATCTTACAGGCTTTAACAAAATGAGTAAGAAAATCAAAGGGACAATTGCTAGTTTCTATTCAGAAAGAGAACAGCTTTTCAACCCTGAAGACACAAATAGCAGACAGTCTCTAGACAATTGTTGGTCCCCAATACAAAAGGCTCTCCTAGAAAGAGACTATTAAAAACCTTAAAAGAGAACTAGAAGAAAAATGGGGAAAGGAAAGAGAATCTATGCAAGAGAATAGAGAGAAGACATATAACTCAATAAAAGAAAAATTTGATAAAGTGGAAAAAGAAAACAACTTCCTGAAATGTGAATTGGAAAAGGTAAAAAACTCCCAAGAAGTGCAGGGAAACAGAATTTGTTAATTGGAGAAAGAAAATAACTCACAAAAAAAAAAAAATTAGTGAAATGGAAAAAAATTCCATAGAGCAAAACAACTCATTTAAAAATTTAATTGGACATATACATAAAGAAGTAAAAAAAGCTAATGAAGAAAATAACTTACTAAAAATCATAACTGAACAAATAGAAATGACTGATTCATTGAGATAGGAAGAATCAGTCAAGCAAAACCAAAAAAAATGAAAGATTGGAAAAAAATGTCAAATATTTACTTCGAAAAACAGACCTGGAAAATAGATCTAGGAGAGATAACCTAAGGATCATCAGACTACCCAAAAATTATGATGAAAAAAAGAGCCTAGACACAATTTTACAGGAAATCATACAGAGAACTTCCCAGAAGTAATAGAATTGGAAGGTAAAATAGGTGTTGAAAGAATACATTGAACACCTTCTGAAAAAGACCCTAAATTAAAGACTCTGAGGAATATTGTGGCCAAACTTCAGAATTTTCAGACTAAAGAAAAAATTCTACAAGCAGCCAGGAAAACAGTTCAAATACCAAGGTGCTACAATGAGGGTCACACAAGATCTGGCTGCCTCAACATTAAAGGATCAAATGATCTGGAATTTGATATTCCAAAGGGCAAAAGAACTTGGAATGAAGCCAAAAATAAACTACCCAGCTAAGCTGAGCATTTTTTTCATGGAAGAAGATGGACATTTAATGAAACAGAGGAATTCCATCTGTTTCTAAAGAAAAAAACAGACTTAAACAAAAAATTTGATCTCCAACAACAGAACTCAAGACTAGTAGAAAAAGGTAAAAGGAACTCTTGAGAACTGTATTTCTGTTGTGGATATACATAAAAACCACATGTATAATTGGATTTTACTGATATAGCATAAAAAAGGGAAGTAGAAATGGAAAAGGGATAATGTCAGAAAAAGGGAAAAGGGGAGATAAAAAAAGGGAAACTATATGCGACGATGAGGCAAAGGAAACCCATCATATCTGAGGGAAGTTAGAGAAGGGGAGGAACATTGTGCAAATTTTACTGTCATCAGAGTTGGCTCAAAGAGGAAATAATTGACATATTTGTTTTACAGAGAATCTTCTCTCACCTCATTAAAAAGTGGGAGAGGAAAAGGGAAAAGGAAAAAGAGTAATAAGGGAAGGGTACAAGAAAGGGAAGGGACTCAAAGGGAGGGAGGGAGGGATACTAAAGAAGGAGAGCTGGGTGACACCAGTGGGACCAATAAGTTTAATACTAAGGAAGGGGGAAAGGAGGGCAAGAAAAAGGAAAGCATAATCTGGGGATATTAGGACGGCAGGAAATACAGAATTAGTAATTTTAACCTTAAATGTGAATGGGATAAACTCCCCCATAAAGAGGAGGCAGATAGCAGACTGGATCAAAAGTCAGAACCCTACAATATGTTGTTTACAAGAAACACATTTAAAACAGGGAGATACATACAGAGTAAAGATAAAAGGCTGGAGCAGAATCTATTATGCTTCAGGTGAAGTCAAAAAAGCAGGGGTAGCCATCCTTATCTCAGATCAAGTAAAAGCAAAAATTGATCTAATTAAAAGAGATAAGGAAGGAAACTATATCTTGCTAAAAGGTACTATAGACAATGAAGCAATATCAGTATTAAACATATATGTACCAAGTGATATAGCATCTAACTTCCTAAAGGAGAATTAAAGAGAGTTGCACGAAGAAATAGACAGCAAAACTATAATAGTGGGAGATCTCAATCTTGCACTCTCAGATTTAGATAAATCAAATCACAAAACACATAAGAAAGCAATTAAAGAGGTAAATAGAATATTAGAAAAATTAGGTATGATAGATCTTTGGAGAAAAATGAATGGTGACAGAAAGGAGTATACTTTCTTCTCAGCAGTTCATGGAACCTACACAAAAATTGACCATATATTAGGGCATAAAGACCTCAAAATTAAATGCAGGAAGGCAGAAATAGTAAATGCTTTCTTTTCAGATCACAATGCAATAAAAACTACATTCAACAATATGTTAGGTGTAAATAGATCAAAAAGTAATTGGAAAGTAAATAATCTCATCTTAAAGAATGATTGGGTGAAACAGCAAATTATAGACCAATTAATAATTTCACCCAAGATAATGACAACAGTGAGACATCATACCAAAATTTGTGAGATGGAGCCCTGAACAAAATAGAGAAAGAGAAGGTCAATGAATTGGGCTTGCAACTTAAAAAGCTACAAAAATACCAAATTAAAAAACCCCAAATCAATTACTAAACTTGAAATTCTAAAATTAAAAGGAGAAATTAATAATGTTGAAAGTAAAAAAACTATTGATCTAATAAATAAAACTAAGAGTTGGTTTTATGAAAAAAACAATAAAATTGATAAAGCTTTGGTAAATCTGATTAGAAAAAGGAGAGAGGAAAATCAAATTAGTAGTCTTAAAAATGAAAAGGGAGAACTTTCCACCAATGAAGAGGAAATTAAAGAAATAATAAGGGGTTACTTTGCCCAACTTTATACTAATAAATTTGATAACCTAAATGAAATGAATGACTACGTCCAAAAATATAGGCTTTCCAGATTATCAGAGAATGAAGTAAATTGCATAAATAGTCCCATTTCAGAAAAAGAAGTAGAACAAGCTATTAATCAACTTCCTAAAAGAAAAAAAACCCAGCACCAGATGGATTTACATGTGAATTCTACCAACATTCAAAGAACAATTAGTCCCAATGCTTTGTAAACTATTTGAAAAAATAGTGAATGAAGGAGTCATACCAAATTCCTTTTATGACACAGACATGGTACTGATACCTAAACCAGGTAGGTTGAAAACAGAGAAAGAAAATTATAGACCAATCTCCCCAATGAATATTTATGCTAAAATCTTAAATAAAATATTAGCAAAAAGACTACAGAAAATCATCCCCTGGATAATACACCACAATCAAGTAGGATTTATACCTGGAATGCAGGGCTGGTTCAGTATTAGGAAAACTATCAGTATAATTGGCCATATTAATAACCAAATTAATGAAAACCATATGATCATCTCAATAGATGCAGAAAAAGCATTCGATAAAATCCAACATCCATTCCTATTAAAAACACTTGAGATTATAGGAATAAATGGACTTTTCCTTAAAATAATCAGTAGTATCTATTTAAAACCAGCAGTAAGCATCCTATGTAATGGGGACAAACTGCAACCAATCCCAATAAGATCAGGAGTGAAACAAGATTACCCACTACCTCTGTTACTATTTAATATTGTATTAGAAATGCTAGCTTTGGCAATAAGAGCTGAGAAAGAGATTAAAGGAATAAGAATAGGCAATGAGGAAACCAAATTATCACTCTTTGATAATGATATGATGGTATACTTAGAAAACCCCAGAGATTCTACAAAAAAGTTATTAGAACTACTCCACACCTTTAGCAAAGTTGCTGGTTATAAAATAAACCCACATAAGTCATCAGCATTCTTATATATCACTAACAAAATCCAACATTCAGAGTTACAAAGAGAAATTCCATTTAAAGTAACTACTGATAGTATAAAATATTTTGGAATCTATCTGCCTAGGGAAAATCAGAAACTTTATGAGCAAAACTACAAAACACTTTCCACACAAATTAAGTCTGATCTAACCAACTGGAAAAATATTAAATGCTCTTGGATTAGGTGAGCAAATATAATAAAGATGGCAATACTACCTAAATTAATCTATTCATTAATTGCTATACCAATCAAACTCCCAAAAACTATTTTAATGACCTAGAAAAAAATACAACAACGTTCATATGGAAAAACAAAAGGTCAAGAATTTCAAGGGAATTAATGAAAAAAAAATCAAATGAAGGTGGCCTAGCTGTACCAGATCTAAAATTATATTATAAAGCAGCGGTTACTAAAACCATCTGGTATTGACTAAGAAGTAGACTAGTTGATCGATTGAGTAGGTTAGGTTCAAAGGACAAAACAGTCAATAACTTTAATTATCTAGTGTTTGACAAACCCAAAGACATCAGTTTTTGGGATAATAATGCATTATTTGACAAAAATTGCTTGGAAAATTGGAATTTAGTATGGAAGAAACTAGGCATTTACCCACACTTAACACCATACACCAAGATAAGGTCAAAATGAGTTCATGATCTAGGCATAAAGAATGAGATTATAAATAAATTGGAAGAGCATAGGATAGTTTTACCTCTCAGACCTGTGGAAGAGGAAGGAATTTATGACCAAAGAAGAACTAGAGATCATTATATCAAATTGAAAAGTTTTTGTACAAACAAAACTAATGCAGGCAAGATTAGAAGGGAAACAATAAAGTGGGAAAACATTTTTACAGTAAAAGATTCTGATAAAGGACTCATTTCCAAAATATATAGAGAATTGACTCTAATTTTTACGAAATCAAGCCATTCTCCAATTGATAAATGGTCAAAGGATATGAACAGACAATTTTCAGATGATGAAATTGAAACTATTACCACTCATATGAAAGAGTGTTCCAAATCACTATTGATCAGAGAAATGCAAATTAAGACAACTCTGAGATACCACTACACACTTGTCAGATTGGCTAGAATGACAGGAAAGATAATGCAGAATGTTGGAGGGAATGAGAGAAAACAGGGACACTGTTACATTGTTGGTGGAATTGTGAACACATCCAGCCATTCTGGAGTGCAATTTGGAACTATGTTCAAAAAGTTATCACACTGCGCATACCCTTTGATCCAGCAGTGTTTCTACTAGGCTTATACCCCAACGAGATACTAAAGAAGGGAAAGGGACCTGCATGTGACAAAATGTTTGTGGCAGCCCTGTTGTAGTGGCTAGAAGCTGGAAAAAGAATGGATGCCCATCAATTGGAGAATGGTTGAGTAAATTGTGGTATATGAATGTTATGGAATATTATTGTTTTGTAAGAAATGACCAGCAAGATGAATACAGAGAGGATTGATGCTGAGTGAAATGACCAGAACCAAGAGATCATCATATACCTCAACAATGATACTGTATGAGAATGTATTCTGATGGAAGTGGATTTCTTTGACAAAGATAAGATCTAGCTCAGTTTCATTTGATCAAAGATGGACAGAAGCAGCTACACCCAAAGAAAGAACACTAGGAAATGAATGTAAACTGCTTGCATTTTTGTTTTTCTTCCCGGGTTATTTATACCTTCTATATCCAATTCTCCCTGAGCAACAAGAGAACTGTTCGGTTCTGCACACATATATTGTATCCAAGATCTACTGTAACCTATTTAACATGTATAAGACTGCTTGCCATCTGTGGGAGGGGGTGGGGGGAGGGAGGGGAAAAATCGGAACAGAAGTGAGTACAAGGGATAATGTTGTAAAAAAATTACCCTGGCATGGGTTCTGTCAATAAAAAGTTTTTAAAAAAACAATAACTTTGTTTCTTCTTTACACATGTTCATTGCTTGAATTTCTTGTCTTAGTCCCACAGCCCATATTTCTAGTGCTTTATCTAGTGCTATATACATACATGCATGTTTATTTTTACATTTACAGGTAAAATAATTGCTTTACAATTGTGTTTAAAACTTCCTTCCTTCCTCCCTACTCCCTTCCCATACTGAGAAGGCACATGTGAAGGTATACAAAACATTTCCATAAAAGACATATTGTAGCAGAAAACATATATCTTTACCCTCCCCCCCCAAAAAAAGCCCTTTAAAAATAGTGTTTTTTTAAAATACTCTTCAAACTAAATTCAGACACAAGCAGTTCTTTCTCTGAGTACAGATAGCATTTTCATCATAAATCATTTGGAGTCATTTTGGATTATTATATTTCAGAGAATAAAAAAGTCTTTCACATCTGATCATCCCACAACATTGCTATTCCTTTGTACATAGTACATTTCATTTTGCATGAGCCAAGAAGGATTTTCCAGGGTTTTCTGAGAGAATTCTTTTCATCATTTTTTATATAAAAATAGTATTCCATCATAATCACATATCACAATTAATTCATCCATTCCCCAAAGAATAGACATCCCCTCAATTTCCATTTCTATTTTTTTTTGCTCTGAGAAAAGAACTGCTATAAATATTTTTGCTACATATACTATATATATATAATTATTATTGAATTATATATATGTGGGTGTGTGGGGTCTACATTTATATATATATATATATATATATATATATATAAAGGAAGTCTTAGGATCAGGATCATCAATTAACTTTAGGGTAGATTATTCCTTTGAAATTTTATTATGTCAGTGATTATAATTTTGCATCCCAAAAGTGATTCTGAGCACTGCATACAAAAAAACCTCTCTGGGATTTTTGTGTAGATAAAGCAATGAGACTCAAATACCAAGACAATAAATGTAAAAGAAAAACAATATATATTACATCTAAGATCATTGCTTTCTACCCCCTACTCAACATCCTTGCTTTTATTAGGCATATTTAATTATGGCAAAATTGCTAATTTTAGTGCTTCATTAATCTTACAACAGTTTTACTAATTTTCTACATAAATATTTGATTTAAATTTAGGTACTACTATGTTTGTCCACAAAAAAACAATCCAAGAATTTCTTTTAGAAATTAGATAGACTAAGC
This sequence comes from Sarcophilus harrisii, assembly GCF_902635505.1. Lineage (NCBI taxonomy): Eukaryota > Metazoa > Chordata > Mammalia > Dasyuromorphia > Dasyuridae > Sarcophilus > Sarcophilus harrisii. The sequence continues at coordinate 132,539,846 of NC_045428.1, forward strand.
CATTTGCCTTTGGAAACTAAAGAAGTCTCAAGCTAGTATTCTACCCCTGAAAAGGCTGACATCTAATAACAATGTAATTATGGAAAGGACACAATATTATTCTGTGAAAGAGGGTAATGACATTAGCTCCTTTTGCTTACTAGAATGATTTTGAGGCCCAAATGTTATTATCCATGTAAAGTTTTTTTGGAAATTTTAAAATACTATATAAATATTACCTGTTAGTATGATAAAGTGTTTTCCACCAGATACAAAATATTTATGAAGGTCTGTGATGTAAAGTATATTGATGTTCCAAATTTTATTAAAAAAAGAGTGAAAAAAAGGAAGGAATGAAGAAAAGGAAGGATGTAAGCAAGGAAGGAAAGAGGGAAGAAAGAAAGTAATGAAGGAAAAAGGGAAGGAAGGAAGGAAGGAAGGAAGGAAGGAAGGGAGAGAGGAAGAAGGGAAGGAGAATAAAAGAAAGAGAAAGATTTTCCTCAGATATATAAATGAATCCTTTTACAAAATATACATTGGCTTCTTTAAAAATTGTATTTTATTTGGTTCAGGCTATATCATCAAATAATATTAACTAAATACTTAAAATGTGTTGTTCTTTGTAAGATATAGCCAATGAATGTGTCTGATGTAAAGGAATCTATAGTAGTAGACACATGTGTAGCACACAGAAAAATGAGAGAAACCTTAGTTTTAATATCATCGTTTGCTTAATGTTTTTTGACTGGAAGGCTTACCTCCTCCCTGTGTTGTATAATCAATTGTTTTGTTTTGGTGGTAAATATGTGTGAGATATAGGTGGAGATCTCCAATCTACTTTCCTTCCAGATCCTGCTGGGCTATAGACTACATGCTGAGTAAAAGCTCAAGTGATAATGTCAATAAAGGATCTTAGAGCAAAGAAATGACTGCTCTATGTGCTGTTCCAAATCTACTGGTGAGAGTTTTGAAATTTCTTTCTGAGTGGAACAAAAATAAATTATACTGGACATTTCTTAATGTTGATTTCAAATCAAAATAATAAAGATCAACCATTAAAATAGCTATATTGTGTTATTTGGAATTTGTGTGACAGATGAAATTTAGAAATTAATGAAAAATATTAGTCCCCAGTAAAATAATAATTCATTTAGCAATATGTTTTTATAAAATTTCAATACAGACATTATAATATCTTAATATTACCATGCAAAAAAATCCATGCACAGAAAATAAGAGCAAAAAATTACTTAAACAAAGGAGAAATACAAAAAAGATGTACAACATGTGCCTATTTTGCAATGTTGATAATCAGGCAGTTTTTCATTATTACCAATATTTTCTTAGGAAAAACGATTAGCAAAGTTATACTTAAGTAACATCTAAAGGTGTCTGCTGTACCTAGTTAAAGCATAGAGGTACATCTTTATGGCAGAAAGATTTATCTGCTAATCAAAATTTAGGATTTTCGGTCAACGGAATCCCATTTATAACTAGGTATCTTGTTTCAGTTTGTGTCTAATAAAATTACTGTTCAGTCTCCAATTCAAAGATTTGAACTTTATGGTGCTTCTTCTCAATGGAAGATTACATATTAAGTTAAATCAATAAATTTAACTGAAATGAAATTTGCAGAAAAAGCTATTTTCAGTTACTGGTATTTTAGAATCTGGAAGTAGAAAAGGAAAATACTTTCTTTTCCTTTCTCAGTTTTTTACAGTGTATAGTAGCATCTTTATAAAGAGAAGCAAGTAATCTAACTAGTGTTAAACGAAATTCTTCAAAATAATTTCATTTTAATGAAAAAATGAATCAAGGTCCAGAGAATGATGAAAGAAATTGAAAAGTAGCATTCTTTCTTCTAGACATGTTAGCTCATGTTAAGAAGACAACATCTATCTTGAACTGTATTTTCTAGGGAGGGGTGGAGCCAATATGAAAGAGAGTAGACAGGTTTTAATCTGAGCTCTTCCTGACATTCCTTACATCAACACCAGATCAAACTTCTAAACTGATTTTGGAATGGCAGAAGCCACAGATATTTGGAGTGTAAGCAAATTTCCAACAGAAGATATTTTAGAAGAACTTTGGAAAATATCTATTTCAGTGGGGCATTGGGAGAGGCAGGTGAGCACAGAAGCAGCATAGGGGCAGTGCAATATGGCCTATATAAGCTAGAGAATCTACTAGCAGGCTCCTAGTCAAATATATATCAGCATTGGCTATTCTCCTAAATTCAGAAGCCAGAGATTAGCAAATTAGCTGTGAGACATACAAGGCAAATACAAAAGGCAAAAAGTGAGCCTCTGAATGCCAGAATAATTTGGGAATTGGCCACAGCCACACAGCACAGGAAGAAAGTCAGCAGCACTTGCCCAGGGCAGTGACAAACTGCTATAGCCTGTAGAGGAAGCTTAGGACAATCTCTACAAGGCTCTAATGGAAGATTTCAAAAAAGATGTTAAAAGATAGAAGAAAAATAGGGAAAGGAAATGAGAATGTTGCATAAGAGTTTGGAAAAAGAAACAGAAATTTTCTAAAGAGAACTCTGTACAAAATAAATTTAATGGAATGGGAGAAGCATATATACCTTATGTAGAGAGCCAGAACTCTGGAGAAGTATACTTGAAACAAGGTGTTAACTCAGACGAATTGATGAGACAATGGCTAGTTTACATATATACTTAGTACTTAGCATGGTGATACAATGGTTCTCTAAGTTCACACATAATCAGCATGCTGTAATGATGTAATTACAATAAGGTATATAAGAGCCAACAAGGATTGAAAGAAAGACATTCCATCTCTCACCATCCTGGTGGCTCTCTGCCTCCTGCATTCCTCCACTAAGACCAAGGCCCTTCTGAAGGTCCCCCAGAAAGCTACTCTGGCCCCAGATAAAGGAGACAGACTGTGAAAGAAATAATAAAGACTTTGGATTTTATCCTCAGTATTCTTGTGCCCATTATTCTCCTGAAATCAAGGCCCATTTGGAAGACCTCCAGAGATCTAGCTAGAACATTACATCCTTACAAAACAGATTTGAAAAATAAACCAACTCAAAAAAACAGAATTTGTGATGAGGGAAAAAAGTCAATGAAAAAACAAGTCTTTTAGAATAAAATAATTCACTAAAAATTAGAACTGAACAAATGGAAATGAATGACTCAATGAAACATCAAGAATCAGTTAAACAAAACCAAACAATGAAAAAAATAGAAGAAAATGTAAAATACCTGATTGGAAAAACAACTGACTTTGAAAATATATCTAAGAGAAACAATCTAAGAATTTATTGACTTTGTGAAAACCATGATGAACAAAAAAAGAGCCTATACCTCAGCTTTCAGGAAATCCTCAAAGGAAAACTGTCCTGATATTCTAGAACCCGAGAATAAATTAATAATGGAAGAATTCACCAATCACCTCCTGAAAGAAACCCCAAAATAAAAAGTCCAAATAATATCTTGGATCAATTGCACAATTATCACAACAAGGAAAACATATTTCAAGCTTCCAGAAAGAAACAATTGAAATATTGAGGGGGTACAATCGGGATTATCCAGTATCTAGTAGCTTCAACTTTAAAGGATTGAAGGGCCTGAAAACTGATATTATGAAAGGCAAAGGAATTTGAATCAGTTGCAAAAATCAACTTTTCAGCAAAATTAAGCATTATCTTTCAGAGGAAAAGATGGACATTCAATGAAAAAGGTGGATTTCATTTTTTTTTCTGATGAAAAGACCAGAGCTGAACAGAAAATTTGATCTTCAAATACAGAATTCAAAATAAGCATAAAAAGGTAAAAAAGAGAGAAAAAATAAGGTTCTTTTAAAAGTTAAAATGCTTACTTCCCTATATAGGAAGATGATATATTCAATTCTTGAGAACTGTGTCTATGTTTTGGATATACTGAGAGGGTGCAGGTATAATCTGATTTTATTGTGATAATATAAAAAAAAATAAACTAGAGGTGGAAAGGGGATAAAGGGATTGTACTAGACCAAGATGTATGTGGAGATAAAATGGTGTAAATTACTTCTCATGAAGAGGCAGAAAAGAACTATTATAACTAAGAAAAATAAGGAAATGGGATGAGCATTGTGTGAATCTTATTCTCATCAGATTTCGCTCAAAGAGAAAATATCAGACTTATTTAGCTTCCCAGAGAAACTTGTCTCACTCTAAAGTGTAGCAGCAGAGGAAAAGGGAAAGCAAAGGGAAAGGCTATTAGAAGGTAGAACAGAAATAGAAGAGGAAAGGGGGAGGAACTGAAAAGAAAAGGGTTGTTTGAAGAAGGTGGTGGTCAGAAGCAAAATACTGGAAGGAGGGAAAGGGAAAACCTAAGGAGAAAAGTATAACTTGAGAAAATAAGATGGCAATAAATATAGAGTTGGTAATTTAACTGTGAATGTGAATGGAATGAAAAGAAATGAATAGCAGAATGCATTAAAAGAAGTCAGAATAATAAAATTGGTTGTTTATGAGTAACACATTTAAAGCAGAGTGATGCATACACAGTAAATATAAAGAATGGAACAGAATCTATTATGCTTCAGCTAAAGTAAAAAAAAAAAAAAAGAGAGAGGTGGCAATTCTGATCGCATATCTAGCAAAAGAAAAAGATTGTTCTAATTAGAAGAGTTAAGGAAGAAAACTATATCTTGCTGAAAGGTATCATTGATAATGAAGTAATACCAATACTAAATATGTATGCACCAAGTGGTATAGCACCCAAATTCTTAGATGAGAAGTTAAGACAGCTGCAAGAGTTAGACAGCAAAACTACATTAGTGGTGGCTCTCAAACTTGCACTATTAGAACTAGATAAATCAAACCACAAAATAAATAAATAAGAAGTTAAGGAGGTAAATGTGACCATGTATTAGGGCACAAAAAACCCAAAATCAAATGCAGAAAGGCAGAAATAGTAAATGCATCTTTTTTCAGATAATGATGAAATAAAAATTTTCTGAAATAAATGGCAAGGGGAAAATAGATAAAAACTTATTTGGAAACTGATTAATCTGATCCTAAAAAAAAAAAATGAATCGGTGAAACAACAAACAGCAATACAATTGATAAATTCAACCAAGAGAATGACATTAATGAGTCAAGTTATCAAAATTTATGGGATGCAGCCAAAGCAGTTCTTAGGGGAAGGGGAAGGTTATTTTTTATTATTATTATTCCTAGATGTTTACTTACATAAAATAGAGAAAGAGAAGATCAATGAATTGGGCATGCAACTAAAAAAGTTAGAAAAAGATGCACCCTAATTAAATACCAAATTTGAATTTCTGAAAACAAAAGAAGAGAGAAATAAAATTGAAAAGAAAAAGAATGTTAACTTAATAAACATAATTAAAAGTTGTTTTTCATGAAAAAACACATAAACTTTTAATTAATTTCATAAGAAAAAAATAAATTGTTAGTGTCAAAAATGAAAAGGTTGACATTTACACCAATGAAGAAGTGATAATTAGAAGATACTTTACATACCTCTATGTCAATAAATCTGGCAATTGACAATAATGACAATAAATTGGATAAATACTTACAAAAATATAGATGGCCCTTGATTAACAGAGGAGGAAATGTGACTTAAATGGTCCCATTTTAGAAAAAAAAATTGAACAAGCTAATCAACTCTCTAAGAAAAAATCTCCAGGGCCAGATAGATTTACATGTGAATTAAAGAGCAATCACTTCCAATATGATGCAAACTCCTTGGAAAAATTGGGGGAAAAGGAATCTCATCAAATTGTTTATATGGAACAGACATGTTGCTAATACCTAAACCAGACAGGGTCAAAACAGAGAAAGAAAATTATAGATCAATTTCCTTAATGAATATTGATACAAAAATGTTAAATAAAATATTATCAAAGAGATTACAGCAAGTTATCTTCAGTATAATACACCATGATAAAGTATGATTTTTGATAGAAATGCAGGGATGGATCAATATTAAAAATAACTATTAGCATAATTTCCTGTATCAATAACCAAACTAATAAAACCATATGAATATCTCAATAGATGAAGAAAAACACATTTTACAAAATCTAACAGCCATTCCTATTGAAAACACTAGGGAGAACAGGGAAAAAATGTCATTTTCCTTAAAATAATCAATCAAAGCTATCCATAAGCAACATGTGTAATGGGGATAAACTCAAAACATTCCCAATAAGACCAGGGGTGAAACAAAATCGCCCACTATTATCATTACTTTTCAATATTGTATTAGAAATGTTAGCTTTGCCAATAAGATAAGAAAAAGAAAAAGAAGTTAGAGTAGGTAATGAGGGAATCAAATTATCCCTCTTTGCAAATGATATGATGGTATACTTAGAGAATCCTAAAGAAACAACTGAAAACCACTAGAAACTATTCACAACTTTAATAAAATTCCAGGATATGAAATACATACACATAAATCATCTGCATTTTTATATGCAATCAACAAAGTTCAACAGCAAGAGATAACAAAGAGAAATTCTATATTAAATAACTGAAGATAACGTAAAATATTTGAGAGTCTACCTCAACAAGTCATTTGGAATAATGTCAAGTGCTCATGGGTAGGCTGAGCTAATATAATAAAAATGACAATACTACCAAAATTAATCTACTTATTCAATGCCATACCAATCAAACTCCCAAGAAATTATTTTACAGAACTAGAAAAAAATATAGCAAATTTCATCTGGAAGAAAAAAAGGTCAAAGATTTCAAAGAAATTAATGAAAAAAAATTGAAGGTGGCTTTGCTCTACCAAACTTAAAACTATATTATAAAGCAATAGTCATAAAAACCATTTGGTACTGGCTAAGATATAGATTAGTTAATCTGTGGAATAAGTTAAGGTCACAAGACACAAAAGTCAATGATTATAGTAATCTAGTGTTTGATAAACAAAGACTACAGCTTATGGTATAAGAACTCGGTATTTGATGAAAATCATTAGAAAATTAGAAATTAGTAAAGTGGAAACTAGATATATATGGATATATGTGTATACATATATATATATATATATATATTGTATACACATATATATATACTGCACGTTTCACATATATTGGATTACTTGCCATCTAGGGGAGGGAATAGGAGAAAGTGAGGGAAAAACTGAAACACAAGGTTTTGTAAGAGGGAATGCTGAAAATTATCTATGCCTATGTTTTGAAAATAAAAGCTTTAATGATAAAACTTTTTTTTTTCCCAGGTTGAATTTGGCTGAGTTGATGGTGAGGTTTAGGGGCAGGATTATGTTCCCTCTCTTCTCTAAGACTCTGAAACTCTCTAACAGGAGAGGAGAATGGAATTGGGATTGAACATAGTAATTGAGAGTTAAGGGTTAGTAGAATATGAACATCATTGGATTTGTCTTGGGGGTGGGGATGACGGAGTCAAGATGGCATGTGAAGACCGCATATTTTAAAATCAGCTGGAGTCAGGAATTCAGGTTAGGGGAAAATCATCACTCTTTATTCTCAGTGAAGAAAGATCGGAGGTGGAAGGGAATCGGCGATAGCAATGTGTGCAGCTGAGTCAAGAAGCTAGCTAGACCAGCAGCCACATGACCAGCAGCTACAAGCATAGAACCCAGGCTCAATCTCTCCCAGCCTCTCTTCCTGTCTCTCTGCCTTCACCCACCAAAATCGTCATTTCCTATACAACACATCAGGACTTGCATAGAGAGTGGGCGGGGGCCATTCTTTATCCAAGCATGCATATTAATAGAGTATAGTCCAATTTACTATTTAGCCTCACGTGCTTGGGACCCCAGTGCATCAACTCAAGCCTCAGCCCATTACATAGGCACAGAGGACACATGTTACTCTCTGACCTTCTCCAACAATCATCAGACTAATTAGCAAATCCAGCCTCTGAATTAGCTCTGGATGGGCAGAATCCATAAATATTAAGACTGCAAAAAATTACCAGCAGAAGAAAATTTCAAAAATCATCAGAAAAGGTCTGTTTCAATATGGCATGAAGAAAGGTGAGTCAAGCTCAAGTAGGCCAAACACAGCCCCCAGGAATGCAGGTAGCACATAGTCCCAGGGGGGTGTGCACTTGAGAATCTACAGGGAGGAATCTACAGAAATGTTGGCTACTCTGCCCTGGTTGCAAACCAGTAGATCAGCAGAGAAGTTATAAAAATCCAACAAACACACAAATGATAAATAATGAACCCTGAAATGTCAGAATCTCACAGGACTTGGCCACACCCATCCAGTATCAGAAGTCAGTAAACATTGACTAAGCACAGGCACTGCTACTTGTAGAGGAAGCTTGGACAATCATCCTTAAACTAAAAACAGATCTCAACTTTAAAAAAAATGAATAAAGAAGCAAAAAGAACTCTGAGCATAGATAGTTTTTATGATGAAAGAGAAGAGCAGATTTCAAACCCTAAGGAGACTAGACTTAGTGAAATGAAAAAAAAAAGAAAATAACTCCTTAAAAACAGAATTTGTGAAATGGAAAAAAATATCCAACGAACAAAATAACTCATTTAAAAATTCAATTAGAGAAATATAAAAAGAAGTTTAAAAATAAATGAATATAATTTACTAAAAATCAGAAATGAGCAAGTGGAAATGAATAACTATGAGAAAGCAAGAATCAGTCAAGCAAAACTAAAAAAGAAATAAATAAAAAATTGAAATACAAAACAAAACATAGGATACCTAATTAGGAAAACAATTGACCTTGAAAATAGATCTAGGAGAGACAATCTAAGGATTATTGGACTTCCTGAAAAAAAGAATCTCAACACAATTTTTCAGGAAATCATCAAAGAGAACTACCCAGATATCATAAAATCAGAAGGTAAAATAGTCATTGAAAGAATTCTAAACATCTGAAAGAGACCCCAAAATGAAAACTATAAGAAATATTGTGGCTAAATTTCAGAACTATTAAATCAAGGAAAAAATATAAGAAGGCGCCAGAAAAATAAAAAATCAAATACACAGGAGCCACACTAAGGATTACCCAGGACCTAGTAGCTTCCACCTCAAAGCATCAAAGGACCTGGAATCAGATATCCTGAAAAGCAAAGGAACTTGAAATGCATACAAGAATAAATTACTCCACTAAACTGTGCACTTTCTTTCAGGGAAGAAAATGGACCTTCAATGAAGCAGGTGAATCCCATTTATTTTTGATGAAAAAAAAAAATAACTAAACAAAAAAATTGACCTCCAAATATAGGACTCAAGAGAAGCATAAAAAGGTAAAAAGAAAAGTAGTCTTGAGAACTGTATTTCTTTTATGGGTATACATAGAGAGTGTTATGTATAATTTCATTTTTGTGTTATAATATAATAAGAAAGTAGAGGTGGAAAGAGCATTGTACTAGAAAAAGGGGAAAAGTGGAGGTAAAAATGAGGGAAATTACATCTCAGTAAGAGGCAAAGAAAACTGATTCTTGCTGTTTTTATTATGATTGAGGGAATGAAGAGAACGGGATGAACACTGTGTAAATCTTACTCTCATCAAATTTGTCTCAAAGAGACATATTTGGTTTACAGAAAAACTTCTCTCACCTTAAAGAAAAGTGGGAGGGAAAGGGGGAAAAGAGAGGAGGTAAGCTAAATAGAAGGGAAAACAGAAATCCTAGTTGGACATATATAAGAAAGGGGAAAGGACTTTAAAGAGGAAGGGCTGTTTTAGACAAGTACTGCTCATAAGTACTGGGAATTAGGGAAAGAGGAAAAGGAAAGAGAAAATTACAATTTGGAGTTAATAAGAAGACAGGAAATATAGAATTAGTACTTTTAACAGTGAATCTGAATGGGATGAACTCTCAATAAAGAATAAGCAGACAGCAAATTGGATTAGAAGCTAGAACCCTATAATATGTGGTTTACAAAAAAACACATTTAAAGCAGAGCAATACATTCAGAGTAAAGTTAAAAGATTGGAGCAAAATGTATTATGCTTCAGATGAAGTAACAAAAAAAAAGCAGGGATAGTCATATTGATCTCAGATTAAGCAAAAGCAAAAATTGATGCAATTAAAAGAGATAAAGAAGGAACTTACATCTTGCTAAAGGGTATCATAGATAATGGAGCAATATCAATATTAAACATATGTGCATCAAATGGTATAGCATCCAAATTCCTAAAGGAGAAATTAACAGAACAGCAAGGAGTGTACAAATTTGTTCTTGGATGCATTTCAAGTTCCTTTGCCTTTCAGGATATCTGATTCCAGGACCTTTGATCCTTTGAGGTGGAAGCTGCAAGAAGACAGCAAAACTACACTAGTGGTGAATCTCAAACTTGTACTCTTAGAACTAGATAAATCAAACCACAAAATAAATAAGAAAGACATTAAATAGACAACTAACATGATAGAAAATTTAGGTATTATAGATCTTTGGAGAAAACTGAATGAAAACAGAAAGGAGTACACTTTCTTCTCAGCAGTTCATGGAACCTATGCAAAAATTGACCATATATTGGGTCATAAAAACCTGAAAATCAAATGCAGAAAAGCAGAAATAGTAAATGCATTTTTTTCAGATCACAATGCAATAAGAATTACATTCAATAAAAGGCCAGGGGAAATAGACCAAAAAGTAATTGGAAACTATATAATCTCATCCTAAAGAATGATCGGATGAAACAACAAATTATAGACACAATTAATAATTTCACTCAAGATAATGACAACAATGAGACATCATACCAAAATTTGTGAGATGCAGCCAAAGCTGTAATAAGGGGAAACTTTATATCTCTATATTATTACTTGCATAAAATAGAGAAAGAGAAGATCAATGAATTGGTCTTGCAACTAAAAAAGCTAGAAAAAGCACAAATTTAAAAATCCCAGTCAAATACCAAACTTGAAATTCTAACAATAAAAGGAGAGAATATAAAATTAAAAAAAAACTATTGAACTAATGAATAAAACTAAGAGTTGGTTTTATGAAAAAAAAAACAAAATAGATAAACCTTTCTTTGATTTACTTAGAAAAAAGAAAGAGGAAAATCAAATTGTTAATTTCAAAAATGAATAGGTATAACTTTGCATCAATAAAGAGGAAATTAGAGCAATAATCAAGAGTTATTTTGCCCAAATTTATGCCAATAATTTTGACAACCTAAGTTAAATGGAGGAATAGCTATAAAAATATAGATTGCCCAAATAAAAAGAAGAGGAAGTAAATTATTTAAATAGTCCCATTTTAGAAAAAAGAAATAGAGCAAGCTATTAATCAGTTCCCTAAGAAAAAAATCCCCAGGATCAGATGGATTTACATCTGAATTCTACCAAATATTTAAAGAACAATTAACTCCAATACTATATAATCTATTTGAAAAAATAGGGAATCAAAGACTTCTACCAAATTCCTTTTATGACACAAACATGGTACTAATACTTAAACAAGGAAGGACAAAAACAGAGAAAGAATATTATAGACCAATCTCCCTAATGAATATTGATGCAAAAATCTTAAATAAAATATTAGTAAAGAGATTATAGAAAATCATCCCCAGGATAATACTCCATGACCAAGTATGATTTATACCAGTAATGCAGGACTGGTTCAATATGAGGAAAACAATTAACATAATTGTTAATTAACCAAATTGATTGTCAATAACCAAATTAACAAAAACATATGATTATCTCAATAGATATAGATCTCATTGGATAAAATTCAACACCCATTCCCATCAAAAAAAAAAAGGAGTATAGGAATAAATAGACTTTCCTTAAAATAGTCAGTAGCATCTATTTAAAACTACCACCAGACATCATATGTAATGGGGATATACTGGAACCATTCCCAATAACATCAGGGGTGAAATACAGTTACCCGCTATCACCATTACCATTCAATATTGTATTAAAAAAGTTAACTTTGGCAATAAGAGAAGAAAAAGAGATTAAAGGAATTAGAGTAGGTATTGATGAAACCAAATTATTACACTTTGCATAGTATATGATGGTATACTTAGAGAACTCTAGAGAATCAACTAAAATATGTTAGAAATAATTATCTTTCCATTGATGTACTTTACCAACAAAAGTGCTAGGAGTTCAGATGGTTTTGTTAGGTGCACTCCACCTACATTTGGATTGATTTTGACTCTCACTTTTGTTCTTAGCATGGTATTATGGCAGCAGTCAAGTATATTTCAATCTCTACTAATGAAATTTAAGGAAATTACCAAGATAATGCAAGATAGTAAAGGGGCTGGATATCATCCCTCATGATTGATTCTTATGTCTTTGAGACAAGAGATTAATCTGAAATGGGGTAGATGTTTAACAAACACTTAAAAACTGATTAATACATGGACTGATCCAAAGTAGTAGACATGGTTAAAATAATGAAACAACTTCTAGAGGATACATAATATTTATATCAATGTTTTTGAAGAGTTGTCATACAAAAGAAAAACCTTATATAATTAGTTTTTGACCCTTAAAAGGCACATTAGAAGCTTCTCAGTTACCCTGCTTTCCCTATTTAATTTAAACCATGTCTTTTTTAAAAGAGTAAAAACACTATAAAGTATTCTTAAAAAGTAGAAGAAAAATTGTGGGGGAGTATACAAGTGGAATAAAAATACTTTAAAAATCATGGATTTAGAAAGACAGAAAAAATAAAACTATTTCAATTGCTATCTGAAACAATTATGTGCTAAATATTATCTTTATATATATCTAGCTTTCATTTTGTGAAATTATATGTGCACATAAAGACTAAGATAGACAGAAAGACAGAGACCGGTAGACCCCTCCCCCCCCCCCACACACAACATTGATCCCAAAACTTAAACCAAAATTTATAATCCACAACCCCATCTTCATAGTGATGTATGGTAGACTGAACCTTGAGTTTAAGACCAGAAAAATTTACTATGTCATTTAAAGTGAGACTGTTAGAAAAAAAAAAAAAAAAACTCATTCAGAATCATTTAGTTTGATTTTTAGGTAAAAATTGTTTGCTTTTAATATTTTAATATTTTTGAATTAGAGTTCCAAATCCTCCTTTACCCTCCAAATTTTTCCTCACCTACTAAGAAGATAAAGGATATGATATCAATTATATATATGGAATCATGTAAAGCATCTTTTCATATTATCCATGTTTTTTTAAAAAAGGAAGTACAAAATGAGAACATATGCTGTAATTCACATTTACAGTTCACCAGTTTTTTTTTTTTTCCCTGTGGAAGTCGATAGCAATTTTCAGCTTGAGCCTTTATGTCTTGGATTATTGTATTAATGAGTGTGGTTACTTTCACTGTTGTACTATACAAATCAAATTATATAATGTGTGTGAAGTAATTTGTAGATATAATAAATGACTTAAACATAAGCTTTTAAAATTTATTTAAGAGTATAAAATGAGATGTATATTCCTAAAAATTCAAATTACATAAATATTGCTTTGTGCTGGCAAAATCATTCAAAGGCTCTTATTTGATAATAACATTTTAGTAATTGTCTTAAGATATAAATTACATGTGTCTTCAATGATTTTCATATTAATACAAATTATTGATTAAACTTATTCACTTTAAAATAATCAAATTAAATGAAAATGACTTAGTTAAGATTATGACAGGGAAATACTCTTATAAAATTATTTGGTTTTTTTACCTATTATATATGTTATATGTATAATATATGCTATATATTATATCTTGCTTATAAATACTGATATGTCTACTTGATTCTAGGAGTATAGGTTTTTAATTTTGGTTTCAAGAAGTTTGTAACTAACATTGAATAGAATAATTGCATTTGGAATCAACTAGTAATAAATCATCATCAAATTATTTAACACTTGGAAAATCAATACATTTTGTACTACAAAGTTGTAAGAACAAATGCTTTCCCAAAAATACTTAATGAGTGTGAATCATAGAATACCATGATGTCAAAAGAAATAAACCATAGGAAGTAACAATATTTTAGGAACACTTAGAGGAGTATATAATGCATATAAGGGGGCAGCATTTATTTAAGAATGGATTTTCAGGTACGACCCTAAAACACATCAAAGACATGTGTAACCATCAAAAGAAATAGGTTATATACTGATAATGTTAAAAAGGGATGAAAAATGTGAGTGACACATTCTAATTATTACTCAAATAATGTTATTTTAGTGTTTGGGGTAAATTCTGTATAAAGTTGGTATTTAAAACCATGGCCAGGAGACAAGGTTGAGAGATATGAATAATTTGTAAGGAAAAATACTTTCAAAAAGAAATTTTTGTTTCAATGTAGTGCAAAGAAGCATTCACAACAACATTTGAATGATCTCAAAATTATATATACATAAAATTATTATACAAATATACATCTTTTCATACATACATGCATATAGATATATATACTAGTTCACAAATATATATTGAAAACAGTTTAGATAAACACAGATAAATTGTTTTTTTGTGTGTATATAAGTTGAAATTGTCAGAAAAAATAGTGAAATTTTAAAAAATCAATAATTTTAGTCCCTTGGTAGGAAATATAATAAATACATGGGAGAAATAATTTTAATACAAATTGACTGAAAAAATGCAAATTCAAAAGTGCAAGTATATGGGTGTAAGAAAACTTACTATTTTTAAGTGCTAAAAATGGTTACAAAGTGAATTTGCATGAAAAGAATTGCATCTTTTCACACCTATCAACAATAAAGCTACATCAAGAAAATGGGCAAAACTAAAAATGCATCTAACACAAGAAAATGCTTTCTTTAAAGTCCATTGATATATAAAAAAAAGAAATCTCAGAACTGTCTGTTGTGCAGAATGAAAAGGAAATTGAATTCCTTGCTGCAGCTACTGAAGTTACTGCCAAATCAAAATCAGCAAACAATGAATCTGCACACCATAAAAATAGAAGATTTATGAACAAATGGACAAAAATGGATCATTCCAAGCAAAACTAACAGCATGACTTCTACTTCCTTGTTAGCAGGTCTTGCTGGTGGTAATCTTCAAAGTAGCTAAGATCTGAACAATGGTAGAAATCTTGGTTGTTACATGTGTATATGTACAAGTACATGCATACATATAGCATATATTGTGTATATATATATTCTATATATATACTATATTATATTACATTGTATATATACTATATGTAAACATGTACTATATACATATTACTTTACTGTGTATAAAATACACACATGCCAGCGCACATTTACATATATAAACACTTACCTATACACACACACACATACACATATACTTGTACATTTATACACACACACACATATATATGTTTATGTCTGTGCATACAAGTATATAGCTATTTTGAGTGACTAAGTGGATAGATTGAATAGTTTGTCAGGTCTGGAATCAGGAAGACTCATGTTTGTTAGTTGTAATGTGATCTCAGAATTTTACTAATTATATGCAAGTCACTCACCCTGTTTGATTCATTTTCCTCATCTATAAAATAAGCCATAGATAGAAGTGGGAAACCACTGTGGTATCTCTGCTTAAAAAACCCCAAAGGGGATTATGAAGTGATGCACATGACTGAAATAACTGAATACCAAGAATATGGTTTTTGGTAACACTACAAAATGTTATTTTATACCTCTTGATGTGCTAAAATGATAGTTGATTATATCTGCTAATCCTGAAGATAAGAAAAAGGAATGAGACTTTATTCAGTAACATCTGGGGAAAGTGCTGTTACTCAGATATATGGAATAAAGTGATCCATCTAGGCAGTGATTTCAGAGAGTGTCGCAGAGAAAAATGAAGGCAATGCTGACAGTATATGGTGAACAGTCAGTTCCACTTCTTATTGTCTTCAGTGTAGAATAATATTACTAATTCCTCTCACTGTACACAAACACAAACACACACACATACACATATACACATGACCTTTTTGACTTGTTTTCCCTTTGAGATTTTTGGTTGTACCTTGCAGCAACTTTTCTCATAGTGCTTCAAATGGATTTTCATATGATTTTATCATCGAAAAAATGCTGACTGATAAAAAACTATTGCTTTGGGTTTTATATCAGAGCATAATTGACGTGACCCTGGACTTTCATATTTCCCTACAAGAATCTCTGAGTGGATATGCTCTAAAGATTGAGACTAAAAAGAAAGTAGTGAAGAATTACAGGAAATCAAAAGAAAACTCTTAAATTGGGAATGAATGAACACTTTAGTTCAAATCTATTTGTACTTCATATACATTATGAAGTTATATACATATATATACAATTATATATACAAGTTATATACAATTATATACATCTGACACATAATAACAAAAGGTCAACAAATGAAATATAATTTCTGTTCATAGCAAGTATATTGCATATTAAATAGGGATAATTTATCAGTTCAATGAAAAGTGTTTTTAAATGTGGTTGATTACAGTGACTCAAAAACAAAATTGCATAGAAAAAAAGGATATGGGGCTGGAAAAAACGGCCAAGAAAAAGGCTAGGCCTTCCTTGAGTTCTGCACAAAACTGAATACCTTTAAATAATCCCATAAAATATTTGCTGAAGAAACAAAACCCACAAAAATATAAAATGAAATAATTTTCCATCAAAAGAAAACTTAGCTTGTGGACACCACTTAACATGTTGTCCGTTTCAATGGGTTGATAAGTGTAGCACAGCACAGCAGAGAGAATGCCAGTATATGCTCAGACCTAGCAAACAAAGATTAGGTATTCAAAGCCCCTATATCATCATCAGCCATAACTGTTTTCAGAGCTCTCAGTCCATAGACATTAAAAGAGATGAACCACTGGACAGAAGAAGATTACAGGGTTCTCTTCACTAGCACTGAAGAAAGACTCTGTTGTTTTGTCCATATTCAGATTTTGGTTGAAGTCTTGAGATGCAGTTTCAGTACCAACAGGGAAACTAGCACATCAGAGCTTGTAACTGTAGTGGAACAGGGACCTTTTTCATGGTTTCAGAGCAGAAATTACTGCTTGTTCTCAGTCACAGATCAGAGCACAGTACAGGAGAGTAGTAAACATACCTCTTCTTAGATCATCCCACTATGGAAGAAATGAAAACGTGCAGATTCCTAGAAGGATCTCTGAAAACATCTGCACAAAAACCATGAAGAATGGGAAAAGTGTGCCCTCCACCTTGGAAGTAGAGCCCTACTTTGAAAAAAAAAGTAAAAAAATCCAGTGATAGACTGAGGAAAAGAGAAAATGGGGGGGGGAAAGGTTCTGACCATAGAATTAATATGGTGAAAATTAAGATTAAAACACAAACTTTGAAGAAGATAATGAAGTCAAAGCTCCTATGTGCAAAGAATATAAGAAAAATGTGAATTGATCGCACCCCAAAGAAGAGGTCAAAAAGGATAAGAGAGGCAGAGGCAAAATTGGGGAGAAAATCATAAGCAAATCATTAAAAATAAGATAGCAGGCTGGTAAAGGAGACAAAAAAATACTGAAGAAAATAACACTTTAAATAACAGAATAAGCTATATGGTAAAAGAGGCACAAAAATAATTTTAAAAATCAATAGGAAAAAGCCAACCAAACAAACAACAACAAAAGAAGAATGACTGAAAAAGCTGAATTGTTCAAATGGAAAAACAGGCACAAAAACTCACTAAAGAAACAGAAAAGTAAGGAGGAAATGTCAAAATGGAAAAGGAGTAATGAAAGCTCAATGAAGAAAATAATTACTTCAAAATTAGAATTTAGCAAGTAAAATCTAATGACTTTTTTAGATAACAAAAAACCAAACCAAACCAAAAGAATTAAAATATAAGACAAAGTAAAATATCTCCTTGGAAAAAAAAATGATCTGAAAAGTATAATCTAAGAATCTAGGATTTGATCAGGAGAGAGATTTTTTTCTTTTTTTAAATTTTATTATTATTTATAATTATAACTTTTTATTGACAGAACCCATGCCTGGGTAATTTTTTTACATTATCCCTCGGACTCACCTCTGTTCCAATTTTTCCCCTCCCTTCCTCCACCCCCTCCCCCAGATGGCAAGAAGTCCTATACATGTTAAATATGTCACAGTATATCCTAGATACAATTTATGTGTGCAGAAATGAACAGTTCTCTTGTTGCACAGGAAGAATTGGATTCAGAAGGTAAAAATAACAAAAATGCAAACAGTTTACATTCATTTCCCAGTGTTCTTTCTTTGGGTTTAGCTGCTTCTGTCCATCATTGATCAACTGAAACTAAGTTAGATCTCTTTGTCAAAGAAATCTATTTCTATCATACTACATCCTCATACAGTATCATTGTTGAAGTATATAATGATCTTCTGGTTCTGCTCATTTAACTTAGCATCAGTTCATGTAAGTCTCTCCAAGCCTCTCTGTATTTATCCTGCTGGTCATTTCTTACAGAACAATAATATTCCATAACATTCATATACCACAATTTACCCAACCATTCTCCAATTGATGGGCATCCATTCATTTTCCAATTTCTAGCCACTACAAACAGGGCTGCCACAAACATTTTGGCACATATAGGTCCCTTTCCCTTCTTTAGTACAGGAGAGATAATTTTTAAGGGACTATCTATAAACTTTAATAATAAAAAATAGCTTAGATATTATCTTTCTAGGATAAATTCCTTAGTATATTGGAACAACAGGATAAGAATCAACCAGTTACTTCCTGAAAAAGATTCCAAAATGAAAACTCCCATGAACATGACAGTCAAATTCCTTCATTCTTGGATCAAGACCATAATGTTAGAAGTACTCATAAAGAAATACTCAAGTATTGTGCTTCCACTGTGAGGATAACAAAATTCTTAGCAGCTTCTAAGACTTCTAAGACTGGAGGTCTTAGAATATATAATTTTGGTAGGTAAATTATATAAGAATACAAATAAGACTCATCTACCTAGCAAAGCTGAGTATAATCCTGAAGGGAGGAAAATTGATATTTTGTGAAAGAGAGGACTTTTTTGATGAAAAACATGAATAGAAAATTAGACTTTTAAATACAAGATTCAAGAAAAGCATACAAAGACAAAGAGGAATTTGAAATAATCATAAGTGACTTAATAAGATTAAATTGCTTATATTAATTTATTGAAAGATGATATTGAATCATTAAAAAACTTTTTCATTATTACATAAGTTAGATGAAATATATGTACAAGAGAACAAGAGTATGAGATGAACATGAAAGTATATCTACAAAAAATAAAATTGAAGGGTAAGAGAAGAATGTACTTGGAGAAAAGGAAGGGGTAAGTAGAATAAGGTATTTTACATGAAAAAACAAAAAAATAAAGCCTTTATAGTCTGGGGAAGAGGGGAGATATGAGGAGGAATGAGTGAACCTGACTTTTACAAGAATTGTCTCAGAAAGAAAATGACATACACACCCAGTTTGATATAGAAATCTTCTTAGGAAATTAGGAGAAAAGGATAAGAGAAAGGGGGGTAGGTGTTACAAAGGAGGGTATATTGGGAGAGGAGGTAGCCAGAAGCCAAACACTTTTGAAGAGGAGTTGGGGAAAAGGAAAGAAAGAATAGAATTAATGGGATATGGGGAAAATGATGAAGGGAAATATAATCAGCAGTAGAAATTTTTGAACTAAGTTTATCTGATAAAGCCTGTATTTCTCATACATGTAGAGAATTGAGTTAAATTTATAATAAAAAGAATTATTTCCAAATTGATAAATTATCAAAACACATGAACAATTTTTCAGATAAAACAATCAAAATTATCTATAGCCAAAAACTAAAACTATGAAAAAAAATGCTCTGTCACTATTGAATTGATAGGAGAAATCAACTTAAAAATTTTGAAGTATTCCCTCATGCCTATTATGTAGACTAATAGAACATAAAAAGAAAATTATAAATGGTAGAGGGGATGTAGGAGAAATAAGATATTAATGTATTGGTGGAATTGTGAACTGATTCAACCATTCTGTAGAAGAATTTGGAAATATAGCCAAAGTGTTATACAACAATGAATAACCTTTAACAGCAATATCAGTGTTAAGTCTGCATCTCAAAAGAGATTTAAAAAATTAAGGAAAGCACTATATGTACAAAAAATTATAGCAAATCTTTTCTGTGGGTGGCAAAGAAGTTTATATTGATGGAATATTCATCAATTGGAGAATGGTTGAACAAATTGTGGCAGATGATTATGATAGAGTATCTTTGTAATATTTCTTTGAAGGATTTGCAGGATGCTTTCAGAAAAACAAAAACAAAAAACAAAACAAAACAAAACAAAATTTGGAACTATTTTCATAAGCAGATGTAAAGTGAAATGTTTGTAAAATAGAGTAATATTTTAATATGGTCAGCTATAAATGTCAATTATTCTCAGCAATACTATAAAACAAGACAATTTTGAAGATTGATGGTGAAAAAGCTATGCATGGCCAGAGAAAGAGCTGATAATATCTGGATACAGATTAAAATATACTTTTAAAAAATACTTTACTTGAGAGGTTTTCTGTTGTTTTTGTTAGTTTTTTTCTGTTTTGTTTCATAATGTGATTGTTATGGAAATGGTTTGCATGACTACATGTGCATAACTTATATAGAAATGGATGCTGCTTCAATTAAGGCATGGAGTTGAAGGAGGAATGAAGAGAATTTGAACTTCAAAGTTTTAAAAACAAATGGAGATCATTTTTCATGAAGGGTATTTGTAATTATCATGGATCGTTGTCCTGATCAAATTAACTGTCCTTTAGAGTTTATTATGCTTAAAATATTGTCATTACTGTTTACAATGTTCTTTTGGTTCTCCTCATTTAACTTTATATCAGTTTATATAAATTATTTGAGATTTTCTGAAACTATTCTGCTTGTCCATTTTTAAACAACACAATAATATTCCTTATAATCATATACCAGATCTCATACAGCCATTCATTAACTGTTAAAAATCCTATCAATTTCCAGTGGTTTACCAGTGCTATAAAAAGAGCTGCTTTATACATGTTTTGGTACAAATATATTTTTTTCTCTCCTTGGATATGGAAACATAATCATTTTATTGCTGATATAAAGAGTATGCATGGTTTGATAACCATTTAGTCATCATTTCCTACCAAACTCAAAAATTATTGGAGCACATAAACTCTACCAATAATGCATTAGTGTCTTATGTTTCCTACTATCATGATAGGCATGAGGCAATATTCACATTTGTTTAAACTTGTAAAGTATTTGTTTAAATAATAACAATAATATAATTTCTTTATGTGAAACCTACCTCTACATACCCTTTAACCTTTTAAAATTGGAGAACGAGTAACATTCTTATAAATGCAATTCAATTGTCCATAGATTTGACAAATAAAAACTTTATTAAAAACACTTGAAGTAAAACATTTTCCTGAGCTCTCTGCTTTACTTCTAATCTTGTCTACATTAATTTGCTTTGTGCAAAACTTTTTTTTAATTTCATATAATACAATGTATCTATTTGTATCTTTTAATATTCTGTACCTCTTGTGTTGTCATAAATTGTTTAATTTTTCATAGAACTGACAGCTACATTATTCTATTTTCTCCCTAATTTGCATAGAATATCACTTTTTACATATAAACAGCATGGTCATTTTTACCTTTCTGTAATATGCAATATGACATTTTGGTCTATATCTAATTTCTAGTTTTTTTAGACAATCATCCAAATGCCTACTCAAAACAATTCATAGCTTTAGCAAAGTTGCAGGACACAAAATAAATCCACACAAATCATCAACATATTTACGTATTACCAAAAAGTTCAGCAGCAAAAGATACAAGGAGAAATGCCATTTAAAATAACTGTAGGTAATATAAAATATTTGAAAGTGAATTTGCCAAGGCAAAATCAGAAAATATATGAACAAAATTACAAAATACTTTCCACACAACTAACTTCAGATCTAATCAACTGGAAGAATATTGAGTGCTCATGGGTAGGTCTAGGTAATATGTTAAAAATGATAATTCTATTTAAATTAACAAAGTTGTTCAGTGCTATAGCAATCGAAATCCCAATGAATTATTTTGCTGCTAGGAAAAATAATAGCAAAGTTTATCTGGCAGAAGAAAATATCAAGTATTTCAAGGAAATTAATTGAAAAAATACAAATGAAAGTGACCTGCCTACACCAGATGTAAAACACTATTATAAAGTAACAGTCATCAAAACCATTGGGTACTGGCTAAGAAACAGAGTAGTCAATCAGTGGAATAGCTTAGGTTCACAAGGCACAATAATTATTGACTAGAGCAATCTAGTTTTTGATAAATCCAAAGATCCCAAGTTCTGGGATAAAAAACTCAATATTTGACAAAAATTGTTGGGAAAACTGGAAATTAGTATGGAAGAAACTAGGCATTGACCAAGACCTAACACTGTATACCAAGACAAGGTCAAGATTGGTTCATGATTTAGACTTAAAGAGTGACATTATAAACAATTTAGAGGAACAAATGAGAGTCCACCTCTCAGATTTGTAGAGAAGGAAGAGATTTGTGGTCAAAGAATAACTAGAGTACATTATAAAATGATACATATATGATTTGATTATATTATGTTAAAATGTTTTTTCTACAAACAGAATCAATGCAGACACGATTAAAAAGGGAACAATAAACTGGGAAAATTTTACATGCAAACATTCTGATAAAGATCTCATTTCTAAAATAGAGAATGGAATCAAATTTTTAAGAATTCAAGCCATTTTCCAATGGACAAATTGTCAAAGATATGAACAGACAATCTTTTAATGAAGAAATTAAAACCATTTCTAGTTCTATGAAAAATGCTCTAAATCTCTATTGATCATAGAAATGCAATTGAGATAACTGCAATGTACCTCTACACATCTCTCAGATTGACTACAATGACAAGAAAAGATAATGACAAATGTTGTATGGGATGAGAGAAAACTGGGACACTAATACATATTGGAAGAGTTGTAAATTAATTCAAACATTCTGAAGAGCAATTTGGAACTATGCTGAAAGAGCTATCAAGCTGTACATACCCTTTAATCCAGCAGTTTCTCTACTGAGCCTGTAGCCCAAAGGGATCACAAAAAAGTAAAAAGGACCCGCATATTCAACAATGTTTGTAGTAGTCCTTTTGCAGTGGCAAGGAACTAGAAACTTAATTGATGCCCATCAGTTGAAGAATGAATGGATGAGATATGGTATGTGAAAGTTATGGAATATTATTGTTCTGTAAGAAATGATCAGCAGAATGATTTCTGAGAGGCCTGGTGTGACTATGAAGTGATGCTATGTGAAGTGAATAGAACCAGAATAGCATTGTATATAAAAACAGAAAGATTTTATGATGATTATTTCTGATGGATATGACTTTTTTTCAACAGTGAGGTGATTAAAGTTAATTCCAATGGTCTTGTGATGAAAAGAGATATCTGCACCCAAAGAGAGGACTGTGACAACTGAGTATGGATCTCATCATACTGTTTTTATAGTTTTTGTTGTTGTTGTTTTTGTTGTTGTTTGCTTTAAAAAATAAATGAATAAAATATATCCATTTTGTATCTAGTAATATTCTCTACCTCTTGCCAGGTCATAAATTCTTTCATTTTTCATAGAATTGAGAGATACATTATTATATACAATATATATTTATATTATATATATATATATATATATATATGTGTTTATAATATTCTCTTTAATTTGCATCACCCTTTACACGTATATAACATGATCATTTTTATCTTACTGTAATTATACAATTATACAATGTTATTTTGGTCTATACCTAGTTTCTGAAAAAATGACCAGGTTTCAGAATAGTTTCATAAAATAGTGAGTAAACAACTCACAAGTTGTTATTATTATGTTAACTGATGATATTGAACCTCTCATGCATTCCTGGTGCAAACCATACTTAGTCAGACTCTATGAACTTGCTGATATATTGCTGTAATCTCTGCATTAGTATTTTATGTCCAATATTTGGCTTTCTGTTCATAAAAGAAATTGATCTTTAGCTTTTTTTTCCTCTATTTTGGCTATTCCTACTTTACGTTAGAGAGAATTCCTTTTAATGTAGATGTTGTGAGTTAAACCTCACCACACATATTTCTCAAACCTATGCCTCATTCCAATTTTAGTGTAAGTTTAAACTTACTTTTCCCATGGAAGCTGTATTGCTATTAAAGAATGAATTAGGTTCAGAAATAGACTGCTATTGATTTTTTTTTTATTATGCTATTTTAGAGTAGCAATTATTACCTTTTGGTTCCTAAACCTGCCAGCCTTGCAGAAGCTGAGAGATGTCCTTATCTTTTTTGTTCTTGTTCTTATTTTGTTTTTGTTCTTGCTTTATTTCTTCATTTGTTGTGAACTGATTCTGTGAATGAACTTCTTCTTGCTCTTAAGTTTTCCTTCATTTTCTTCTTATTCATTTTCCTCCAAAGAAATCTTTTTTTTTTCTCTGTGGTTTTTATTTTTATTTCAAAATTATTTTACTTCAAAAATATAGCTTTGAAAAATATTCTTTAAAAATGCAAATGAATTTTAAATGGGTGTATTTAACTCTATCTTAAAAATATCTATCTCTCTCATAAAATGACCAATATTTGCCACTGTTGCTCACTATTTATATTTTGATTCCTTTCAATAAGTGTTAAATAGCAATTGTTTACTGTTCTGGCCAGACACTCTGAAGGTCTTTCTATCCTAGACTGATATCATTGTGATAGCATATTAAACCATCTTTTGACTTAAATCTGTTTTTTTCTGGGCTCTTTTTTACATCATGGTTTTCAAGAAGTTCAACGATGCTTACATTGTTTCTCCTGGATCTATTTTCAAAATCAGTTATTTTTTAATAAGGTATTTTGCATTTTCTTCTGTTTTTTTTTCTTTTTCTTTTACTTTTTTTTTTGGTATTATTTGATTGATTCTTGATGCCTCATTGACTCATTCATTTCCATTTCAATTGTTCAATTTTAATTTTTGGTGAATTATTTTCTTCAGTTAACTTTTTAAAATCTCTTTTTGAATTTGACCAGTTGAACTTTTTTGTTTTGTTTTGTTATAGCTTTTTATTGACAAAACATATGCATAGGTAAATTTTCAACATTGATCCTTGCAAAAACTCCTGTTCAAACTTTTCCCCTCATTCCCTTTTCCCCCTCCCTTAGATGGTAGATGGTCCCATACATATGAAATATGTTAAAATATACATTAAATACTATACACACACACATACACACACACACACAATTATCTTGCTGCACAAGAAAAATTGGATTTAGAAAGAAGGTTAAAAAAAACAAAACAAAACCTGAGAAGAAAAACAAAAATACAAGCGAACAATAACAGAAAGAGTAGAAATGCTATGTTGTGGTCCACATTCATTTCCCAGTGTTCTTTTGCTGGATGTAGCTGGTTCTGTTCAATAAGTGATCAATTGGAACTGATTTCAATCCTCTCATTGTTGAAGATAGTCACTTCCATCAGAATTGATCCTTATATATTATTGTTGTTGAAATGTATAATGATCTCCTGGTTCTTCTTATATCACTTAGCATCAGTTCATGTAAGTCTCTCCAAGGCTCTCTGTATTCATACTGCTGATCATTTATTACAGAAAAATAATATTCCATAAGATTCATATACGACAATTTACTCAGCCATTCTCCAATTGATGAGCATCCATTCAATTTCCAGTTTCTAGCCATTATGAAAAGGGTTGCCACAAACATTTTTGCACATACAGGTTCCTTTCCCTTCTTTAATATCTCTGGAATATAAGCCCAATAGTAACACTGCTGGATCAAAGGGTATGCACAGTTTGATAGCTTTTTTAGTATAGCTCTAAATTGCTCTCCAGAATGGTTGGATCCATTCACAATTCCACCAACAATGAATCAGCATCCCAGTTTTCCCACATCCCCTCCAACATTTGTCATTATCTTTTCCTGTCATCTTAGGCAATATAAGAGGTATGTAGTAGTATCCTAGAGTTGTCTTAATTTGCATGATTTCTTATAAATTAGCATCAATTCTCTATGTATTTTAAAAATGAGGCCTTTAACAGAACCTTTATCTGTAAAGTTGTTTTCCCAGTGTATTGCTTGTCTTCTAATCTTGTCTGCATTAGTTTTGTTTGTACAAAAGCTTTTTAACTTGATATAATCAAAATTTTCTATTTTGAGATCAATAATGATCTCTAGTTCTTCTTTGGTTACAAATTCCTTCCTCCTCCACAGGTCTAAGAGGTAAACTATCCTATGTTTTTTGTAATTTATTTATAATCTCATTCTTTATGCCTGAATCATGAACACATTTTGATCTTATCTTGGTATATGGTGTTAAGTATGGCCTAGTTTCTGCCATACTAATTTCCAATTTTCCCAGCAGTTTTCTTTAAATAATGAATTCTTATCCCAAAAGTTGGGGTCTTTGGGTTTGTGAAACACTAGATTGCTATAGTTTTTGAAGATTTTTGTCTTGTGAACCTAACGTATTCCATTGATGAACTAGTCTATTTCTGAGGCAATACCAAATGGTTTTGGTGACCGATGCTTTATAATATGGTTTTACATCTGGTACAACTTTGACACATTCATTTTATTTATTTATTTATTTTTTCATTAGTGCCCTTGAAATTCTTGACATTTTGTTCTTCCAGATGAATTTTGTTGTATTTTTTTCTAGGTCATTAAAATAGTTTTTGGGAGTTTGATTGGTATAGCACTTAATAAATACATTAGTTTAGGTAATATTGTCATCTTTATTATATTTGCTGGGCGTATCCAAGAGCACTTGATATTTTTCCAACTTTTAGATCTGACTTTATTTGTATGGAAAGTGCTTTGTAGTTTTGCTCAAAAAGTTCCTGGCTTTCCTTTGGTATATAGATTCCCAAATATTTTATAATATTATTGATATTGCTTCTTTATCTATGCTACCCTTTAGCAAGATAGGATGCCATTTCTTATCTCTTTTAATTAGATCAATGTTTGCTTTTGCTTGATCTGAGATCATGATGGTTACTCCTGCTTTTTTGACTTCACCTAAAGCATAATAGATTCTGCTCCAGCTTTTTACCCTTATTCTGTATCTATCACCCTGCTTCAAGTTTGTTTCCTGTAAACAACACATTGTAGGAGTCTGGCTTTCAATGCAGTCTGCTATCTGCCTCTGCTTTATGGGGGAGTTTACCCATTCACATTTATGGTTAAAACTACTAATTAATCTATTTTCTGCCATCTTATTATCCCCAGATTATGCTTTTTCCTTTCCTTTTCCCCTTAACCCCCTCCCCAGTATTAAACTTATAAGTACTGCTTGCCTCACACAGCCCTCCCAATTTAGAATGTCTCCCTCTCCTTTAGATTCCTTCCCTTTTTCCTAAACCTTTCCCTTACAATTTCTGTATTCCTTTCTATTTAGATTACCCTTTCTATTTTCACTTCTCCTCCTCCCCCTTTTCAATGAGGTGGGAGAAGTTTCTCTGTAAACTGAATATGTCTAATATTTTCTCTTTGAGCCAATTCTGATGAGAATAAGATTCACACTATATCCATCCCCCTCCCTTTTTTTCCCCCCTCAGATATAATAGGTTTCCTTTGCCTCTTCATGAGATGTAGTGCCTCCACTTTTCCCTTTTTCTGGTAAAATTTTCTTTCTATCTCTAGATCCTTTTTCATATGATAACAGTAAAACCAAGTTGTATATGCACTCTTTATGCATAATCATAACAGATATATAGATCTCAAGAGTTCTTTTTTACTTTTTTTTGGTTCTCTTGAGTCCTGTTTGGAGATCAAACTTTTTGATTAGCTCTGTTTTTTTTTTCATCAGAAATAAATGAATTCACTTATTTCATTGAATATCCATCTTCTTCCCTTGAAGAAAATGCTCAATTTGGCTGGGTAAGTTATTCTTGGCAGCATACTAAGTTTCTTGCCCTACAGAATATCAAATTCTAGGCCCTTCAATCCTTTAATGTGGATGTTTAGATACTGAGTAATCCTTATTGCGGCTTCTAAGTATTTGAATTTTTTTATTTTTTTTTCCTGGCTGCTTGTAGTATTTGGATAATTCTCAATTTTAGCCAAAATATGTCTTGGAGTTTTAATGTTGGGATTTTTTTCAGTAGGTGATCAATGAATTCTTTCAATGTCCATTTTAGCTTCTGATTCTATGACATCTGTGCAGTTATCTTTGATGACTTCATGAAAAATATTGTCTTCAGGAAGTCCAACAATCCTGAGATTATCACTCCTAGATCTATTTTCCAGGTCTGTTAGTTTCCCAAGTACATATTAAACATTTTTTTCTATTTTTGGGGGGGTTTGCTTGACTGATTCTTGGTGTCAACTCGATTCATTCATTTCTATTTGTTCAATTCTGATTTTTAATGGATTATTTTCTTTATTTACTTTTTCCATTTCTCTGTCATTGTTTAATTGAGTTTTTAAACGGATTGTTTTGTTCTATTGAATTTTTTCTCATTTTGCCAATTTTGTTTTTTAAGGAGTTATTTTCTTTTTTCAATTCACAAATTCTGTTTTTTGGGGAGTTGTTTTCTTTTTCCACTCTATTTTTAATGAATTAAATGCTTTATCCAGACCCTCTTGCAAAGTTTCCTTTTCCTTTCCCCATATTTCTTCCAGCTCTCTTTCAGATCATTTTTAATTTCTTGTAGGAGAGCCTTTTGTTGTGGGGACTACATCATATCCACCTTTGGGTTTTCACCTAGAGACAGACTGTTTTTATTCTCCTTAGGGTTTGAAATATGTTCTCTTTTAGTATGGAAGCTTTCTATAGTTAGCGACTGCTTTTCCTTTTTACTTCTTTAAAAACAAACAAAAAAAATACAAAAATGCTGCAATCTGCTTTTGTGTTATAGGATTTTTCCAAGTTGCCTCTATTGACAATAGAAAGTAACAGTGAAGCAGCAGTGGGACAGCAATGGCTGCACTGGGTTTAATGGTTGTGCTGAGATGGTGCTGAGTCCCTCCTAGTGCTGAGTGAGTGTGGCCAGGTTCTGAGAGACTGTAGTGTGTTGGGGTTATAATCTTTGCCCTTTGTGTTTACAGCTTCTCTGCTGATCTACTGACTTGATTCCAGGGCAGAGTAGCTGAAACTGTGGTAGAGTTTTCCCCACATATTTTTAGAGACCACACCCCATCCCCTTTCGGTCTGCTCAGCATGAGCTATTCTCTCTGCTTTCACTGCCTATCTGCTTGTGGCTGTGCCTGGCTTAGCCCTGTTCTTTACCTGCACACCAGCAAAACCAAACTTTTTCTGACAAGTTTTGAGATTGTCTTCTGTTGGTAATGTGTTGTACTCCCAATATTCATGGGTTCTGGCAGTCAATACTGAGTTTCACAAAATACTTTAAGGGTAGAGGAGTGCTAAGAAAAACATGTGTATTTTCTCTACCATCTTGGCTCTGCCCCCCTCCCAGTTGAAATTTTAATTGTATTGTCTCATTTAATTTCTTTTCCATTGCACAAATTTTGTTTCTCAAAAAGCCATTTTCTTTTTCAATTTTAACAAACTGATTTTGTAAGGAGATATTTTTTTCCCATATCACTGTCTCTTTTAAGGAATTTTCTTCAGATATTTTTTTTCCTTTTCCAAATTCTTCAAGTTCTCATTTTCTTTTCCATTTTTTATTCTTACTCTCTTCTAAGATGCTTTTTGTATTCTTTTGAGAGAGTCTCGTAAGATGGAGATTACCCTTTAGGGTTTCATTTGGAGACATTTTGCCTTTATTGTCCTCAGGGTTTGAGGTCTGTTCCTTTCTATCTCCATAAAAACTATCTAGGTCAGATCCCTGTTTCTGCTTTTTAAAGGGGAGATTGTTCCATGTTTTCTCTGCAAAGTATCAGCAACTTCATCCTGTCCTGGGACTCATGCTGGTGGATTTATTCTATGCTGGGTGGGTGTAGTCAAGACCAATGTTATTCTGGGATTCAGGGGTGCACTATTTGCCTTTTATAGTTGTGTTAGATGTCTCACAGCTAGTCTTGCTGATCCATTGGTTCTGAAACATGCTCATACTGAAATATGCTCAAACAATGCTGCTATATTTTGGCTAAGAACCTCTCAATTGGCTCCTTCTGCATGGGGACACTACACAACCCTAGGTGCCTGAACTGCCCCTAAATTTGTTGCCTTTATCCTGCTATCTTTCCCATCACTCCCACCTGCACATCCCTCTTCTATAACCAATTTAAACAGATCTTCTCTGAATTTTTTTTCAAAATATTTCTGCTGGAAATTTGTTATCCTCTAAATATTTGTGGGTTCTATCACTCCAAAACCATTTCATAAGTTTGATCTGGTATTGATCTGAGGGTAGCCAGGAAGAGCTGAGAAAAAAACCCTGCCCACTCTCTGTCATCTTCCTTTCCTTCCTTCTTAAAACTTTGCTCTTTTACTCACTTCACATTAAAATGAAACTGGCATCCTAGGTCTCTTTATTAATGAGACTCCTTCCCAGACTGTTTTGTCAACAACTGTCTTCCATGTCTAGAAATTTCATCATTTAAAACTCTATTTCTAAGCTCCTCTGCTTTCCTTTAACTTGAGAATAAAACCTTACTTATTGTCATAAGTCTTTGCCAGTTTTCTATTGAGATTTCTACCTCATCTTCCAGAGTAATTATGGTTATTATATGTTTGCTTATAGTATGTTTTTGGAGGGCATGAATTTATTTTTCCACATTAGGTTTTGTGATTCTTGAGTGCAGGAACTGTTTCAACTTTTATTTCAGTCCCTAAAACTAAGTATAGTACCTACACATATAGGAACAAAGTTAATCTTCTTGGACTTTTAATGGCAAATATACTTACGTTGTTTTCCATTTCCAATTCTAGCTTATTTTATAGATGAGGAATTGAGGCAACCAAGGTTAAATGACTTGTCCAGAATCGCATTGTTAGAAAGTGTCTCGGGCCTGATTTGACTTCATAAAGTTGAGTTTGCCTGACCAGATTCCTCATTTGATGTACTGTGTTAATTAGGTATCCCTATAGACACATAATAAGTACTTTGTACCTTCATTTGATATGCTTTCTTCTCCCTTAGGTGATTTTAAATGGAATGTTTCACAACATTCTATTATTATATTTGATCTTAAAGAATAGATAATTAGTTTAAATTAACAAAGTTATACTATGTGTTTTCCCATTGTTCAAGATGAGAATTAAATTTATCTTACATCAGAGTAGGGGTTTCCTTTGAAATTCCTGAGATATCAAAAAGTAATAGCGCCTGATTTTTGCATTATTGTCTCATAATTATTCAAATTTTTAAGAATATACATCATCTCTGTCTCTTTATCCAAATAGAAGCAGAAGAATACTATGGACCACAGTTTATACACTTATACACATATACATATAGGTGTATGGATATATATATATATATATATATATATATATATATATATTTATGGATATATATTATGGACATATGTTTATGTGTGCACATGTGCATGTTTTGTATGTGTATATATTGATATGTATTTGTATTTTTCTTTAGTGCTCTCATTTCATTTAATCAGAAATAATAATTGTTTTATATTATCCGGATATTCTAGCTGAATTTGTGCTTGTGTTGTGTTTTTCTTTGACTCTTTTTGGAGTTTTCTTTTCTACATTTATGTCTTAAGTGGCTCTGTTAACAAAGTATCTATTTATCAAGGGATTAATTTGATTTTGCTAATTTTTCCAGTCTTCTTTCTTCAGAATTTATATTAGTATCAGACTAAGTGAATTTCTGGAGGGAATGTCTGGGATTGTCTTACTGCTGTTTTTATGGGGTATTGATTCTTGTGTTATGTCATTCCAGGATCTCAGGGATAGTTCAACCTAGATACCTATAAGCTTTGAAGCTTTCAGGTCCCCCAAAGAGATCTGACCCAGCATAATTCTGATTCCTTCCTTTTAAACTGAGCACAACAAATTCCTGACATGGGTTTGAGACTGAACAGTAGATTTATTGGCTTTCAACTTTTGAATTTTCAATAAACTGCTCTTGTACTCCACCCATATAAGCCAGCTGGAAAGCTTTGCTTCATGCATTGAGTAAAATGTAGTCTTCTCTTTTGGTCTGGGATTCCTATCCTGATTGTTCATATTCAGACTTTAGGCTTTAGTAAAGTCAACCTATGAATGTTCTGCTTGCAGGGCAGATGCACATAACTACTTTTTGATTCTAAACTTGTTCCTTTCTTAATATGGATACTAAGGTTTGTAATGGTGACTTATTCAATAATGCTACTGCAGACCCAACCCCTCTCCTTAATCAGCCCAAGATTTCAGAGTTTAGGGTCAGAACTAGGTTATGTATGACAGAGTCAAAACTGTATTTTATCATTTATTACCATATCTTGTTGAGATTACAATAACCATCCTCAGAATAAAAAAGATATGATGGTTGTGGGCCTCAATCACCCCAAAGACCACCTTCCTCCCTTCCCCCATGACTAACTATCCTTCTTATTCTCTAGATTTCTCATTGGCCAAACATGATTCTTAAATAGAATCTCCTTTACCACCATACTGAGAATTTGCAGTTCTTCTTATTTTCACTTTTTGTATTACCTAGATCAGTTTCATCACCTACTTCAGTATGGTCAGCTTCATAAACATCATTACCAACTACCCCACCATTACTATCATTCATTATTATCTGCACTTTCATCTCTCATCCTTGTGCCTTCATCATCATCATCATTGTCATCTTCCTCCTCTTCTCCCTCATAGTCCTCTTATTTACCATAACTTTCAGTACCATCCTCATCTTCACTATGCCTGTCTATCTGATGACATCATCTATTTCAGAATGGGTATTTTGAAGGAGGTATAAGTTTGCTGATCTGATTTCAGGTCAGAAAGAAGGTTCATGGTCACTTAGAAAATACTAAGAGGAAGAGGCTTTCTTACTGTTCTCCATAGGAGCATAATTGCTCTGAGTGACTTCTTCTCTAATAGAGTTTTGTAAATTCTGTTCCTTAGTTTTTAAATTTCATTTTTGTGCCTCTTTCCAAAATAGTTTTCTCTCACTCATTTCATCATCCATTTTTTCTTTCTGTTTATTTTTGACTTTCATTTTTTGATTCATGACACTATCTAGTTGTTTCTTTTTCTATATTTCCTTCAACAAAAATTTTCAAGGTGTTAATTCTAATGCTTCCCTGAAATACTTTCTAATACTGCTTTGTGTGGATTATCCCAATGAATAACCCTTTTTCATTGTGTCCTATTTCTAAAACAATGACAATTATTGAAGGTGTCATTGCCCCATGGTAGGGTCCCTGCCTTATAATTCATCTGGTTATGCAGCTATTGATGGATCTATACCCTCACTGTTGGAATTTTTATCAATATTTGCCTGGAAATCTCCCACTTGAGTTGATACCCTCCCATTCTTTAAGGAGCAAGTTTCCTTCAGGGGATCCAATTACTTTTATTCAAGGACAAGCAGACTTTTCACATACATAATTCACTAGACTTTACCCAATACCCATCCCCCTTCAATGAATTTTTATATTTACTTTATCACTAACTCTACTTCAATTCCCTGGTCTCTTCCCAACCTGCTATGTATTTATCTATAGGTAGTGAGTTGTCGGTTTTTGTCAGTTACAAGGATAATCAGTCCACCTCTTCACTGTTACTTCTGATAGACTTCTATTTTCAACTATATTATCTCGTGTGCATTTAGAAATACATTTCTGGGAGCCAAGAGGTGAAGAAGAGATATGAGTTTATCTGAGCTCTCCCAGATATCCCTGAAATTAACAGGTAATCAAGTCCCTGGACTGGTTGAGTGACAGAAGCCACAAATTTAGAGTATAACAAATTTCCAGCAGGAGATAATTTGGAAGAACTTCAGAAAAGATCCTGTTTTAAGCAGGCATGGAGGGAGATGGGGCGATGGCAGACAGTACAGAGAGACAAGGCTATGAGGGCTGAACAAACTGAGAATCTACTAGGAGGAATCTATCACTGTGTTGGCTACCCTGTTTTGGCTGCAACCCAGTAGAGTCTCAGATTAGCTGAGTTCTCAAAATACGGCCCAAGAGACAGATGCAGTAACTGAGGATGATTACCCCCCTCACCCAGGGCTATGAAGTTTCTTTATTTAAAGGCCCACAAAACAAAGTTTTGTTTTTACTATAGTCTGGCCCTCCAACAATCTGAGGGATAGTGAACTGGTCCCCTATTTAAAAAGTTTGAGGACCCCTGCTAAGGCATCCAACATAAATATAAAAGGCAAATACTGAGACCCTAAATCCCAGAATATCATATACCCAGCACAAGAAGTTAATACTGACACTGCTGCCAAAGTTGCCTTTAAGGGATGTTTAGACAATGTCCCCTTTGTCTTAGAAACTAATGTATTAAAGTGATCAAAAAAGGAAGAAAAACACTATCATAAATAGTTTTTATGGAGAAAGAGAAGAACCAGTTTCAAGCTTTGAGAACTCTTAAGAGCAATATCATTTCCAGATGAAACTCCAAAGGGGGATATAAATTGGTTATCATTTCACAAAGCCCTCTTAGAAGAATTCAAAATGGATCTTAAAAGAGAATTAGAAGAAAAGTAGGCATAGCAAATGATAACTTTGTAAAGGAGTTTGGAAAAAGGAACAGAAATAATCTGAAGAAAACTCCTTACAAAATAGACTTAGTGAGAAAGGGCAGAGCCAATATGGTGGAGAACAGAAATAACTTTCTGTGATCTTCTATGACCTTCTCTCAAACCAAAAATAGAGTAAGCCGCTAAAGTGATTTTGGAGTGAAAGAATCCACAAATATTTGGAGTACAACATATTCCCAGAAGAACAGGTCACAACAGGTCTGTTTCACAGAAGTTGGGGGACACTCTGTTGAGCCCAGACCACAGAACAGGAAGATGAGGGCAAGGAATTGGGGCAGGGAGTCAGAACATTACAGCTTCCATGCATCTGGGAATCTTCTCTGAGTCTCTTAAACTACTTTATCCTTGTTGTAAGACAGTGATTTGGCAGATTTGCTACAAAATGCAAATTAAAAACCATTGAGCCCCAAGAGAAGACTGCCATTACCCAGCACTGGAAATCAATCAGCAGAATTTCCCAGGGGAAATAAAAGCAGCTGTTGCTCCTTTGCTTTGAACAAATCTCAAACTTTAAAAAATGAATTAAAAAAAAGAACTCTCATCAGAGACAGTTTTTCTGCAGAAAGAGGACAGACTCAATCCTGAGATTCCTAAAGGCAAAGCAACTCCAGATAAAGCCCGAAAGGGAGACATAAGTTGGTCCGCATTTCACAAGGCTTTCTTGGAAGATTGCATAAAGGATCTGAAAGAGAGATAGAAGAAAATTGGGGAAATTAAATGAGATCATTGCAAAAAGCAATGAAAAAAGCATATAATTCCCTACAGAAGAGATATAAAATGTGTACCAATTCACCTTAAAACAAAATTTGTGAAATGGAAAAAGAATGCAATGAACAACAACAAAAAAATAAATTGGCCAATTACAAAAGAAGCCAAAGAAGGTAACTGAAGAAAACAATGCATTAAAAATTAGAATTGAACAAATGGAGGTGAATAACTCAATAAGACTTCCAAGAATCAGGCAAACCAAAACAAAAAAAAAATAGAATAAAACATGAAATATCTGCTAGAAAAAACAACTGACCTGGAAAATAGATCAAGGAGAGACAATCTAAGGATTATTGAACTTCCTGAAAGCCATGATGAAAAAAAGAACCTAGAAATTATCTTACAGCAAGTGATAAAACAAAAGTGCCCTGATATTTTAGAATCAGAAGGTAAAAAGCCCATTGAAAAAATTCACCCATTTCCCCCTAAAAGAGACTGCAAAATTAAATCCCCAAGGAATATTGTGGCTAAATTTCAGACTTATGGCATCAAGGAAAAGATATTGCAAACAGCCAGAAAGAAACAATTTAAATGCTGAGTAGCCACAATTAGAACTACCTGGGACCTAGCAGCTTCCACATTAAAGGATAAAAGAGCCTGGAATCTGATATTCTAAAAGGTAAAGTACCTTATATTATAGCCAAGAATAAGTTATCCAGCTAAAATGAGCATTATCTTTCAGGGAAGAAAATGGATATTCAATGATATAGTTGAATTTCACATATTTCTAATTAAAAGACCAGACCTGAACAAAAATGTGATCTCCAAATACAGAACTCAAGAAAAGCATAAAAAGGTAAAAATGAGAGAACTTCTGAGAACTATATTTCTGTTATGGGTATGCTTAGAGAATGTGAGTATAATTTGCTTTTATTATGATGATATGGAAAAGAAACTAGTGGTAGAGAGGGGATCATATTGAAAAAAGAGAAAAACAGTTAAAATAAGGGAAATTACATCTCACAAAGAAGCAAAGTAAAACTATTATAACTGAGGGAAAGAAAAGAGGGGGATGAGCATTGTGTGAATCTTACTGTCATCAGATTTGGCTCTAAGTGAATATCAAACATATTTGGTTTCACAGAGAAACTTGTCTTACCTTATAGGAAAGTGGGAGAGAAAGGGGGAAAAGAAAAAGAAAGTCTAATAGAAGGGAAAAGCGAAGTATTAGGGGAAAGATGTAAAAAAAGAAACAGGGTCTAAAGGGAGAGGACTATTTGAAGGAGGTGTTCATGAAAAGCAAAATACTGGGGAGGATGGAAAGGGGAAAGGAAAGAAAAAAGTACAATTTAAGGTAAATAAGGTATCAGAAAATACAGAATTACTTATTTTAATTGTGAATGTGAATGGGATGAACTGTCCTATGAAACAGAAGCAGATTACAGATTGGTTTAAAAGGCAGAAACCTATAATATGTTGTTTACATGAAAAACATATAAAGCTTAGTGATACATACAGAGATAAGGTAAAGGGCTGGAGCAGAATCTATTATGCTTCAGGTGAAGTTAAAAAAGAAAAAAAAACAGGGTTAGTGATTCTGATCTCAGATCAAGTAAAAGCAAAGGTAGATATAATTAAATGAGATAACCAAGGAAATTATATTTTACAAATGAATACCATAGATAATTAAGCAATATCAATACTAAATATTTAGGCACCAAGTGGTATAGCATCCAAATTCACAGAGGATAAAATAAAAGAAATGTATGAAGAAATAGACAGTAAAAAATATACTAGTGGAGGATCTCAAATTTGCTTGCTCAGAACTAAATAAATATAACCACAAAATAAATAAGAAAGAAGTTATGAAGGTAAACAAAATGTTAGAAAAGTTAGGTATGATAGATCTTCAGAGAAAATTGAATGGAGACAGAAAGGAGTTTATTTTTTTCTCAGAAGTTCATGGAAATTATACAAAAAAATTGACCATGAGATTAGGGCATAAAAACCTCAAAATCAAATGCAGACAGGAAGAAATAGTAAATGCATTTTTTTTCAGATCAAGTTCCAATAAAAATTACATGCAATATATGGCCAGGAAAAAGTAGACCAAAAGTTAATTGGAAATTAAATGATCTAATCTAAAAAAGGAATGGATGAAACAACAATAGACACAATCAATAATTTCATCCAAGAGAATGACTAATGATAACATATCAAAATTTGTGGGATACGGCCAAAGTAGTTATAAGGGGGAATTTTATGTCACTAGATGCTTACTTTCATAAAATAGAGAAAGAAAAGGCCAATGAATTAGGCTTATAATTAAAAAATCCAGAAAAATAACAAATTAAAAATCCTCAGTTAAATACCAAATTTGAAATTCTGAAAATAAAAGGGAAGATTAATAAAACTGAAAATGAGAAAACTATTGAATTAATAAATAAAACTAAGAGTTGGTTTCATGAAAAAAAAAACAAAATAGATAAGTCTTTAGTTTACTTGATTAGAAAAAGGAAAATCAAATTGTTAGTCTCAAAAATGAAAAGGAAGAACTTTCCACCAATGAAGAGGAAATTAGAACAATAATTAAGGGGTATTATGCCCAACTATATGTGAATAAATTTGATAATCCAAATGTAATGGAGGACTATCTACATAAATATAGTTTGTACAGTTTAACAGAAGAAGAAACAAATTATTTAAAAAGTCACAGTTAAAAAAAAAAAGAAATAGGATAAATTATTACTCAACCCCTTAAGAAAAAATCTCCAGGGCCAGCTGATTTACATTCAACCAAATATTAAAATACATAAAAACATTAAAAAACATAAGAAAACAGAATTCAATCAAACATTAAAAGAAAATTTAATTCAAGTACTATGCAAACTATTTGAAAAAATAGTGAAAGATGGAGTTCTAGCAAATTCCTTTTATGACACAACTATGATGCTGATAGTTAAACTAGATAGGGTCAAAACAGAGAAAGAAAATTATAGACCAGTTTCCCTAATGAATTTTGATGCAAAATCTTAAATAAAATATTAGCAATGAGACTACAGAAAATTATCCCAACTATATAATAAAATAAAATGACAATACTACCCAAATTAATCTACTTATTTAGTGCCATACCTATGAAACTCCCAAGAAATTATTTTACAGATCTAGAAAATACAGTAATAAAGTTCATCTGGAAGAACAAAAGGTCAAGAATTTCAAAAGAATTAATGAAAAAAATGCTCATAAAGGTGGCCTAGCTGTGTCACAATGAAAACTATATTATAAAGCAGTCATCATCAAAACCATTTGGAAATGGCTAAGAAATAGAGTAGTCAATCACTGTAATATGTTAGGATCATAGGGCAAAATAGGAAATAACTATAGCAATCTAATATTTGACAAACCCAAAGACCCCAGCTTGTGGGAGAAAAACTCACAATTTGACAAAAACTGCTAGGAAAATTGGAAACCAGTATGGAAGAAATTAGACTTCGACCCACACCTAATACCACATACCAAGATAAGTTCTAAATGGATTTAGGGTTAACACTTCTTGGATTTAGGGTTAAACTTCTCTCATGGGGAAAGCAGAAAGGAAAATCAATAATTAGGAGTTATTTTCCCTAATCTATGTCAATAAATTTGATAATCTAAGAGAAATGGAGGAATACATAAAAAAATTTAGATTTCCCAGATTAATAGAAGAGGACATAATTTATTTAAATAGCTCCATTTTAGAAAAAAAAAAGAAATAGAACAAGCTATTAATGAACTTCCTAAGAAAAAAATCTCTCCAGGGCCAAACAGATTTACACGTGAATCGTACCAAACATTTAAAGAACTAATAATTCCAATATTACACTAACTATGTGAAAAAATAGAGAAGCATTTGATCAAATCCAACACCCATTCCTCTTAACAACACCAGGGAGTAAAGGAATAAATGGAATTTCCCTTAAAATGATAAAATTTATTTAAAACCAACAGCAAGCATCTTATGTAATGGCAACAAACCAGAAACAATATCAATAAGATCAGGGCTGAAACAAGGTTGTGCACTATCACCATTACTAATCAATATTGTATCATAAATGTTAGCTTTGTCAATAAGAGAAGAAAAAAGAAATTAAAGGAATTAGAATAAGTAATGAAGAAATCAAATTATCACTCTTTGATTTGATGTTATTTTTAGAGAACCCTAGAGAATCAACTAAAATTCTACTAGAAACAATTCACAACTTTAAAAGTTGCAGGATACAAAATAAATCCACATAAATCATTAGCATTTTATGTATTCCTAATAAAGTACAACAGCAAGAGATACAAACCAAATTCTATTTTATATAACTGTAGATAACATAAACTATTTTGGACTCCATCTTCCAAGACAAAGTCAGGAACTATATGAACACAAGTATAAAACTCTTTCCACACAAATAAAGTGAGATCTAATCTAATCAATGGGAAAAATATTAAGTGTTCATTGGTGGACCAAGAGATTAAAATAAAACTGACAATACTACCAAAATTGATCTACTTGTTTAGTGCCGTGTAAATCAAACTCCCCAAAAATATTTTACATATATAGAAAAAAATAATAAAGTTCATCTGGAAGAAAAAAATGATAAAGAATTTCAAGGGAATAAATGAAAAAATTACAAATGAAGGAGACCTACCTATATTAGACCTAAAACTATACTATAAAACAATGGTCATCAAAACCATTTGGTTCTTGCTAAGATATAGATTAGTTGATCAGTGGAACAATAATCACAGGGCAAAATTGTCAATGACTATAGTAATCTAGTGTTTGACAAACACAAAGACCCCAGTTTTTGTGATAAGAACTCACTATTTGACAAAAACAAAACAAAACCAAAAAAACAAAAACAAAAACAAACAAAACTGCTGGGTAAATTGGAAACTAGTACATCAGGAACTAGGCATTGACCCACCACTAACACCATATATTAAAATAAGTTCAAAATGAATTCATGATTTATAAATGAAGAGTGATATCATAAGCAAATTAAAAGAATAATGGAGCGTTTACCTCTGAGATCTGTAAAAAAAGAAGGAATTTGTGACCAATAAAGAATTAAAGATCTTTATTGAACAACAAAAAAAATAGATAATTTTGATTACATTAATTTAAAAAGATTTTGTACAAAGAAAACTAATGCAAACAAGATTATAAAGGAAGCAATAAATTAGGGGAAAAATTACATTCAAGTGTTCTGATAAAGACTTCAATTCTAAAATGTAGAGAATTGACTCATTTAGAAGAATTCAAGCCATTCTTCAATTGATAAATGGACAAAGCAAACAAATTTTCAGGTAAGAAATTGAAACCATTTCTAGTCATATGAAAAAGTCCTCTAAATCACTATTGATCAAAGAATTGTAAATTAAACCAACTCTTTAGTACCACTATATATCTCTCCATTGGCTCAGATGACAGGGAAGGATAGTGATGAATGTTGGACGGGATGTGGAAAAACTGGCACACTAATATATTTTTAGTGGAGTTGTGAATGGATCCAAATATTCTGGAAAGTAATTTGGAACTATGCCCAAAGGGTTATCAAATTGCGCATACAGAACACCAGCCCTGAAGTCAAGAGGACCTGAGTTCAAATCTTGTCTCAGACACATAACACTTCCTATCTGTGTGACCTTAGGCAAATCAATCACAATTGCCTCAGCAAAAAATAAATAAAAAAATAAAAATAAAAATTGTCTATGCCATTTGACCTAGGACTCTTGATACTTGCCTTATATCCCAAAGTAATCTTGAGATCTTACTGGAGGGAAAGGGGCCCATATGTGCAAAAATGTTTCTTGGCATCCTTTTTTGTAGAGGCAAGAAACTGGGAACTGAGCCCATCAATTGGAAAATGGCTGAATAAGTTATGGTAGAAAAATGTTATGGAATACTATTTTTCTATGAGAAATGATCTGCAGGATAATTTTAGAGAGACTTACACGAATTGATGCCAAGTGAATTTAGCAAAACCAGGATCCTGATCATTGTACATAGCAACAAAATTATATAATGATTAATTCTGATGGATGTGGCTCTTTCCAATAATGAGATGATTTAGGCCAGTTTCAATAATCTTGTGATGATGATAGCTATCTATACCCAGAGTTAGGACTATGGGAACTGAGCATAGGCCAAAAAAATAGGATTTTCACTCTTTTTGTTGTGCTTTGAATTTTATTTTTTGTCTCATTTTTTTCTTTTGGATCAGATTTTTCTTGTGTAGTTAATTTTCATGTGCAGATAATTGTATAAATATGTTTGCCTATATTGAATTTAACATATATATTTTACCATGTTTAGTATTAATTGGATTACTTGCTATCTAGCGAGGGGGTAGGGAAAGGGAGGAAAATT
The DNA here is from genome assembly GCF_902635505.1 of Sarcophilus harrisii. Taxonomy (NCBI): domain Eukaryota; kingdom Metazoa; phylum Chordata; class Mammalia; order Dasyuromorphia; family Dasyuridae; genus Sarcophilus; species Sarcophilus harrisii. Next base: position 132,581,584 of record NC_045428.1, read on the forward strand.
AGAATACAAGGTTTTTCAAGGGTCAATATTGAAAAAAATTATCCTTGCATCTTTTTATATGCAATTAAAAAAAACAAGACATTTCTTACTGGGTCCCCAGTTATGACTCAATTATAGTTACTTTCCTAGCTCAGTTTTTTTTTTTTTTTTTTTTTTTTTTTTTTAATATTAGCTCTTCCAGAATTTCTGGGTATCCACAAGATAAATGATCTGTTTAGTTCTGTTTTTTTTTTTTAACACTTCAGATTTTTCTTCCTATTGAATTTCTATTTCTTAGAATGAATTATTAATCTCAAATTTTCAGTACTGGTCACACTGGACTGTATTCTGAGTTCAATGGCTCTTCTAGAACCATGATTCTACCCTCCTTTTTTTTAAGTAAGTGTTAAATGGAGGTAGGATATTTGTCATTTTTTTTTTTTTGTATTTGAAAATTCTTTTCCAGAAGACTTTCAGAAGTTATTGTTTCTGATTTGAAATGTTAAATTTATTTATTTTTGTTTGTTTTGCTGAGGCAATTGGGGCAAAGTGACATGCCCAATGTCACACAGCCAGGAAGTATTAAGTGTCTGAGACCATATTTGAACTCAGGTGCTCCTGACTTCAGGGCTGTTCTCCATCTACTGCACTATCTAGCTGCCCCTGAATTGTTAAAGTTAACCACTAAATCTTAGAATTGCTGATTTATGTTTTTTGTTATGTTTTATTTTATTTTTGTTTTGCTTTCCCCTGTAGGTTATCTGTGAATTCTTCCAGTCAGATATTATTTTATATATTCATTATTTTCACTGTGGAAGAAATAAGTTATATTCTCACAATTCTCATTTTTCTTCGAAAGCACTAAGAAATGGGGGCAGGTAGGTGGTACAATGGTTGGAGCACCAGCCTTGCAGTCAGGAGGACCTGAGTTCAAATTTGACCCAAGATACTTATCACTTCCCTGCTGTGTGACCCTGAGCAAGTCACTTAACTTCAATTCCTCAGAGGGAAAAATTAAGAAATAATATGTTGTGATTTATGTTCTCTTCAAATTCCACAAGATTCTCTTTCTCATCAAATGCTGAATTGTTTTCCTTTATTTCACAGTATTTACTTATAGATGTCTGCATTTGTTTACTTGATCTGGAACTGATATTTCCTTATGCTGTTACTGATTTTCCTGTTGATATATCCATTGAAGTAGAATTTTATAACCATATTTTCACACCAAAAACATCCTTATGCCATTTGTCACATCTAAAATGTATATTTAAAAGAAAAGATAGACCATCTTCTCCTGAAGACTTTAGATTGCCTGACATTCTGAAGACTTCAGCTGCCTTTCATCCTTTTATTATTACAACTTGTGAAAGATACAAAAGAGGAACTCTTCTGCATGGAAATCTCCAATGTTTCTTTAAAGGTAAGAATGTTGTCCCTGGTAGTCAGTTCAGCTACAGGACACAAATCAATACTCCTAGCAGAAATAAGGTCTGTTGGGAGTATAACAATATTTTATTTACTACTTTTGTGATCTTAAACAAGTTACAATCATTCTTGGCCTCATTGTCTTATTTGCAAAATAGGGTTACTATTATCATATATTTTATTGGGTATGGACTTCAACCATTTGACTTGTTAAATTCCACTCTATCATACATTTTTTTTAAATATAAAGATCAGCTAGTCAATTCAGGAAATCATATCAAGGGGCCTGAACAATTTGCAACTTGTTTCATTATGGAGGATATAATGGAAGAAATGAAAATTATAGAGATTCACTAGCTTCACTCTGAGTTTCAGGAGGAATCTTATTTTTTTTTATCTAAATCATTTTGTTGTTTGTGGTTATTTATTTTAGTCATATCTGACTCATTTTGTCCTTACTTGGGTTTTCTTGACAAAGATTTTAGGATAGTTTACCATTTACTTCTCCAACTCATTTTACAGATAAGTAAACTGAAACAAACAGGCTTAAGTAACTTTTTCAGTCATACAGTTAGTGAGTTTCTGAGGCAAGATTTGAACTCAGGAAGATGAATCTTTCTCATTGAAGACCTGTCACTCTATTCTCTGAACTATATAGTTTTACATTTAATATATAAAGTAAATGAGTAAGTTCTTTAAAAATTAAAAAAAAATAAAAAACCTGAAAATTATCTTTATAACTACTCTGGTAATTAACTCATTTATATTCATGAGGCTATTTACCTCTATTTTACAGTAATGATTCTTTTTTTTAATCTTGATTCTTTGTCCCTAGTCACCACAAATGAACTATTATTTAAGAGAGAAGATGAAAGAATATTTACAAAGTTCTTACCATGTGTCATGAACTTTGCTCTGCAGAGGAGATAAAAATTAAATCAAGAAAGAAAGCTGCTGCTCTTATAGAGTTTAATATTTTAATGGTACATGATGACATAAAACATTGTGAAGAGGGAAAAGGTAAAAATCACTTCATTAAAGAAAATGAATGCTTTCAATATGAACAGATTATTTTCCTTTTGTCTATATTATTAAGCTAATAAGTGATATTAAATATGTAGATATAGCTTTTTGTAAAGTTTGTGATAAAGAACCACTTACTATTCCTATAGATAAAAGTGAGTGAATATGAATTAAACAGTAATACAATCAGAGGTAAACAGAACTAATTGGATGTCTGGCCTCAAAGAGTAGTTTTTAATAGATGAGTGACATCATGACAGGAGGATTCAATTGGATTGGGAATAAATATATGTTGCAATGTTATTTTTTTAAAATATATATTGTTATCAGTTACTTATATAAAAATACAAATGATATTCTATTCTAATTTGGAGGTGACAAAAACTTAGGAAGATTAGTTAATACAGTCTGTGGAGCAATCAGGATTTTAGGATGAATGTATATAAGAAGAAATTAAATAAAGATAAAAAATAAAGTTTTACATTTAGGTAGGGAAAAATCATTGTGCATAGTAAATAGAAGTCTTGTTTTGCATCTTTTACCACCATCTAGAACTAATAAATTATTAGATTGTTCCTTTCCTTATCCATTCTCCCTGTTTTTCAATCCCATATAAATTCATTCCTACTTCTGCTACAACTAACAGACTTTTATAATAACAAAATTGAAGGCAACATAAAATCAACATGATCAATATGGCTTTTCATATTATTGGTCAAAGAACCAAGACCCAAGTGAGTGAAGCTGATCACAGAGTTTTAAAATATCTATCTATCTATCTCTTTCTATATATGCATTTTTAGATCTTATTTACTGAGAATTGGTCACATTGTCATTTGCCTCTCTAATTGTTTTTTTTTTTTTTTATTAAAAAACTTTTAATGCAGAGTCTTTGTACTAAGTGTCATATGAGTACAGGAAGCTGGACAATAACTCAGGCTTCTTGTAGCTAATATACAGATACTTTCAACCATGCCACATTAAGTAAAGTACAAAGGGCTTACACCATATATTATAATGAATAGGAAAAAGTTATAAAAAGAAAATGTAGTAGAAGAGAGGATAGAAAAAAAGAGAAATATTTGGCCTTGATTGATGGACTTCTTTGAATACACTGAATAATGGAATTATAGTAATTCAAAGTGACAGAAATCATTCCCACTTAAAAAGTATTAATCTTATATTTTAGTGTTTCAAGAATGTGTAGTTTCCTCCATGCCAATAACAACTGTACATTTTTGGAAGCATACTTTCCAAGTAACAAAGACTAAACAGTTCATCACCCTGTAACTAATATCTAATGAGACTTTTCAATTTAGTTAGTCTAAACTTTAAATATAAATTATTAAAAAAGGAAGTCAAGCCCTGTATGATAGCTATTAGGGATGTATATGAGGGGAAATAAAGGCCCTAGAAAAGGCCTTCTACAACAGTTTTTTTTTCCAGCACAAGAATAACAGATGATTATTGTATAGTATTTTCCATCATAGGATCTTCTTTCTGACCTTCTGACCCCATTTTTTTGACAAGGATTCTTGAGTAGTTTTCCATTTCCTTCTCTAGTTAATTTTTTAAAATGAGGAACTGAAGTAAACAGCATTAAGTGACTTGTCCAGTGTCACATAGCTAGAAAATGTCTCAAGCTAGACACTAAGACCTGAGTTGAAGTGAGAAAAAATGAGTCTACTTGACCTCATGCCTGACACTCTATCTACTATGCTACCTAGCTGAATTACATAGCAATTAGAAGTTAATAGTGCATACATTGTTAAATAAATACTATATATGTAATGTTTTTGCTTCTTTTAAAAAGCTGGGGACTAAGAAATTGGGGAAATGGGTGCCATATACAGAAAAAAATGAAAATTAACAAGTCAACAATGGTTTTACATATTTCTCTAAGTGACAATTCTAAAAGTTCAAAATATTAAAATACATGCTTTGCCCTTTTTTAAGGTGAAGATTTACTATAGCTTGTATAGAAACTATATTTTGGAGTGAATGCTATTTTCCTCTCATGAATTTCTTAAAATCCAGGTGGAATCACTTTATGATATATACTTTTGCTTTCACTCAGTTTGATAATGTACATTCCATTCAAAACATGAATTTCATTTTAAAGTGAACCTTCTAACCTTTTCCATTTTAAAAATAGATTTTTTTATTTAAATCAGAGTAATATTGCCCTTTTCAGCTAGGCTGGTTGAAAACAGCCTGTAGTCAGATTGACAATAGCAGCAAATAATATAAACCCAAGGCCATTCATTTGTATTTATGGCTTGTTAACATGAACGTTTAATTAGAACTATTGAGTTTTATCAATTATTGAAAGCAGCAATTTATGACTACAGCTTAGCACCATGAAAAAAAATCATCCATTCAAAATCATTACTCTGAGTACCTTCAGACATATTTATTCAGAAAATGTTCTTACTTTGTCTCAAGGAAACCATGACAGCAGCCTGGAGTTAAGAGGACATTTCTAGTTAAGTATTTTGAAGACTCACTCAATTTTTTATTGAATCTCCATTTTTTTTTTAAAACGAAAAACCTATTCTTGAAGTATTGGGATGCTTAAGTCAAGAGAATAATTTCAGTTATACTATATTCCACCAACAACCTCACATTCAAATTGTGTATGCATGAAAGAATGTATAGTTTCATTGGAAAGACACTTTTATTTATTTATTTTTATTTTAACCATTAAAAACTCAGTAAGTTCCTTTTATTAAGAGATAGGTTAGTATCTTCTATAGGCTTGTTGTAGAACTGGGGGAAATGTATTTCATTATGTTACAGTCATGGACTTCAAGTAACCTGGTGGTGCGATTTAGCTGAGCATTCAATTTATAACTAATAATATTAGAGAGTAGTCCATGTCAAAAAGAAATTAAATGACTTGTACTTGGTTAGATATCTAGGCAAGAGATGGGGTTTGTATCTAGGTATTCTTGATTCTAAGACTAGGAAGCTCCCCATTATATTTTACTGATTTTATTATTAATCTTGGAGGGAACAGAGAGTTTATTTTATTCTCATCGAAACTATATCTCTGATAGGTAAAAACGATTAATATAATGGACATACTTCTTTAAGCATTTTAAAATAGTTATATGAAAAATATTAAATGTATTATTCATTGCTATACATTGGATCTTAATCAGTAAATATTTATTAACCACTATTACATACAGGTACAGTTCAAAGTACAGAGAATACCAAGAAACAATAGACAGTCTCCAATTTTTTAATAGTATTTTTGCGCAATCACATATCAAAACAAGTTCTCCAGATTTCTCCAACAAATGAGTGGAAAAAGCACCACAGGCCAAACATAGAATGGTAAAAAAATAAACAAAAGTTGGGTTAGAACAGTGTTCCTCTGAAGAAAGATAGGAGTTTAGCCTATGTGAATAAAAACACCTGCAGGCTACTTCCCCTGAAACAGCTAGCATCAAGCCCTGGGGCTCACTGGATTGGGAGGTACCATTGATACCAGGCACAAGAATTTTCACCTCTGGGAGAGTGTGGGAAGTCGGGCATCTGAATTAGGGAAGACTGAAAGAACCTTTGCTGAAAAGAGGCATCAGGTCAGCTGTGGGTAGCAGCAACTCTGGCAAGAAAGAACTATCACAGATCCAGTGAATATAAAAGCAGTGATTCAGGAATGCTGCACCATCCTCATACTCCAGGACAAGAGATGATTACACTAATAATCAGTTACAAATTTATTTTTTTTTTGTCTAAAGCCATAACATATTTATTTATTTATTTGTTTATTATAGCTTTTTATTTACAAAACATATGCATGTTTTTTTTCAATTTTTCAATAGTGACCCTTGCAAAACCTTCTGTCTCCCACCTTCCCCCAACCCCTCCCTTAGATGGCAGGTATTCCAATACATGTTTAAATATATGTTAACTTCAATATATGTATAAATTCCACACAGTTGTCTTGCTGCACAAGAAAAATCTGATAAGAAAGAAAAAAAAAAAAGAAAACCTGAAAGGAAAACAAAAATTCAAGCAAGAGTGAAAATGCTATGTTGTGTTCCACACTCAGTTCTCACAGTCCTCTCCCTGGGTGTAGATGGCTGTCTTCATTACTGAATAATTGGAACTAGTCTAAATCAACTCATTGTTGAAAAGACCCACATCCATCAGAATTGCTTGTCATATATTCCTGTTATTGCCATGTACAATGATGTCCTGGTTATGCTCATTTCACTTAATGTCAGTTTATGTAAGTCTCTCCAGGTTTCTCAGAAATCATACCAACAGTATGATTGGTCATTTCTTATAGAACAATAATGTTCCATAACATTTGTATACCATAATTTATTCAGCCATTCTCCAATTGATGGGCATCCATTCAGTTTCCAGTTTTTAGACACAACAAAAAGGGCTGCCACAAACATTTTGCATATGTGGGTCCTTTTCCCTCCTTTAAGATCTCTTTGGGATATAAGCCTAATAAAAACAGTTCTGGGTCAAAGAGTCTGCAGAGTTTGTAAACTTTTTTGAGCACAGTTCCAAATTGCTCTCCAGAATGGTTGGATTCCTTCAAGTTCCACTAACAATATATAAGTTTCCCAGTTTTCCCACATCTCCTGCATCAGTTATAAATTAAAAAAAAACATATAAGTAGGCAAAGGAAATACAACCCAAACATAGGCAGTTACTAAGAGAATATATAAAACTAGAGTACATCTTCAGAGGAGGATGTTGAAAGAAAAAAAGAAAAAGAAACCTGTCCCAAAAGAATTAATAGAAGAATTCAACAAAGACTTTGAAATCAAATGAGAGAGACTGATGTACAATTAGAAGACAAAAAGAACAATCTAAGGAAAATAACAATTTTATGAAAAGAAAGCAAACCAATTAGAACAGGAGATCCAGAATCTTAAGGAAGAAAATGACTCTTTGAAAGCTAGATTTGAACAAGGGGAAGGCAGCAAAGTCATATAGTAGAGCAAGAAATAATAACACAAAATATAAAGAATGAAAAAGGAGAGAATTTGAGAGATAAAGAAAGAAAGAAAGAAAGAATGCAAGAGAGAGGGAAAGAAAAAAGGAGAGGAGGGAAGACCCTCATCTGGAAAAGAGCTCAAGAAGAGAAAATAAAAGAATCATTGGATTACCTGAAAGCAGCAATTTTTAAAAGTGTTTTTTTTATTTACAAGTTATATATATGGGCAATTTTACAGCATTGAAAATTGCCAAACCTTTTATTCCAATTTTCCCCTCCTTTCTCCCTGCCCCTTCCCTGGATGACAGGATGACCAGTAGATGTAAATATAGTAAAGTATAAATTAGATACACAATAAGTATACATGACCAAACCATTATGTTGCTGTACAAAAAGAATTGGACTCTGAAATATTGTACAATTAGCCTGTGAAGGAAATCCAAAATGCAGGCAGGCAAAAATATAGGGATTGGGAATTCAATGCAATGGTTCTTAGTCATCTCCCAGAGTTCTTTCACTGGGTGTAGCTGGTTCAGTTCATTACTGCTCCATTGGAACTGATTTGTTTTATCTCATTGCTGAAGATGGCCAGGTCCATCAGAATTGATCATCATATAGTATTGTTGTTGAAGTATATAAGTTCTCCTGGTCCTGCTCGTTTCACTCAGCAACAGTTCGTGTAAGTTTCTCCAGCCCTTTCTGAAATCATCCTGTTGGTCATTTCTTATCGAACAATAATATTCCATAATATTCATATACCACAATTAATTCAGCCATTCTCTAACTGATGGGCATCTACTCAGTTGAAAGCAGCAATTAAAACAATTAAATCTTGATACAGTAATACAAGAAATAATAGAAGAAAATGTTTTGAAGTGTCAGAATAAGAGGGGGAAGTAGCAATAAAAATAGTAAAAAAAGCACTACAGATCACAATCTGAAAGAAATGAGGAAAATTTATAGAAACATCAGATCCAAATTCTAAAATGTCTACTTGAAGCAGAAATTATGAGAAACAATAATGAAAGAAAAATTCAAATAATGTGGAGCCACAATTAGAATCAAACTTTTACCTAACAGTTGCTATATTAAAAAAAAAAAAAAAACAGTTCTTGGAATATTCTATGTTGATGAACAAAATAACCAGTGTTGTAAGTAAGTTAAACAAAGTTAAACATATCTAACAAAATTAAGCATAATTCTGAATGAAAAAAGGCCATTCAATGAATTGGCAATTTTAAGATTTTGTTGCAAAAAGAGCTAAATTTAATAGAAAATTTGACATATAAGATCCAACAGAAATATAATGTAAATGTTAAAGACTAATTAAAAGGGATTCAGTAAGGGATAAGCTGTTTATGTTTTATGCATGGAAATAATAACCATATGTCTAAGATTATCATTAATAATTTGATAGTTTGAAAAAATTACGATAGAAATGAGTATGATATTCTTTCTTTAAAAAAAACTGTCACATAGGCAAAAGTGAAAATAGTAATTATATTATGTGAATGAGGTCTGAGAGGAAGAGTTAACATGAAGGAATTAGATGGGGAAGAAAGAATCCTACACTCATTAGGAATGAGTAAAAAAGGAACAATGCATACATATCCAAAACGATTTAAAAATCTTCTATAAAGAAAGATAAAGAAATAAGAGAGTGAGAGAATAGAATGGAGAGTATAGAAGAATATGTAGATTAATAGGGATGGAATAAGATGTGTAAATTAATGGAAATGGGATAAAGAGGGAGGGAAAGGTGAGGGAGAGCATAAGGGATGGACTCTTAGAGTAGAGAGGAATAGTAATAGCAAGATAAGGTAGCAGGTAAAAGTAAAGAAGGGGAGTAAGTAGGGGTAGGATTTATTAGATAAAAACAGAATAATGATCAGGATTGGAATTTATTATAAAAAAAGGGGTGATTTCAGAAAAGATGATTTTGAGATTGTCTCTCCTAAATCTATTCTATATCATTTGTTTATTCAATATTTCACATTTTATTCTATTTTTTCCTTTTTTTTTTGAATTTATTTAATTGATTCATGTTTCACACAGTCAGTGTCTTCCACTAGTCCAATTTTACCTTTTAATGAGTTGCTTTCCACAGTTAGCTTTTGTGCTTCCTCTTTGATTTGGTCAATTGTAAACAAACAAACAAACAAATTACACTAAACTAAGTTAAACTAAAAACTAAAATGGTTTGTTTACTCTTTCCTTTTCCCCAAATTACATGTAGAAATGATTTTTCATATTTCTCTTTACAACACGGAGTTTCAGATTTTCTCCATTTCTCTTCCCCCATTGAGAAGTCAAGCAATTCCATTTAGGTCATATTTATGAAAATGTATTTTCATATTAGTCATGTTGTAAAGGAGACAAAAAAAAAAAAAAACACACCATCAAGTAAAATCAAAGCTTTAAGAAAAGTATGCTTCAATCTGTATTCAGACTGAAACTTTTTTTCTCTAAGGATGGATATAATTTTTCATTATAAGTTCTTCCAGGTTGTCCTGAATAAAAAAAAAAAAAAAAAAAAAAAAAAAAAAGATGCTAGGAATCGCTAAGTCATTCACATTTGATGATCTTACAGTTCTTGTGTTACTTCTTATAATTACATTTCACTTTACATTAGCCCCTGGAAATCTTTCCAGGTTTTTTTTTTTTTTTTCTGAGAGCATTATTCTTATCTTACAATAACATTTTATTACAATGACATAACACAATTGGTTCAGTCATTCTTCAAATGATGTGTCCATTGTATCCATTCAATTTTCACTATTTTGCCATCAGAAAAAAGTTACAAGAAATATTTTTGTTCCTATATGTCCTTTGATTTTTTTATGTATTTTCAGGATAAAGACCTAGCAATGGTATTTCCACGACAAAGGGTATGCATAGTTGTATAATTCTTTCAGCATAGTTCCAAATTGCTCTAAAAATGGTTGAATCAGTTTACAACTCTAGCAACAGTGCATCAATATTTTATTTTTCTCACATCCCCTCCAACATTTGTCATTTTCTTTTCTTTTTTTCTTTTTTTAAATAACTTTTTATTGACAGAAGTCATTTTCTTTTCTGTCCTGCTAGACAATGTAAGAGGTATGAGGTACTACTTCAGGTTTTTATTTTTAATTTTCATTTCTCATAACCAGTAGTGGATTATAGTTTCCCCCCCCCCCATAGGGCTACAAATAACTTTGATTATTTCAAATGTAAAATGCTACTATTTTTATCACTTATGATTCAGGGAATTGCTTTCAATTTTATTAATTTAATTAAATTATCTATATATTTGAGAAACGAGGCCTTTATCAGATAAGCATGCTTCAAACCTATTTTCACAATTACAACTACTAAATATATTTCTCTTCATTCTACCCCAAACCTTTCCATTTATTATATTCTCTTTCCAATTTTACCCTCTACAAATTTGTCCCTCTACAAATTTGTTTTGCTGGAGTATAGAGCCAAGATGGTTGAAAGAAACTAGGAAACTGACTGGACTCTTCTGAGCTTCTCTAGAAAACATTAAATCCAGACAAACAAAAATAATTTTGTAGCGACACAATATACAAAATATCAGAGTGAAACAATTTTCCAACTAAAAGAATTATGATGCACTTCAGGAATGTTATATCTTACTTTGTAGAACCAGGACTAGAGCCCAACGAAGATGGCATCTGGGCACCAAGAAGGAAGTTCTTAGAGACAGCACATATCAGCAAGCAAGAACCCAAAGTCCAGGATCAGTAGGCCAATAGAAAATCAGGGCATTTGGGAGCCGTCCAATACCAGTGTAGTAGGTAAATCATCAGCTCCAGAACACAGATGATAACAGATGTAACTGGGATAGGACACCTCGGAGACTGAGCAAGCTTCCAGCATCTCAGGCCTAGTACAGAAAGTCAATGACTACAACACTGGCTCCAAGCACAAAAAGCTTGGGATAGGTCTCTCTGTGTCCTTGGAGCAGAGTTTAAGTTTAAAAAAAAAGAATGAAAAACAGAAAAGAACACTAACCATAGAAATCAACAGGGAAGATCCAAACACAACTCAGAAGAGGATGTCAAAAGACCAGTATGTGAAACCTCAATGAGAGATATTAATTGGTCTCAAGCCCATAAAACCTTCTTGGAAGAGCTTAAAACATTTCTAAAAGAAAGGTAGAGGTAGAAGAACAATTGGGAAATGAAATCAGTGATATGCAAGAGAAATTCTCCAACTTATGAAAGACAAAAATTGAATGAAGAAAAGAATTCCTTAGAAATAGAATTGTCAAGTGGAAAAAAATATCTACTGCAGAAAACAATTCCTCAAGAAGTATAAAAGCCGAAATTCTAAAGAAAGAACAAAAGCTAACTAAGGAAAATAAATCTTTGAAAATCAGAATTGCCAAGTATAAGACAAGACTCTAAGAGACTTCAAGAAACAGTCAAAGAAAATTTTAAAAAAATTTTTAAAAATTTTAAAAAAGTCAGCAGAAAATGCAAAATATGTCAATGGAAAAACAGCTGACCTGTAAAATAGATCCAGGAGAGATAATTTAAGAATTTTTGTTTTATCTGAAACCATTATGAAAAAAAGACCTGAATATCTCTTTTAAGAAATTATTAAGGAAAACTGATCTGAAAATTTAGAAACAGAGGTTAACAATTTATTGAAAGAATCTTCTTATAATCTCATCAAAGAGAATCCAAATTGAACATTGTAATCAAATGCCAAAATTATTCATTTAAAGATCAAATATTGCAAGTAGACAAAAATAACTCAAATATCAAGAAGTCACAGTCTTAGAATTTTCAAAAAGTGAGGTGTCAAAAAGGATTGTTCTAGGAGAAGAAGAAAGGGGAAAGAATGACATAAATTGGATCACATGAAGAAGTAAAAATGATCTATTACAGAAGAGGAGAGGGGTAATTATTGTTTGAATATTAGTCTCATCATATTTGTCTCAAAAAGGAAATAACACACATACTCAGATGAATATAGAAATGTATCTCATTCTCTAAAAAAAGTAGGAAAGGAAAAGGAAAAGGAAAAGAAAAAGTAGGAACTGATAGAACAAATGGCAGATTGACAGAGGTAGTGATCAAAATCAAAACTGTAAGAAAAAAAAGTTTAAAAGTTAAGAGAAAAAGTATAAATGAGGGAAATTGAATGGAGGGAAATAGTCAGCAATCTTAACTGGGAATGGGAATGATATAAACTCTTCTATAAGTGGATAGAAAAGTGTGTTACAGAAAGACACAGCAAAAATATACTAGTGGGAAACTTCAACCTCCCTCTCTCAGAATTAGATAATTCTGACCACAAAATAAATAGGAAAGCTGTTAAAGAAGTGAATAAAGAGGTGAAGTAGAAGTTAGATATCATAGAAATCTGGACAAAATGAATAAGGATAGAAAGGGATGTATCTCAGTGGTACATGGCAGACACCTAGAGAAAAACTGACAATGTATTAGGGAATAAAAGCCTCATATGATGTATCCTTTTCATATCAGAATACAATAAAAATTAAATGTAATGAAGGGCCAGGGAAAGAAAGAATAAAAATTAATTGAAACTTAAATAATCTAATTCCAGAAATGAGTGGGCCAAACCAAAAGAATCATAGAAACAATCAATATTGTCATCCAAGAGAATGTCAATGATAAAACAAAACATAATTTATAGCATGCACTCAAAGCAGCATTTAGGGAACATTTTATAACTCTTAATGCAAATTTAAGAAATAGAGAAAAAATAAATAAATGAATTGGACATGCAACTAAAAATACTAGAAAAGGAACAAATAAAAATTCCCAATTAACTATAATATCAGAAATTCTGAAAATTAAAGAAGTGATTAATAAAACTTGTAGCAGGAAAACTATTCAACTAATAAATAAAACTAAGTGCTGATTTTATGAAAAAAAATAAAATACATAACATTTGGTCAATTTTATTTTTCAAAAAGAGAAAAACTAATTGCAGCATCAAAAATGAAAGGGATGCTTTCACCACTCACAAAAAGGGAATTAAAATTATAATTAGATACTATTTTGCCCATCTGGATGTCAATAAATATGCCAATCTCTGTGGAATTGATGAATATTTAAAAATATATAAATCACCAGACTAATAAAAGAGAAAATAAAATATTTAACCCAAACTTAAAAATTGAACAAGTCATAGATGAACTCCTTAAGAGAAAAAAAAATGTCCAGAAGCAGATGAATTTAAGAGTTAATTCTATCAAACATTTAAAGAAAAAATAATTCCAATATTAGGGAAGCTATTTGGGAAAATAAATGAAAAAGGATTTCCAACCAAATTATTTTTTAATGACACAAATATGGTGCTGATAATGAAAATAAGAAGAGGCAATAGAGAGAAAGCTTTTGTTAACCTAACTGTTGCTCTGAAATACTGGCATCTTTCAATAGTCTCCCTTTGATTGGGAACTCTAGAATTAGGCTCTAATACTCCCGGGAGTTTTCATTTTATTACCTATTTCAAGAGATGATTGTTGGATTGTTTTAGTTGCTCTTTTACATTATGTTTTTAGAATATAAGGGTGGTTTTAAGTGATAATTTCTTGAAAGATGATGTCAAGGCTCTTTTTTGATCATGATTTTCAGGTAATCTAATAATTTTAAGATTCTTTTTCCTGGTTGTATTTCCAGATTAGTTATCTTTTACAATGAGATATTTCACATTGTCTTTTTTTTTTCATTCTTTTAGTTTTATTTTTGTTATTTCTTGATATTTTTAATTATAACTTTTTCTATTCTACTATTAAATAATATTTTATTTTTGCCAGTTGCATGCTAAGAAAAGTGTTCATTTTTACAAGATTTTGATTTCCAATTTCTTTCCTTCCTCCTCTGTCCCATTTATCTTGGGGAATATCATGCTCCATGAACTCTGATTCTTTACCTTTGTGCAATTTCAAGTCCTATGTAATTCTGATTATGGCTACTAATATTTGAATTGTTTATTTTTGGACCCTTGAGTATTTTCCATTGATCCAGCATTTTTGAAATTTGGTTATTATATTCCTTGGAATTTTTATTTTGATATCTCTTTTCTTAATATGAGTATTGGATTCTGTCTATGCCTATTTTCCTCTTTAATTCCATCACTTCAGGACAATTTTCCATGATAATCTTTTGACAGTTGCTACCTAGGTCCTCTTTTGATTAATGGTCAAGTATTGTTCCTGTTCTATATATTTTCCCAGTCAATTGTTTTTCCCATGGGTATTTTTTATTTCCTTCCATATTTCCATTGTTTTGAATAGGTTTAATCGATTCTTGGTGTCTCATAGAGTTATTAACTTCCACTTTTCTGATTCTGAATTTTGAGTTGTTTTCATTAATTAGTTTTTGCATTTTTCCATTTAGTCAATTATTTAGATAATTGCTTTATTTGGTGGATTTTTTTATCTCTTTTTTCTATTTGGTCAGTTTTATTTTGTAGGAAATTTTCCGAGTGTATGATTCTTTTTTCGTTATTCCTTTGCATCACTTTCATTTCTTTTCCCAATTTTTCTTCTACTTTCCTTATATGATTTTAATCTCCATTTTAAGCTTTTTCAAGAGTATTTTCTTGTATTGAGACCACTTTCCATTTTAATTTGATGTTTTGTCCACAGGACTTTTGACATTGTTGTCCTTTTCTAAGTCTGTATTTTGGTCTTCCCTTATAATATCTTCTTGTGATCTGGTATTTTTTCCTTCTAAATTTGAACACAGTTCAAATGAACAGAATAGTGTCTCAATCTTCTGTCCCAATGGCTGTGGGCCCTGGCTGTTTACCTGGTTGTGCACTAATTTTGCCTTTAGGCCCATGGGGCATGCTTTTGTCTGGTGCTATGCTGAACAAAGTACCTTAGGGGCATGCTGGTGCTGCTGGAAAATAAAAGATTCAGGTAGCTTACCTGGAGCAATTGGTTTGTGCTGAGACTAGATGGGATATTTCTGTATGTGGTAGTCTGACATCTGACAGACTAAACCTGCCTAGAATTGTGCTGATATATCTGGTAGTCTAAACTCATATCAATGCCTGTCTATCAGGGGTGTCAAAACATATGCCTGCTAGCTGGGTTCCAATCAAAAACTCATGGAGATCTGATTGCTGGAGGATGCCTTCCTATCAGGCTAGACAAAAGTATGTGGTTATTCCCAGAAGTGGAAAACAGTGGCTTCTTTAGCTATGCCAAGACAGGTGGGGAGGGTCCTGGTGTAAATCTTGCCTGCTTCACTACATTGTGACTCAGGATCTCTTACTAGTTTGCTGAAGTGGGAATTGCTGCCGGATGAATAGAAAATTTGTTATTCTTAACTGCTCCCCTTTTATCTGGGTAAAATGGACTCCTCTCAGCAATTCTTCAAATTTTCTGTGCTAAAAGATTGTTTTGCCACTTCTCCTTTTGGATTCCATTTCTCCAGAACCTAATCTTATGATACTATTTTTATGGTTGCTGGGAATTTAATATGGGAAGTTGTAGAGATTTTCACTTTTGCTTATTCTGCCATCATGACTCTCAGAAGTGTCAATTCAAAAATTTAAGCATTTATTTTCTTCAATAAATCCTGGCTTTTAATGCAGGGACAGAACTGGTCTAGACCAGGCACAGACTCAGGCAGGCAGTGAGAGCATGGGAAACAGTTCACACTGAGCAGAGCAGAGGGAGGTGGGGGTGGTCTTCACTGGCAGGAAATTTGCAGGGAGAACTTTAACACAGAGTTGGCTAATCTGCTCTGGCAGCAAGACAGTAGATCAACAGAGAAGTTATAAACAGAGGGTAAAGACTATAATCCCATAATGCTAGAGTGTTTCTGGACCTGGACATACCCATCCAGCACAGGAAGGGACTCAGCACGATCTCAGCACACAACTGCAGATCCCAGCACAGATGCTAATCCCAGCCACAGCCATAGCTGTCCCACTACTGCTTCATTGCTACTTCTTGTTGTCTGTTGAGGAAGCTTGGTAATTCCACATTGCTCCAAAAGCAGAAAGCACACTGAACCTTTTTGTCGTTGTTGTTAAAATGAGTAAAAAAGCAAAGTGGGCTCTAAGTATAGATAGCTTCCATCCCAAAAGAGAGCAGATTTCAAAACCTGAAGAGACTAAAAACAGTTTATCTCTATTATGAAAGCTTAAAGGTAGATATGATTTGGTCTGCAACACATAAGGCTCTGACAGAAGAAATTTAAAAAAAGATCTTAAGAGAGCTAGAAGAAAAATGGGGAATACAAGGGGAAGCTTTGCAAGAAGGTCTGTATAAGACGTGAAATTTATTAAAAGATGGAGGAGATAAAGTAATCCACTCCCTGAAAAACAGAATTAGTGAATTGGAAAAAGAAAATAATTACTCAAAAAATAAAATTGGTGAAATGGGAAAAAAAACATTTCCATAGAACAAAACAATTCATTTGAAAACTCAATTAAACAATTACAAAAAGAATTAAAAAAGTAAAATGAAGGCAATAATTAATTAAAAATCAGACTTGAATAAATGGAAATGAATGGCTCAAGGAGATATGGAATATTATTATTCTGTAAGAAATGGCCAGCAGGATGATTTCAGAAAATCCTGGAGAGACTTACATGCATTGATGCTGAATGAAATGAGCAGGACCAGGAGATCATTAAATACTTCAACAAAAATACTATATGATGATCAATTCTGATGGATGTGGCCCTCTTCAACATATACCACAATTTATTCAGCCATTCTCCAATTGATGGGCATCCACTCAATTTCTAGTTTCTAGGGCTGCCACAAACATTCTTGCACATACACGTCACTTTCCCTTCTCAGAGCCCAGATGCAGCTCAGCAATTGCTGTCCTGTTGGTGCGTTATTGCTGCCTCTAACCCCTCCCCTGCAATCTGTAGAGGAAGCTCAGTAATACCATGCAGCCCCCCCCCAAAAAAAAAAATAAAGCAGAATGCATTTCATTTTTGCTAGTTTGTCTTCTTTGATTCTTTTCTGACAAAATGTGCAAAAAAATAAAATGGGATATAACTATTGATAGCTTCTATATGGATAGAAAGCAGACTTTAAATCCTGAGGATACTAAAAGCAGACTGTCTTCAGATGAATCCCTAAAAGGAGATATGATCTGGTCTTCAACACACAAGGCTCTCATAGAAGAAATTAAAAAGGCTCTCACAAGAGAGCTAGAAGAAAAATGGGAAAATAAAAAAGAAGCTTGGCAAGAGAGCCTGGATAAGTCATCCCACTCATTTAAAGATAGAGTGGATAAAGAAATCAAATCCATGAAAAACAGAATTATTGAAATGGAAAAAAATAGGTCTTTAAAAAATAAAATTGGTGAAATGGAAAAAAATTCCATAAAACAAAACAACCCACTTAAAATCTCAATTGGACAATTTACTCACAAAAGTGAGTGAAGACAATAATTCATTGAAAATCAGAATTGAACAAATGGAAATGACTCAAGGAGACACCAAGAACCAGGCAAGGAAAACCAAAAAAAAAATGAAACAATGGAAAAAAACACTAGGGAGTAAAAGAATAAATGGAAGTAGAACACTAGAACTGGCTGTTATGTGATTTTAGGGGAAAGTTCAGATTTATCGATCTGGAAAAGTTTTGTCCCAGGCAGATTGTCATCTTCATGGGTGAAGCCCCGAAGACAATTAAACTGAACAGTTTTTTATAGGACTTGAAAACAAAGAAGGCACAGAGACAACTTGCTTACATATAGAATGTTATATATAGGAGAAGGAAGTGCCAGATGGGCTTCAAGATATAACTTGATTAATGTTGACATCAGGGAGGAGAGCCAGCCCTCACTGACATCCTATTGTGTTCCAAGGAGTGGCTAGTTCCTGGGATTGTAGAAGTGAAACCAAACACATGTGGCATGTTCCCAGTCTCATAGGGTTAAAGAAGGGTTAAGTTCCCATGGAGAGAGTCACATTCTTGAAATGATTTGAAATGAACTTACTAATAAGAAGGCATTTCTTATTCACTGGCTTAAACAGAAAAATATTAGACATTCAATTTATGGTGAAACTTCTTCCACCTCATTGAAAAGTGTGAGGGGAAAGGTGAAAAGGAAAGGAGTAAGCTAAGCAGAAGGGAATACAAAAATTATGAGGGAAAGGGATAAGATAGGAGGAGGAACTCTAAGGCGGGGGGAGGAATAAGAAAAAGTGAGGGCTGTGAGAAGCAAGTGGTGCTCACAAATTTAATATTGGGAAGCGGAGTAAGGGGGGAGGAAAGGGGAAAAGCACAAACAGGGGTTAACAAGATGGCAAGTAATACAGAATTGGTAATTTATTGGTAAAATTGGTAAAAATAAATGTGAATGGGGTAAACTCCCTCATAAAGAGGAAGTGGTTAGCAGACTGGATTAAAATCCAGAATCCTACAATATCCTGTTTACAGGAAACACACCTGAAGAAGGGAGATACATACAGAGCAAAGGTAAAAGGTTGAAGCAGAATTTACTATGCTTCAGGTGAAGCCAAAAAAGCAAGGGTAGCTATCCTCATCTCAGATCAAGCATAAGCAAAAATTGATCTAATTAAGAGATAAGGAAGGGCACTATATCTTGACAAAGGGTAGCATAGATAATGAAGCAATATCAGTATTAAACATATATGCACCAAGTGGTGTAACATGTACATTGTTAAAAGAGAAATTAAGAGAGCTGCAAGAAGAAATAGACAGTAAAACTATAATAGTGGGAGATCTCAACCCTGCACTCTCAGAATTAGATAAATCAAGCCACAAAATAAATAAGAAAGAAGTCAAAGAGGTAAATAGAATAGTAGAAAAGTTAGATATGATAGACCTCTGGAGAAAACGAAATGGAGACAGAAAGGAGTACACTTTCTTCTCAGCAGTTCATGGAACCTATACAAAAATTGACCATATATTGGGACATAAAAACCTCAAACTCAAATGCAGTAAGGCAGAAATAGTAAATGCATCCTTTTCAGATCATGATGCAATGATAATTACATTCAATAAAAATCCAGGGGAAAATAGACCAAAAATAATTGGAAACTAAATAATTTCATATTAAAGAATGATTGGGTGAAACAGCAAATCATAGACATAATTAATAACATCACCCAAGAAAATGAAAATAAGGAGATGTCATACCAAAATATATGGGATGCAGCCAAAGACGGTAATAAAGGAAATTTCATATTTCTAGAGGCCTACTTGCATAAAATAGAGAAAGAGAAGGTCAATGAATTGGGCTTTCAACTAAAAATGTTAGGAAAGGAGCAAATTAAAAACCCCCAGTCAAACACTAAACTTGAAATTCTAAAAGTAAAAGGAGAGATCCAAAAAATTGAAAGTAAAAAAAAAAAACCTATAGAATTAATTAATAAAACTAAGAATTGGTTCTATGAAAACAACAACAAAATAGGTAAACTTTTAGTAATTATGATTAAAAAAAGGAAAGAGGAAAATCAAATTGTTAGTCTTAAAAATGAAAAGGGAGAATTTGCCACTACTGAAGAGAGAAGTAGAGTAACAATTAAGAGTTACTTTGTCCAACTTTATGCCAATAAATTCAATAAATAAATAAATCATAAATAAATTAGAGGAACATAGGATAGTTTACCTCTGAGACTTGTGGAAGAGGAATGAATTTGTGACCAAAGAAGAAATAAAGATCATTATTGACCACAAAATAGAAAATTTTGATTACATCAACTTAAAAAGTCTTTGTACAACAAAACTAATGCAACTAAATTAGAAGGGAAGCAACAAACTAGGAAAACATTTTTCCAATTAAAGTTTCTGAAAAAGGCCTCATTTCCAAAATATATAGAGAATTGACTCTAATTTATCAGATATCAAACTATTCTTCAATTGATAAATGGTCAAATAATATAAGCAGACAATTTTCAGATGATGAAGTTAAAACTATTACCACTCATATGAAAGTGTTCCAAATCACTATTGATCAGAGAAATGCAAATTAAGACAACTCTGAGATTCCACTACACATCTGTCAGATTGGCTAAGATGGTAGGAAAAAATGATGATGAATGTTGGAGGGATGTGGGAAAACTGGGACAGTGATGCATTGTTGGTGGAGTTGTGAATGAATCCAACCATTCTGGAGAGCAATCTGGAATTATGCCCAAAAAGTTATCCAACTGTGCATACCCTTTGATCCAGCAGTGCTACTATTGGGCTTATATCCCAAAGAAATATTAAAGAAAGGAAAGGGACTTTTATGTGCCAAAATGTTTGTGCCAGCCATTTTTGTAGTGGCTAGAAAGTGGAAAATGTATGAATGACCATCAATTGGAGAATGGTTGGGTAATATGTGGTATATGAATATTATGGAATATTATTGTCCTGTAAGAACTGATCAGCAGGATGAATAAAGGCTAGAGAGGCTTAGAGAGACTTACATGAACTGATGCTAAGTGAAATGAGCAGAATCAGGAGATCATTATAAACTTCAACAATGATACTATATGAGGATATATTCTGCTGGAAGTGGATATCTTCGACAAAAAGATGATCTAACTCAGTTCCAATTGATCAATAATTGACAGAAGCAGCGACACTCAGAGAAGGAACACTGGGAAATGAGTGTAAACTGTTTGTATTTTTGTTTTTCTTCCCAGTTTATTTTTACCTTGTGAATCCAATTCTCCCTATCCAACAAGAAAACTATTAGGTTCTGCACACATATATTGTATCTGGGATATACTGCAACATATTTATCATGTGTAAGACTGCTTGCAATCTAAAGGAGGAAGTGGAGAAGGGAAGGGAAAAGTCGGAACAGAAGTGAGTACAAGGGATAATGTTAAAAAACTACCCAGGTATATGATCTGTCAATAAAAAGTTATAATAAAAAAAAGATAAAAAAATTTTAAAATAAATGAAAAGGGAGAACTTTCCACCAATGAAGAGGAAATTAAAGCAATAATAAGGAGTTACTTTGCCCAACTTTATGCCAATAAAGTAGATAACCAAAGGGAAATGGATGACTACCTCCAAAAATATAGTCTTCCCAGATTAACAGAGGAGGTAGTAAATTGCTTAAATAGTCCCATTTCAGAAAAAGAAATAGAACAAGCTATTAATCAACTCCCTAAGAAAAAATCCCCAGGACTAGATGGATTTACATGTGAATTCTACCAAACATTTAAAGAACAATTTGCCCTAATGCTATATAAACTATTTCAAAAAATATAGAATGAAGGAATCCTACCAAATTCCTTTTATGACACAGACATGGTATTGATACCTAAACAAGGTAGGTTGAAAACTATTAGTATAATTGACCATATTAATAACCAAATTAACAAAAATCATATGATCATCTCAATAATTTCAGAAAAAGCATTTAATAAAATCCAAAATCCATTCCTATTAAAAATGCTCTACCATATAGGGGTAAATGGACTTTTCCTTAAGATAATCAGTAACATGTATTTCAAACCATCAGTAAGCATCATATGTAATGGGAGTAAACTGGAACCATTCCCAGTAAGATCAGCATTCCTATATATCACTAGCAAAATCCAACAGTTAGAGTTACTAAGAGAAATTCCATTTAAATAACTACTGATAGTATAAAATATTTAGGAATCTATCTGCCAAGGGAAAGTCAGGAAATATATGAGCAAAACTATAAAACACTTTCCACACAAATAAAGTCAGATCTAATCAATTGGAAAAATATTAAATGCTCTTGGATAGGGTGAGAAAATATAATAAAGATGACAATATTATCTAAACTAATTTATTTATTTAGCACTATACCAATCAGACTCCCCAAAAAACTATTTTAATGACCTAGAAAAAATAACAACAAAGTTCATATGGGAAAAAAATGAAGAATTTCAAGGGAATTAATGAAAAAAAATCAAATGAAGGTGGCCTAGCTGTACCAGATCTGAAATTATATTATAAAGAGCAGTTACCAAAACCATTTAGTACTGGCTAAGAAATAGACTAGTTGATAAGTGGAATAGGTTAGGTTCAAAGGACAAAACAGTCAAGAACTTTAATAATCTAGTGTTTGACAAACCCATACATCTCAGCTTTTGGGATAAGAACTCACTGTTTGGCAAAATTGCTGTGAAAATTAGAAATTAGTATGGCCAAAACTAGGTATTGACCTACATTTAACATCCTACACCAAAATAAGGTCAAAATGGGTTTGTGACCTAGGCATAAAGAAGGAGACTATAAATAAATTAGACGATAGGATAGTTTGCCTCTCATACCTGTGGAAGAGAAAGGAATTTATGACTAAAGAAGAACTAGAGATCAGTATTGATCACAAAATAAAAAAAAAATTGATTATATCAAATTGAAAAGTTTTTGTACAAACAAAACTAATGCAGAGAAGATTATAAGGGAAGCAACACACTAGGAAAACATTTTTACAGTTAAAGGTTCTAATAAAAGCCTCATTTCCAAAAAAAGTAGAGAATTAACTCTAATTTATAAGAAATCAAGCCATTCTCCAATTGATAAATGGTCAAAGGATATGAACAGACAATTCTCAGCTGAAGAAATTGAAACTATTTCTAGCCATATCAAAAGATGCTCCAAGTTATTATTAATCAGAGAAATATAAATTAAGACAACTCTGAGATAGCACTACACACAGGTCAGTTTGGCTAGAATGATAAGAAAAGATAATGCAGAATGTTGAAGGGGATGTGGGAAAACTGGCACACTGATACATTGTTGGTGGAATTGTGAATACAGCCAGCCATTCTGGAGAGCAATTTGGAACATGAACTGATGATGAGTGATATGAGCAGGACCAGGAGATCATTATATACTGCAATAACAATACTATATGATGATCAATTCTGATGAACGTGGCCCTCTTCAACAATGAGATGAACCAAATCAGTTCCAGTAGAGCAGTAATGAAATGAACCAAATACACCCAGCAAAAGATCTCTGGGAGATGACTATGAACTATACATAGAATTCCCAATTCCTCTCTTTTTGTCTGCCTGCCCTTTTGATTTCCTTCACAGGCTAATTGTACACTATTTCACAGTCCAATTCCTTTTGTACAGCAAAATAGCTGCATGGACATGTGTATATATATATATATATATATATATATATATATATATATATTGTTCAACTTATACTTTAACATCTTTAATATGTGTTTGTCAACCTGACATCTGTGGGAGTGGATGGAGGGAAGGAGGGAAAAGTTGGAACAATTTTTTTTGCATTTGTCAATGCTGAAAAATTACCCATGCATGTATCTTGTAAATAAATCTATAAAAAACAAAAAGAGCTCACACTTTGACAATTGCTGGTAAAACTGGAAAATAAAATATCAGAAAATCAGCATAAACCTACATCTCACATCCCATACCAAAATAAAGTCAGCATGGATACATGATTGGGAATAAAGTATGATACCATAAGCAAATTAGGAGAACAAGGAATAATTTACCTATCAGATCTTTTGAGAAGGGAGGAATTTATGACCAGTGAACATTACAAAAGGTAAAATGGACACCTTTGATTTCATTTAATTTAACAGTTTTTGCACCAAAAAACCCAACAGAAACATGATTAAAAGGGAAATATAAAGGTGTGAAACAAATTTTTTACAGCCAGTTTTTTTCTGATAAAAGTCACATTTCTGAAATTTATAAAGAACTGTGTCAAATATATAAGAATACAGGTCATTCCCCAATTGAGAAATGGTCAAAGCTTATGAACAGCCAATTTTCCAATGAGAAAATGCCATATATGTTATATAAAAAAGACCCTAAATCAATTAGAAAAATAAGAATTAAAAGAACTCTGAGGTACCATCTCACACCTCTCAGATTGGCTAAAATGACAGGAAAATATAATGATAAATGTTCCAGGGGATTTATGAAAACTAAGACATCAATGCATTGTTGGTGGACTTGTGAAAGCATCCAACCATTTTGGAGAACAATCTGGAACTATGCCCTAAGAGCATAGCCTTTCACCCAGCAATACCATTACTGTCTCTGTATCCCAAGGAAATTATGTACAAAAATGTTTGTACCAGTTTTTTTGTGGTAGGAAAGAATTGGAAAAAATGAATAAATATCAATTGGGGATTGGCTGAATAAATTGTGGTTCATGTAGATAATGGAATATTACTGTTCTATAAAAATGATAAAGTAGATGATTACAGATAAGCCTGGAAAGATTTACATGAATCGATGCTGAGTGAAACATGCAGAACCAAGAATAGATTGCACACAAAAACAGCAAGAATGTGTGATGATCAATTAAGAAAGGCTTGGTTCTTCTCAGTAGTTCAGTGACCCAAAACAATCCCAATAGATTTGAGACAGAAAATGCCATCTGAATCCTCAAAAAGAACTAAGGAGACTGAATATAAATGAATATATATGAATATAAATGAATATAAATAAATATATGATATGTTCACTTCTTTTTTTCTGTTTTTCTTTTTTTAATCTCTTCCATGTATTTTCACTTTTTCTCTGATTTTTCTCTCTCAACATGATTTATAAAGCAATGTGTATTGGAAACACTACAATAAAAATAATAAATGAAAAATATAAAAAAGAAAATCTAAAGAAAGAAAAAATATTCTATTGCTGTGATTTTCTATCAGAAACCATGACGGACATATGGTCATCTGTGTATAGTGAACCATTCTGTCATTAATCTTATTTTCATGGTCTATTTAATATTTTTATTACCATGGAAAATTTATTAATAATAATTATAGTTTTCATAGTTTATTCATAATCTAAAATTAAGCTTTCTTTAAGAAAATTCTTACAATTTCCTCTGAAATACCACTTATTTGTTCTTATCCATTTAAGATAGAGTGATATTATTGTTAAGGAACTACAATATGATGGAAATCATTCTATCAGTGGAGATAGACACATTCTTTAAAAGTTATATGCTTATATTATTTCCTGTGTCAATGAGGTTTAAATTAGTTGACAACTGTGACATAGTATATGCTAAAGTCAAGATATGAACCAAGATTTTTATAGCATCTTTCTTTTTTTTTCTTCTTTCTTTCCTTCTACTACATTGTGATACCAACTGCCTTCTATTCTACACATATTTAAAGAGCCAAATATACTATCTCTTCCCCCATTTAAAATTTCCAGCGGTTTGCTTTTATTCTTATGCTTTTATTGCTCCTCTGACTCCTTAGTTTTCAAAAAATTGTCAAGAAGTTCAAAAATTTAGTTTAGAAACAGATGCACTAAAACAATAAACAGATTAGAAATTCTGATGACATTATTAGATTAATTGAATACTATAAAAAGGACAATTCTTGATTTTTGATTTTATATAATGATTTTGAATCTTACCTATTAAAATGCCTATAAAGTTTTCTGAACAGATATCAAACACAAACATGAACATTTGCATGCCAAATACTGACAGCTGTAGAGTACATGGCCCTCTGGTGATCCATCTGCAGATCATATAGCATGCCAGTTGTTTACCTTAAATTGGATTAGAAAGAGAGTCATTGGGGAAATTGAATTCACAACAGTTATACGTTTGGAGGTTTTCACTCTTAATTTATTATTATATTCTAGCTTTGTTTCAAATAATAGAATACAATTCTAATTAGACTAAATAATCACAAATCTTATGCTAACAAATATTTATATGTTCCTATGTGCTAAATAAAAACTCATAAATGTATTTTTACCTGACAACAAATGTGTGCACATATAAGTACACATATTATAATATGCATGCTATATAAGAAGGAACACATATTACAAAAATACATATATTTATATACACACATGTGTGCATATGTTATTATTAGTCTCCAATTTTGGAAAAAAAGCAAAAGGTCCTTTTAAAGTCAATTGAATTGTATAACTGTATAACTGGTTTCAATTTCAAGATATATTCTAAAAGATATTGGAAAGGAATCATTACATTGTTTATATTTGGCTTTTAGAAAATATATATTTGAATATTCCCAGCATAATTCCTCTTATATTTTCATCAGAAAACTAAATATATGATTTATTAATTCCCCCCCCATGCTCTGAGTTGTTCAATTTTGATTAGACTATTTGAAATATAATGAAAGTGAACAGACACAAAAATAAATATTCATAAACAAACCATAAGTAATCATGTTTATACTACAGTTAAATTTATGCCATTTTAATTTTTATTTACAGGAAGACTGCCAGACCTTTGAAACTTTGTAATTTGCATCCAAGTAGTTGTCAATGAATATTCATTTTATCAAACTTGAAATAAATGAGACTATGTGTACATTACATAATTACTTAATTAATTTTAGTAAGGACCAAATGTAATTTTGTACTACATTCCTTTGCTATTTTAATAACATTTGTTTGTAAAAGATCATTTTTTGACCTTAGGTACAAAGGTTTAAAATTAAGATTCCATGGTTCTGTTATTTTCATTATGAAATTGTTTTACTCCAAAACTAATTCATTTATTTAAAATCTATTTATTAAGTGATCATTGCACATAGAATATTATAGTAAAGGCAAACATCAATCATATTAACTTCCTCCTACTCTAAAGATCTTTATGAACTAGTTTTTCTTTTCACATTTTTTCTAAATTATCTACACATAGGAAATATAGGCACATTTAACTCAGAGATTTTGATGTGTCCTTTCCCTGGCTTAACTTTTTTTTTTAGTTTAAAAAAAATCTTACTTCTCTTTATTTCCTATTAACATAGTAGTATGAAGGATTGAAATCACTGTATGATTTGTTCATTGAGCTAGCACCATATATGATTAATTATGAAACTAGTTTGGAGTAAGATTTTTAGCCTAGAATGTTAAGGAAATCTTTCATAGAGAAGATAGTATTTTAACTGGGTTTAAGATGATAGGTGATAGAAGTCAGAAGGATGAATAAAGGAGAAAATATAATTATAACAGTTTATTCCATTTAAAGAAACTGTGATCCCCAATTTCTTAAGTTTTCCTGTTGGTCTGCCTTATTTCTTATGAGACAACCTTTATAAGGCATACAATTTCTGGATCCATTGTCTTAAAAAAATTATTTCACAATACATAATCTGTAGAAAGAATGCTTTCAATTAGTGTTTCTTGTCACCTTCCCTTCTTTCTTTCCTTTCTTTTTGTCTTCTGTTCTTTCCATCAATTTTATCTTTTTTTAAAATCACCTTCAGTATCACAATTCCAATTTCAGATTTAACATAAGCATGAACTTCAATATGTAAAAATAAATATTTTCGTCATTCAAAATATATGAAGTTTATATTATTCACCATACTAATTTGACATAATCTTATACATTATATTTGATAAACATAATTTTTAGGAATCAAATTATTCTTTGTGAAAAATACTTCATAATGAACACAAATGTGATCTTTTCAGTAACCCAGTAGCTACTGATAATTTCTAGTACATTTTCTAAAGAAAATCATTCCCAGTATCCATTATGTGTTAGTCAACATTCTTGGTCTCTATTTTACCTATACTCATGTTTCCACTGTGGAGAATTCTTGAAGGAAATTGTTCTTGTCTTTGCAACTGTGTGGAGAACAGTAAAAAGAATTCCAAATGTGAAGACTAGAAATGCATCTTGAGTGAAATAGTACAATTACCTCTTAATAGAATTTTAGAATCTAATTGACAATTTCTTACTAACATTTTGCCTTATTGTTTCTCTAGATGTCCTTCATTAGTTTCCTCCAATTCAAAATCTTTCCCATTCATTCCTTCACATATCTGAAGATCACAATTTTTTTTGTCTTTTCATCTATTCTTATTGATTTTCTGTGCATAAAGAATATTGAAAAAATTATTCTAAGCTTAATGTTTCCATATAAGCCATAATATACTATGATAAGAAAAATTTAAAAGTCTAACCTTTAGGCCACACATTCTTGCTTTTTAGAATTTTTCCCATCAAAGTCAGTTTCCTTTTTGATATGTTATATGTGTCATTCACTCCAAACAGCACTAATCAATTTATTGATTTTCTAAGCTAGTTAAAAACAACAACTTCTATCTATCTATGAATTTAAATGAGTACATGTATACATAAATTTAAGTATTACACCTAATAACACTTGTTAAAAGAACTTATATGTATTGAACATATGTTGTCCATTTGCAAAAAAAGTCCATCATTTCAGATGTGAAATGCTAAAAAGCATTTTCAGATAAATTATGATTATGAAAATATCTATTGTTTTAAAATATGGATGGAAACTTACTTAAAATGGAGGATTACCACTTTGTTGGTCTCTTGTATTATGATACATTTCATTTTAATTATACATCAGATTTTTCAGTTTCTTCTTCACTAAAATTTTAAGTTTTTAGTAGTTTGATTCAGTTATTTCTTCATTATAAAATAATATTCATATCCCATATATGATTTGAACATTTCTTTGAACATGTAGGTGAATCTAATCTTGACATTTGTTGGTCAAAAATAACTGTTAAATTGTCCTTTTGCTTTCGGCATATCCCATATATAAGCATATATTTAGTAGTATAAAATAATGAATGTGGTATAAGTCAACAACATTATCTTAATTATTTTGCAACAACAATTAAGTACATATAATTTCTAAATGAAAGATATAATGCTTCATTTCTGAAACTTTAACCTTTACTATGCATAGAGAAAAACTGCTTAGAAATTTGACTTATGAGGTATATTGGGAATTAATCCAATGAACACTAACATCTATAAAAAATAAAAGACTTGAAAAAATAGTATTCAATACAATAAAGATATTATATAATGACACTTAGTATGAAAATGACAGAAGTTACACAAGAAGATGTTTACACCTTGGAGGAATACATGAGAGCATGTCACATCTTGTCCTGACATGTAGCACACAGAAATTGTTATACCAAACACACACACACACACACACACACACACACACAAAGCAACTTGCTATCTACCTTACTATCCTTTGATATTGACATTCAAATCATTGCATAATTGGATACTAGAAAAGCTTAATTTTCATTTTTAAATTTAATATGAAAAATATGCAAAAATACCAAGAAATGTATTTAAAAATGATTAATAGCAAAATATGGTTGTGGTTTTTGCTGCTGCTACTGTATACATAAAGGTCAAGAAATTTCTGTGGAAGGCAATAATAACAAAATCTGGTTATTGGTGTTATTGCTCACATAAAGACCAAGAAATTTCTGTGAATGTAATTAACTGAAATCTGGTTGTGTGTGGTTGTTGCTGCTGTTTCTGTTTAGCATGGAAATTAGTTTAAATGATTTGTCCAAGGTCAGACAGCTAGTAAGCCTTAAATGTCTGAAGCCTGGTCAAGCAACTAGTAGAAAGTATTAAATGTTTGAGACTTGCTTTGAATTTGGGTCCTCCTGATTCCAGAGCTGGTGCTCTATTTACTGCACAATTTAGCTCTCCCCCAAATTATATTTTAATAAGGGCATAGCTAATTAAAACAATATTGTCTGATGTAATTTTACTTATTCAATGAATATTATATTTTTGTTTGCAAGTTTTCAAAGACAATCTCAATTCCTTTGACAAAAATCCTCTGAGGGCATATGCTGAAATTATTTACAAAAGGAGAAAATTATCTTCAGAAAGACATTCCTTTACTCTAAAATAACATGGAAAAAAAGTGGTAAAATTATTTAAAATTGAGAACTTCTGATGATAAGTTGAGTGCATCTTATATTCTTTCCTGTCTTCTTGCAGTCTATTTGTAAAAAACACAAAATTACAATGCAATACTGCCTCAATCTGATCATTATCTGAAAGTTCCCTAGCCCCAACAGATACTTTCAATTTAAAGTATTTCATTAATATTAGATGATTCCATATGACTTAATTCTCAAAGTAGCACAAAAATTGATCCAGTGACTTAAAAATTTAGCTTTCTTTTCAAAAAAATATTTTGAGTGAATAGAAAAACTTCTAGACACCAAAAAAAAAAAAATCTATGATCAGCAGATGGAAATAAACAATGAATGAGAATTGTTTCCCTTGTCAAAGAACAGGTCGTTACCTCATACCTCAACATACTTCAACAGTGTGTTGCATTTTAGAAATATGTTCATTTAATAAATCAAAGTTGAGGAAAATGAGATGATTTTCTTGGAAGGTAATAATATTCACCATTAATGAGCCAGAAGAGGAAACCAAATTTTATTTTTGTTTAATCGAGGTTAATGCTTGAGAAAAGAAGAAAGGATGAAAGCAGAGAAAAGAAAGAAAGGAAAAATAAAGGGAGGAAGATAGAAAGGAAAAAAAGGAAGGAACAGAGATAACAGGTCCACAAATGATCAAGGACTAATACCCAAGTCGTGATCCTATTATCCTATAAGGTAGGGAAAATATTGGGAAAAAAATCTATTCTATCATCACCTTGGATATTGTATGAAAGTGTAACTAAAAAAAGAGTTAATAAGTTGATCATTAAGTTGGGTACAGAAATTTATCTAACCTATAAAGAAGTAGGAAGAGTAAGACAAAAGAAAAGGGAGTGACAGGAGAGAAGGAAGGATAGACAAATTAGGGGGAAAATTAAAAGAAGGTAGTAGGGGTGATGTAAGATAAGAAAGTGGATAGGGAGAGTAAAAACACTATTAGAAGAAAAAGGAGAGGTGATAAGTGAAAAGGTAGTGAATAGAATGGATAAAAAAAATACTACAAAGGGCAGGGTAGAAAGAGAGAATAAAAGGATATACAGGGAAGAAAATAGGATGGAGGGAAATACAAAGCTGGTAATCATAACTGTGAATGTGCATAGGATGAACTCTCCCATAAAATAGAAGTGAATAGCAGAGTGAATTAAACAACAGGATCCTACAATATGGTGTTTACAAGAAACACATTTGACAGAGAGAGATACACACAGAGTAAAGGTAACAGTGTGGAACAGAAATGTATTGTGCTTCAACAACAACAACAACAACAAATATCTGGTGTGCTAATTCTGATCTCAGATAAAGCAAAAGTAAAAATAGATCTAATTAAAAGAAATAAGGAAGAAAAGTATATCTTGATAAAGGGTGCCATAAAAGATGACCTAGGAAAGATATTGATTATATATGCACCAAGTGGCAAAAATGCTAAATTTCCAGATGAGATTTTAAGGTATTTAGGAAGAAATGGACAACAAAAATATACTAAGAGATTCCTCAAAATACCCCTCTCAGAATCATTGAAATCTAATGACAAAATAAGCAAGAAAGAAATTAGGGATGTTAATAAAATCCCAGAAAACTTATTTATGCTAGATAGACTTTTGGAAAACATTGAATAATATTAGAAAGGAATATACCTTTTTCACAGCAATATATGACAAGTACACAAATACTGATCATGTATTAGAACATACAACCCTTACAATCAAATGCATAAAAGTAGAAATAGTAAAGGCTTCTTTTTAGAACACTATACAATAAAAAGTGTATTCAATTAATGCACAGGGAAAGAAAGACTAAAAACCAAAGGCAAATTAAATAATCTAATTCTAAAATTTGACTGGGCCAAATAACAAATCAAATAAATATTAAATAATTTAATCCAAGAGAAAGACAATAATGAGCAGCAACATGCCAAAACTTAACGCCAAAAGCAGTTTTGAGGGGAAATTTTATATCTTTAAATAGCTACATCAATAACATAGAATTAAATAAAATGAAATACAGCTAAAGGAGTGAGAATAACAAATAAAAAACCCCAATTAAATACCAAATTAGAAATTCTGAAATTCAAAAGAAACACTGATATATGTGAAACTAAGAAAACTATTGAGCTAATTAATAAAACTATGACTGGTTTTATAAAAAAAAAAAAAAAAAAAAAACAACAACAAAAAAGATAAACCTTTAGGTAATTTGATTAAAAATAGGGAAGAAAAAATTCAAATCCCCAGAATCAAAAAGGAAAAGTCTGACCTTGCCTCCAATGACAAAGAAATTAAAGCAATTATTAGGAACTATTTGTTAAAGACTATAGCAGTGAATCTAAATGGATGAATATTTACAAAAATATAACTTGCCCAGATTAACAGAAAAGGAAACAAATTATTTTAAATTGTCCCTATTAAAAAAAAAAGAAATTGAACAAGTTATTAATGAATTCCTTAAGAAAAGAAACTTCTGAGGCAGATGGATTCACAAGCGAATTCTATCAAACATTTAAAGAACAATAAATTCCAATGCTATGTAAACAATTGGGAAAAATAAGTAAAGAAGGAGTCCTGCCAAATTTCTTCTATGACAAAAATATGGTACTGATACCTAAACCAGGAAGAGCCAAAACAGAGAAAAAAAATTACAGATCAATCTCTCTAATGAATATTGATGCAAAAATTTTAAATAAGATAATGTATTAGCAAAGAAAAAGAAATTAAAGGAATTAGAATAGCCACTCAGGAAATAAAACTATCACTCTTTACAGATGATATGATGATATACTTAGAGAATCCTTAAAATTAACAGCTTTAAAATGGCAGGGTATAAAATAAACTCACACAAGTCAACAACATTTTTTTCTATATTCCTGAAGAAACCCATTAGCAAACAAGAGATGAAAATAGAAAAATTCCAATTAAAAATACTATAGAAAAAGTAAACTATTTGGGTGTCTACCTGCCAAGTAAAACCCAAGAACTATAGGAAAACTATTACAAAATGCATCATACAAAAATAAAGTTAACTTTAAACAATTGGAAACATATCAATTACTTATGGGTAGGCCAAACTAATATCATAAAAATGACAATTCTGCCTAAATTGATCTAGTTGTTCAGTGCCATCACAATCAAGTTGCCAAAAATTATTTTATAGAATTAGAAAAAAAATAACAAAATTCATATGGAGGGAAAAAAAACAGACAAGAATATCAAGGCGATTAAAAGAAAATGCAAAAGATAGTGTCTTAGCAATACCAGACTAAAACTATATTATCAAGCTGCAGTCATCAAAAGCATTTGTTACTCACTAAGCAATAAAGTGCTGGATCAGTGGAATAGATTAGATACACACAATACAATGATTAAGTTGTATAGCAATCTAGTATTTGATAAACCCCCCAAACTCCTTCTTCAGGAATAAAAAATCACTATATTTGAAAAAAAAAAAATGCTGGGAAAACTAGAAAAAAAAATGTGAGAAATTCAGCATAGATCCACATCTCACACCCCAACCCAAAATAAGGTCAAAATTGGTACATGATTTGGACATAAAGAATGACACCATAGAGAGCAAGGGATAATGTATTTTCCATATATTTGCAGAAGGGAGGAATTTATGGCCAAAGAACTAGGAAACATTATGAAAGCCAAAAAGGAAAACTTTGATTATATGAAATTATAATACAATTTTAGATGAAATTAAAGCTATTTATATTTATATGACATAATGCTCTAAATTATTAGAGAAATGTGAAGTAAACAACTCTGAGGTTACACCTCACACCTTTCATTTTGGCTAAAATGATAGGAAAATATAATGATAAATGTTTAAATGTGTGGGAAACTTGGGACACTAAGCATTTTTGATGTAGTAGTTAATTCTTCCCTATAGGTCAGGATTGTGTCTGCAATGAAACATCTGCCTGATTATTTCTTCTCCCCCAGAACAAAAAAAAATGTTATTGAAGATAGATGATAGTTTAGTATTTTTTATTTAAGTTTGATTTTTCTACTGCCATGTTTTAGTCATTACTACTATGTCTCATAATCTTATATATATATATATATATATATATATATATATATATATATATATATATATGAATAATCTAAAATGTCCATTTTATAGTGGGATTTGTAGTTAATTTCATTTATAATATTTTGTGAACTTGTATATAGGCATTTAAGAGTGGGGCTAATTTATTGCTAGGTATATTTTTGAACAGTCTCTTTTAATTATTGAATATAAAACAATGTTATTCTTGCTATTTTGTAAATATAACTGTCCATAGAATCTGGTTTAGCAGATATGTTTGATTAGTTTTCTTCTTCTAATTCTCACACATTTTAATTTTAAAGACTTTTTTCCCCCCCAATTCCTGTGAGGAAAACAAACAAACAAACAAACAAACAACAACAAGAACAACAACAAAAACATTTTGAATGAGGACATCATTCCCAGCTGAGTCATTCCTTTGTTTTTTTATTTTTAATCCAGAAATACAAAACTTAGACAATATTTACCTTGTCACATCCCTAATCCATTTTGCTTTTCTGAAGGATCTACATTTGATGAGTAATAGTTAAATAAATGCTTTTGTAATTGTTAAAGATGATAGAAAGGGGAATTTTCTTAAAAAAAAAAAAAAAAAAAAAACAATGCCAGCCAATTGAAAACTTCAAGCCAAGCATCAAGGATTCTAACAATTAGAAAGCTGTCAAAGGTTCATCTTCTCTACAGTGACCTTGTGATGTTTCTTTTTATTATTATTTTCTTCCAAGGAGTATGTTAGAGAGCATAATGATCTTCAGATTTCACTCAGTCTTAGGTGGTGGTTTATTATACTCTGCTTCCTTGTCCTGTGAAGAGAACATGTATTACTTATGTTCATAAAAGTTTAGCAAACTTCCTCCTTCTTACTTTTTAGCAGGGTAAGGAGACCAAAAATTCTGATTTCCTCTTCCTTACTTGTATAACTGAGTGACTTCTCTGTCATAGTTTATGTCACTCAACATTCAAACTTAACAGCAGCAGCAACAACAGCAACAATGTTTCTCATTCTGTTATAGGCACTGGTATTACCAAGATAAAATCAAGTGTTGTGAATGCACCCAGGAATTGCCTGGAAATGATCTCAGTTATGACACAGTGATGAAGAATGACAAATATTTGTGGTTAATTAATAGAAATGAGATGAACTTTAAGAATGGGATATAAATCTGGAAAATTAAAAGGCATTGAGGTGGAGATGGGAGGAGAGAATTCACTAGAAAAGGAACAGTAATGATGGAGGAGAAAATCACAATAGGTGTCATATGAGAAATGTCACCTGACCTTTGTTGGGAGGTAAAAATTGTTTAAAGAGTGGAAGTAGCAAAATAAAACTTGAAAAATAGTGAGGCAGATTGTTGAGGACTTAAATGCAAGTATAGTGATTATCTATTTGATCCTAGAGGCCATATGGAGACACTGAATAATGCTCAGTTGGGGATAATATAGTCAGATCCACATTTAGAATTATAAATTTAGCACCTGTCTGCCTATCTATTTAGGAAAGGAGAAAATTGAAGCAGGGAAAAAAAATAGAAAGTATTCTTACTAACAAAACTTTCTAATGTTTCACAATTTCTTCTTCATCTTAATTTATGGGATCATTTTTACAGAAGGGATTTTGTGTATTTTTGATAAATTTTGTGTTTCAAACTCATGGTTGATTACCTATCTGTCATGGTAATCAGAACAGGACTGGGTAAGCAGACAATTTTAGGACATTTTTTCCAGCCCTTTGTTCATATCAAAAGGCTTGTGTTGCATTTCTAAAAGATTGTTCAGTCACAATAGATTGTAGAATCCCATTATTGCTTACAGCAAGTGAAGACCGCGTATTTTAAAATCAGCCAGAGTCAGGCTGGGGAAAATTAGTCATTCTTTGGGGATTAGGGGAAAATCGTCATTCTTTATTCTCAGTGAAGAAAGATTGGAGGTGGAAGGGAATCGGCGATAGCAATGTGTGCAGCTGAGTCAAGAAGCTAGCTAGACCAACAGCCACACGACCAGCAGCTACAAGCATGGAACCCAGGCCCAATCTCTCCCAGCTTCTCTTCCTGTCTCTCTGCCTCCACGCACCAAAATCGTCATTTCCTATACAACACATCAGGACTTGCATAGAGAATGGGCGGGGGCCATTCTTTATCCAATCATATATATTAATAGAGTATAGTCCAATTACTATTTAGCCTCATGTGCTTGGGACCTCAGTGCATCAACTCAAACCTCAGCCCATTACAAGCAAGAAGACAACCTCATGGTCTGGAGTATTTGCAGGATTGGGACTGCAGATCCTAGTCTATCTGCACCTGCTATTTCATCACTTTCTTCTTGACACAACTCTTTGATATGATCAAAAGTGGTAAAATGGTATAACTGACTTCTTTTGATTCATACATAAATGGGATTAATTGAGACAATATTGCACAAAATTGTTATCTTCACTTCTCTTCCAGTTATAAGTTTTTTTTTTTTTTTGGGGGGGGCAGGACAGAATAAGACATAATTTATGACTTGAGATGCAGTGTATGATCTTGGTATCTTCAATGTCTAAGCAAGCTCAAGCACATCATGGTGTCTGTTCCATCTGCCTTTGTGGCTATTATGAAAAATTGTTTTCATTCATCCGTTTCTTCAGAGGAATTCTTCATTTGATTGGGTAGATATCTCTCTAACTCATGTCTGCTTTCAGACTCCCTTAGTTATCCCACCTAGTTTAGCCAATTTGTGTTGATTTTATACCAACTGAAATTACAATGGGGTCTATTAGTCATACAAAAACTGACTGAAATTTTCTGGCACAGGACTGTCCAACACTGCCTGCCTACAGTCAGAGAAGATGTTCTACTCTATGAGCAGAGCAGAATTGAAGTTGCTCAAAAGAAACACAAGATGTTCAAATTTAGAGGATACACCCCAAATGGTCACATATACTATTTGTCCCTCACTTGAGACGGAGCATTCTGAACTTGTATTAAGCAGATTAGCCATAGTTTGATACACGATAATTTTATTATGTGATTTTGGCTTGACACACAATAACATTACTAACTCGTTTTAATTGTTTTTTGAGAACAAAAAGACAAAAAAAAAAAAAATCAACCAACTAATCTTGATTTTTCGGTTCTGTTAAAAAAAGAACCATATTTCACATAATTTTTCACTTTTTCAAAAAAAATTAGAATAAAGAAAGCATCTTTGATGAAAAAAAATATGAGATTTAATTAATCTTTCTTCAATAAAGGTTGAATTGAGCTCTGTGATTGTTCAGGTTATAGATATATGGAAGTTTATTGTCCCTATGATCTTAGGCAAACATTTAAACTTTTATCTGTAAAGGAAAATTTGTATCACTGGAACTATGATTGTATATAGATTCATTTTAAATCATCCTTTCAAGGAAAGGTAGGAATAAAAAGATATTTAAAATGCATTAGTTCAAAAGAGGGAACTAAAAGAAAAGTTCCTAATAATTAAAACTTTACAAAGTAAAATGGGTTGCTTTAGGTAGTAGCTTCCCCCTTTCATAGATAGATCTAAAAGGAAATAATGCTTGACACTTTTCAGGTATGCTGTAGAAGAAAATCACTTTCAGGTACAAGTTGGACTAGATGGGCAATGAGGTCCTAATCAACTATAAGATTCTGTGATTCTATGATTAGAAAGAAGGAATTTGTTAGAGTTGATTTGAAGACCCATTTGTGTCTTCAATGGAGAAGTGAAAGAGGCAGGCAGGCCACATGGCTGGACGAACATGAAGTCTGGACTCTGAAGTCTGGAGCTTGAAATCTTCTCTGTGGCTAAGATCACTGCAACTGAAAGAGTGAGAATCCCCTGTGACTCCTTTAAATATTCCAGTACAATCACATCACTACCTAACACAGAGCATGCCCAACCACACTCAAGCATGTGCCAAATTGTCAGGAAAGCCATCACATCACCATATTACCTTAAGCATATGTACTTGACTAGAGTGAATACATCAGCAGCTAAAGAATTATTATCTCATTAATTCTACTGAATATTGAGTACACCATTTCAGAGTGCCAATGCTCTGCATCTCCCCCTTTTTTTTTGTTTTAGAATATAGGTGGTCATGCCCTCTCTGACTGTTCAGGAAGATGAGAACCCCAAAAGGAAGTAATCATGCCTCGAGGACTTCTCAGGAAGACACCAAAAGGGAAATGGGGAGTCAAACCGATATTGTTAGCAGGTTTCCTCTGGCTGAAATTGAAACGGGTATACAGAAATCCAGCATGGAAGGTATTACACAAGCACATTGTAATATAACAAAGAATAGTAGTGATGGCTCTCCCACAGCTGATGCAGTCTCAGTGTGGCATAACAAATATGAATTATGCATGCAAGTAGTGAGATGACAAACAATATGAATCAGCAGGGTATTGCAAAAGATTTCCATAAATCTTAGAAGGAGGGTATGTAAATAACAATCACATTTACTTCCTTCAGCAGCCAAGAGATAGTCCAAAACCAATCTATTGTCCATTACTTCATGTGCCAGGGAGTCCAATGATTCCTGCAAGTTTTGAAGTCCTGCAACAGTCTCATCATATTTCAGGGAATCCAATGATTCCTGAAGATTTTCAAATCCTGCAACAATCTTAGGGAATCAGATTCCTACAGGTTTTGAAGTTCTGCAACAGTTTCATCAACAAGTTTTTATGTTCATGAGTCAATTGCTATAACTGTCATGCTCTTTCAGTGGTGGGCACAGTCAGTGATGGAACCACTCTATTTCTTTGGCCTTCTTCATTTCAAGGGTCTTTTCCAGCTCTCTGCAATGGACAAGGCAAATGTGGCTAGTTGGCACCCATCTAATTCCTTCCCCAACTATAGAGATACAAGCAAATCCTCTCCCCCAAGCAGTTAACCTATCTGGTCCCTTCCATTCACTACTTTCTGGATTGCTTCATCACCTGGAGATTATCTAAAGATAGTGGAATTACTTGAACTGGACACTGCCTTTCTGGTGGTTTATAACATTTGTCAGCCAGAGCCAGTGAATCTTTGTCAAAAATCAAAAGATTAATTGAATAAAGACCAAAATTTATAAGTTCTTTAGGGTTACCTGTGGCTTTGCCATTCTTTTGTTCTGGTTGTGTGGGGAGGTTCACCCACTCTATCGCCCTATCTCCTTGATGAAAGGATGCTGTGGGTGCCTCTTTTGTAGCAAAAACTGATATTTCCAAAGTTTTCTGAGTGACTCTTTCAACCACATTGGAAAAAGCCAGTTCAACTTTTCTCAAAGCCTCTTGCACTTCTTTTTGTAAACTGGCATGGTGAGATTAAAGCACTGTCACTCCTTAAAATGTCATATAATGGCTGCAATATGTAGTCAAGCCCAACACTGGACGCATCCATTGGATATCTGATATCAATTTCTCAATGTCATTTAAGGTATTTAATGTCTCTGTTCTTAAAGAAAGTTTTTGTACTGTAAGCACCTTAGGATATACATCATATCCTAAAAATTGAAAAAGAGCATGTCTTTTAATGTTTTCTGGAGCTATATGCAATTTGCAGTTCTCTAGTGTTTCCATGGTCTTTTGTAGACATCCTTCTTACATTTGCTCCTCAGGTGCATACCCCAAGATATCATCCATATAATGTAATAACATAACTTTTGGAAATGCTTTTCTTACTGGAGTAAGATCAGCAGCAACATACATTTGATACATAGTAGGGCTTTTTTTCATTCTCTGTGACAAAACTGTCCATTCATATTTTTATAAGGCTCAGTTAAGTTAACAGTGGGCACTGAAAAGGCAAATTTTTTCATATCCTCCTTCTCTAAAGAGATAGAATAGAAACAATCCTTAATGCCTATAGCCCAAAGAGGACATTCTCTAGGAACTGAGTAGAAGATGGAAGTCCAGGCTGAAGAATTCCCATATTCATTTACTTTTCTTAAATCTGTCAACATCCTCCATTTTCCAGATTTCTTTCTTTCTTTCTTTCTTTTATTTTTTTTTTTTACAACAAATACAGGGGGATTCCAAGGACTCAGAGAATGTTGTAAGTGTCCTTGGTAAAGTTGCTCCTGTAATATATCTAATAATAAGGCCTGAATTTTTCACTAGCTAAGCTGTTCTAGCCACATTGGTGTATCAATTTTCCATTGAATAGAAACAGGTGAGAGTTTTGGCAGGCCTTCAATAGCAGCCCTACCTAAAAAGCGAAGATACTCATTTGTAATCCCAACTGCTGTAAAATGTTTCTTCCCCACAGATTGATGGGGATATTTTCAACTACAAAAGGAGTAAAAACTCCTGTTTCACCTTCAAATGTCCATTTCAAAAGTGTAGAACTAACTTCAGCTGCTATTGAACCTTCTTTGCCAGACACATAGATGTCTGTTTTAATCTTTGATCAATGACTGGGCCAGCTGACACTTCTAATGACTTTACAATCTGCACTTGTATCTACCAACCTTTCCAATGGTATGCCATTTACATAGATAGTGAACATAGGAAGGTCAGCTATAACAGCTGAAGTCAAGAATATTTCTGGACTCTGTTACTGGGAGTCAAAATATGGACAAATATCACCAGATTGTCTATTAGGAGTCTGTATGAGTAAACTTGATGCTACTACTTCTCCTTGTTGATTAATCACAAATTGTCTTCCTGTATTAGTGATTGGGATATTATCTATACATTCTCCAATTTCCCACATCAGTATATAGATGGACACTGTTTTGTAAGCACTCTCAGGAGGTGAAATGGTCAAGCCTACTGTGCCTGGAGGAAAGGGATCCATAGCACAGACAGGGACAGATTCCACCTCTCCAGAGGACATCTCATTAGTCCTAGCAGCATACAACTCTATTCTCCCCAATTGTAATCCCTTTCTCCCACAGGTTGATTCTTGGCTGATTGTTCATGTAATTCCTTTCTCCCATCAGATTGCTTTTTGGCTGATTGGTCATGTTTGAGTACTGAACTTCTAAAGACTGTCTCGGTGTAATATCAGCTGCCCCAAATGATTTTTGTCTGGGGCACTGGAGTTGGGCCCTGTTTCCAGTTTTCCTGAATCAGTCTACATTCTGATACCCAATGGAAGCCTCTGTTGCATTTTGGACATGGGGTTTTGATTATTGTTCTTCCACCCTGTTTTCTCACTCTTATCTTTTTGCAAACATTGAGCTTTCAAATGTTCTACTTTACCATATCGAGTCTCTGGAAGTCCCTTGCCAAAATGGACTCTGTCTTCCCATGTTCATATCTTGAGAAGGCTGCATCATAGCCTGGGTATAAAAGGTATTTGTGCCCAGTGTGGCACAATGTCTTATGATCTCCTCTAAAGGAACATTCTTGTGTAGTCCCTAGTATAATTCTTCTAAAAACCTCATTAGCATTTTCTCTAGCAAGTTGTCTTATCATAAATCCTGTTGCTGTATTTTCACCAATAGTTTGTATGATAGCTGTCTGTGGATATCCTATATATTCAGCAAAGAGTTCATTTGAATCTTGTGCTATTTTTGTGAAGGGTTCCCCTCTATCTTGCCTTCCTGGGAGGGTGCCCCATGCTTTGATAGCAACAGCAGCAGCAGCAGCACTTTGTTCATATGCTGCTGTAGGGTAATTAATCTGTGCTAAAACCTGTGCTAAAAGTATGTGCTAAAGTGCATAATGACTTACACCTGTTATTTGGTCAGAGGTGACTGGAATATTAACTTCAGATTGCCTATTTCATTGGGCTTGTATCCTACAGAGTTCACTATACTCAGAAAGACACAACAAGTTTTGCCAGGTACTAAAGCGATCCTTGCTATAGATATCCAATCATTAGGGGTTAAAACTTCAAAAGCCAAATTCTCTAATAACATCTCAACATACGATGATGTAAACCCATAAAGAGTGCAAGTCTTTTTAATATTTTTGATACTTTCTAGATTAAAAGGAGTATATTTCTTTTTTCTTGACCTAAAGAGTTAAACTCTTCAATTACAGGATAGTTTGTATTCTCAAATCAGCTGTATCTTGCTCCTCTTCTTGGGCTTTAAGTAGTGCCTTTTGTAATCAAATCATAGAGGGTTGTAAAGTCTGTGCTAGCTTCCTGGAGACCTCAGGAACAGCCGGAGTCAGGATAAGTAAAAGTCCTTGGTGTTTAGAGGGAGATGTGAAGGAGACAGACAAAACTGCCACAAGGCTCCTGGATTCTTGAGTCCAAAGTCACCAACCTTCTTCTCCTTGTCCTGTGGTCAAGTGTAGTCTGGCTTGTTTCATCCCACCCTCTAATCCTAATCCTTGCCTGTGATTATCTGTATACACCAAACATTGAGCCAGCACCAAACAAGTGAGAAAAGCCATTTTTCCAAACATATGCTAATAGAGTCATTGTCAAATAAGTAATTGGCCTTAAGTGCTTGGTTGTCTGATTCAGGCATACCTTTTAAGAGTTTTAGCCCTTTAGAGGGTAGGCAGGACTTCTGTATGAGAGGAGATAGTGGTGTCACTGCCCTTCCCACTCCTCCTCCTACCTCCACCCAGGAAGGTGAAATTGATAGAGGATGATATAGGCAAATGTGAAATGAGAGGTGGGGGCAGGGCATAGTACTTAACTTGGTCTGCCTAGTTATGCACTGCAGCTGTCTTGTCAGTCCCATACCCCTCTTCCTCTTTCTTTTCATACTTATTTGTCTGGCTGTGCCTATGGTAGTCAAGCTCTAACTCTCCATACCATTCAGCTTCTTTATCGGTAGCCTCTCCTTCCTGCTCTTTCTTCTTTTTCCTTATTCTAAAACTTGTATAATTCCTTAAAGCCAATTTATTATATTGTATATATAGAATGTTTCTTCAAAAATTGAAGCTGACCCATTATTTTCACAATATTCAAATAATTGCTCTCCCACTAGTTTCCACTTATCTGGTTCTAATCCTTCTTCCTTAGAGAACCAAGATGACATGTACTCTAATGTTTCTAAAAATCCAAGCATCTGATCCCAAGTTACCAACAAATCTTAGCTCTTCATTAACCTAACTATGCTTTCTTCACATTTCCCTAGGGGTGGAGGAGACTCTTTTTCTGGTATTTGCCCCATTTCAGCTAAGAAATGAAAGTGATGAGTTTAGCTCTTACCAAAGTTTCCTGCTTGTCTATTTGTATACTCACCCTATTTCTTGGTCTTGGGGACTTCACTGATCTTACGATTGTGTCAGTCAAGCTGGTGCAGGTCCTTAGTCCATGTTGAGAGCCTATATGTAATGTCTGGCCTATCTCTCTGGTGGGTCTTGGGATCAGCTCAAGGCCTTGGATTTAGTGGAGGAATGAAGTGAAGGAGGCAGAATGGCCATGTGGCTGTTCAAAGATGGAGTCCAGACTCTGGAGTCAGGAACCTGAAGTCTTCTCTGTGTCTGAGATTGCTGCTGCTAAGACAGCAAGACTCCTCTGTGACTCCTTAAATACTCCAGTAGAATCACATCCCTACCTCACACAGAGCATGCCAAACCACACTCAAGCATGTGCCAACTTGTCAGGAGAACTTTCACATCACCATATTACTTTAAGTATATATACTTGGCTAGAGCAAATACTTAAATAGCTAGAAAATTATTCTCTCATCATCTATACTGAATTTTAAGTACACCTTTTCAGAGTTTCAACCCTTTACATATTCCTTTGTGCTTGTTTTGAGAATTTGGTAATCTGAAGTCTAAGGAAGTAAATTCAGACTCCACATTAGCAGGTTCTTGTACTTAAGCCACTAGGAAACTACACAATGCTTTCAAACTTCACTCTTAAAATCATTTGAGTTTCAAGGATTCATACAAAATACTGAAAAAACAGTTATTTCTATATGATATATGTGTGTGTGTGTGTGTGTGTGTGTATAAATTCCTATAACTCTTGATACTAATTAAAAAGATAATCTCAGTGTGTTTCCCTAAAAGCTTTTGTAACTTACATGTTTTTTAAGCAAAGTCTT
Source organism: Sarcophilus harrisii (assembly GCF_902635505.1). Classification (NCBI taxonomy): domain Eukaryota; kingdom Metazoa; phylum Chordata; class Mammalia; order Dasyuromorphia; family Dasyuridae; genus Sarcophilus; species Sarcophilus harrisii. The sequence goes on from NC_045428.1 coordinate 132,625,653, forward strand.
TTTATATAGAACATGAGTAAACCTGGGTTATTAATCCTCTGCTTCTGGGTAATTCATCCTGTTGTAGAAATTAAATCAGTACATAAATACAAATGGCTAGCACTGTCAGCTTTCATTCCATTAGAACTTCTTTATGCACAGAGCACATCAGGCCAGAAACATTCAGTGTCCTGTCACATGTCCTGCTAAAATGTTACCTGGTCCTTTATTTAGACATTTGGGCAATTGAGATAATATGGCCTAAACTAACAGTGTTTATGCATTAACGTAAGCGAAAGTTTATTCATCTAGCTAATCAATTTTCACATTATTTTGTTTTGTTCTTGAAATATATCATTTTTATATATCTGAAATATATTCTTTGCTTTTTATGCTTTCTATGCCTTTCTTTGCTTCCTATGCCTTAATTCCCACCAACCCTTATTTAGATATCACCTATAGTACCTCGCCTGAAATTCTTAATCTATTGCAAAATTCAGTCCAAGTCCAATGGCATTATTCATAATTCCTTTGACAAGTTGCTTAATAGCTAGTGTCCTTTCACTGAATATTCATTTATGTGTTTGTGCCTATTTGTGTTTGTATAGAGATACATATCTGTGCATCTATCAGTATATACATAGATGTGTACATGGATGCATATATACATGCATGTAAATATCTCTGTGTATTGCATACATATGCATATACATACAGATATATGGAGATTTATATGTATATGCATATGTGGTGTGTATGTCAGCTCATTTGTGTCCTTATATATATATGTATGTATGTATATGCTATTTGATAGAAAGAACTTTTGAATTATGTCTTTCTAATATTAGATTAGCTTAGTTCTTGGTACATAATGATACTTAATACATGGTTGTTGATCAATGAATTGATAACAATAACTTTTTAACAGGATCATTTATGGAGACTTTTCTCTATAAATCATACTACAAAAATATGCTAAAACACAACTTTCATTATGTTATTTCCCTGTTTCAAATAGTTCAATAGTTCTTCAGTGGAGGTTCTATCTCATTGTGGACATAGAATAAGAAATCAGGAAGTCTAAATTTTATCTAACTAGTCCAACTAGTGAGGAAAAATCAATTAACCATTTTTGAATCTCAATTATGAGGCTTTTAAAATGAAATTATTAATAGTCCCTGTTTCAAAGCATAGTTGTATAGATCAAATGGAATAACATGTTGCAGATTTTTGCAAATGTAATTGTTTTTAATTATTTTTACTTCACTATTTCCCAACTGCATATAAAATGTTTTAGCTATAATTATTTTTAATCTTTGAGTTCCAAACTTTTCTCCCTCCCTCTTACCTTTCCCCCTTCTTGAATAATCACGAAATTTGATTATATATGTGAACTCCTGAAAAAAAAAACATATTTCCAAATTAATTATGTTACAACAAAAAATACTAAATAAAAGAATAAAAAACAAATGTAAAAATATGCATTTATATTAATTCAGAGTTCATCAATTTTCTTTCCAGTAGTGGCTAATATTTTTTCAAGATGTGCTCTTGGAAATTCCTTAGATCAATGTTTTGATCAAAGTAACAAAGACTTTCACAATTGATCATCCTTGTAATAGTGATATTATTACATATAATATTCTTCTCATTTGGTTTCCTTCACTTTGCATTAAATCATACACCTTTTTCCAATTCCATTTTTTTCCAGAAATAATCCAGTTCATTCTTATAGCAAAATAGTATTCCATCACAAAAAAACAAACAAACAAACAAAAAAGAAAGTTGTTAAGCTCTTTTACTTTTCATAGGTAACCTCTCATTTTCCAATTCTTTGCAAGCACAAAAATAACTGCTATGATGTGTTTGTGTGTATAAATACACATATATGAATGGATGGATATATATATATATATATGTCTGTATATATATATATATATATATATATATATATATGTGTGTGTGTGTGTGTGTGTGTGTGTATGTATGCATATGTATATATTTAATCTACATTTAATGTGAGTACTATGTTTATTTTGAGGTCTTTGGCGTACAGATGTAGTATTATTACTGGTCTAAAAAGGATTTGTAGTTTTATAGTTCTTTGGGATTAGTTTCAAATCACTTTACAAAATGGTAGGGATAGTTTATATCACCAATCATTATGCAATAGTGTCCCAATCTTCTCTATCATCTTTTTTCTTTTCTATCATGTTAATTAATCATTTGTGTATTTATTTTTTCTAAATAATTTATTATATTAGTTTCCAATTATAATATCATAGAAATATTTCCAAATACATTGGTAAGTTTAAAACTTTATTTTCTAATTACAAATACAACTTTTTTTTTTTTTGTATTTTCTTTCTCTCTTCCAAACTTTCCCTCAAGCAGCAAGCAATTGGAATGATTATACATCTGCAGTCATGTAGGACCTATTTCCATATTTATCATGTTATAAAAGAAAATAAGCCACAAAAATTAAAACCTATGTTTTAATATGCATTCCAGCTCTATTATTTCTATATTTTCTCTTATCATTTTAAATTATCAGTTCTTCAGAATTATCTTGGATATTTGTGTTGCTGAAAAATAGCTAAGTCATTCATACATCATTACATGATGTTGCTATTACTGTATATTCTGTATATACTGTATATTCTCTTGATTCTGCTTATTTTACTTTGCACCAGATCACACAAGTTTCCACACCCCTGGGATTTTTTGAAAGAATCCTGCTCATTACTTCTTTGTACATAAGTACTATACAAGAGTATTCCATCACAATCATATACAACATTTTCAGCTATTCCCTAATTAGTGGACATCCTGTCAAATTCCAGTTCCTTGACATGACAAAAATAAATGGTATAAATAAGACTGTATCTACACACTTCCTTTAAAAAAATTCTATGCTATACAGAATTAGTATTGCTACTACTACCTCAAAAGTTAGGCCCATTTTATAGTCCATTTAGTATAGTTCCTAATTGCTCTCTAGAATGCTTGGATCACTTCAAAATTCCATTAACAGTGTTTGTGTCCCATTGTTCTCATATCTAATATTTGTCATTTTCCTTTTCTGATATATTAGCAAATATGATAGCATGACATGGTACCTCAGGGGTATTTTAATTTACAATTCTCTAATAGAGTTTGGAGCACTTTTTATGTGACTATTAATAGTTGTGATTTCTTTATGTGAAAGCTGTCTGTTTATAGGCTTGGCCATTTATCAATTGGGGAATTATATTTGTTCTTAGAAATTTGTTTCTGTTTTCTACACACTTCAGAAATTATCAGAGAAAATTCTGTGAAAATATTTTCTGTAATTCTCTGCTTTCCTTCTAAATTTGTCTCTGTTGATTAGGTATGTGCAAAAACCTTTTGGTTTGATGTAATCAAAACTATCTATTTTGCATTCTTCTGAAGTCTTGTTGAGTTATAAAATTGTACATCCATTCAATAGATCTGATACTAAACTAATGTAAGTTCTCCTAAATTGTTTGTGGTATATCTAAATTATGTACCCATTTTTAATCATATCTTGCTATGTGGTGTGAAATGTTAGTTTTTTATGTTTCTGCAAAATTTCAGTTTTTCACAGCAATTTTTTTTTACATAATGAGTTCTTATCACAAATTTTAGGATGGTTTAATTTATAAAACACAATATTATTTCACTAATTAGTTGTTTTTTGATGTGTTCCTCATCTTTCCAATGATCCATGGATCTATTTATTAGCCAATGCTGTAGTGTATTGATGATTACTTTATTATAATAGTTTGAGATCTAATATATCTGGGCTACCATTCTTCACATTTTTTGACTAATTAATTTAATAATATTGAATCTTTTTTCTTCCAGAGTGAATTTTGTTATTATTTTAGTACCATAATATGGTTTTTAATAGTTTGGTATTGAATAATTAAATAAATCTGATAACATTCTAATTTTTATTATATTGGCATGATCTATCCAAGAACAATTCACATTTGCCCAGTTGTTTAAATCTAATTTAATAAGTGTGAACAGTGTTTAGTAATTATGTTCATATAGTTTCTGTATTTCTGTTTACAAGTACACTCCCAAGTATTTTATATCATCTAAAGTTATATTAAATATAATTTTCCTTTCTTTTCCTTGCTGTTCAACTTTGTTGGATTTATATTTACAAAAACATACAAGAGTATATATATGTCTCTATGCATATATAGGTACACATATACCTAATTGAATACATGCATGCACACACATGTATGTGCATATTTATATCTTTGTTATCTATCTGTCTATGTTATATGTCAATGATATAAGACATACATCTATACAGGACATTCATACACATTCCCCTATCTTATAAGCATGCAATTTACAAATTATGTATAATGAACATATTTATAGAACATGCATTTATAGTCATCTATCATATAATAATATACATATTAAGTAAATATTATTAAAACATTAATATTGATATTACTAAACAATATCTAATACATGCATATCTTTACCTAATAATTCTTATATAGCACTTAATACATAATATGCATATATTACATAAGATATAATATGCTGGTGTACATTATATTACAAGATCAACAAAGGTACTTCCTCTAGCAGATCACAACCCTTAGGAACACCTTTATTTATTTACAAGTAGGTATGTATGGCTTGTGGAAGATTATTTTACATCATAAAATTGTGTTGAAGTTAATTATTTACACTAAATTTTATGATTCTCTAGGTTTCTCTAAGTATATATAATATCATTTGCAAAAAGTGATAGTTTTGTTTCCTCATTATCTATTTTTATGCTCTCATTTTTTCTTGTTTTACTGCTATATCTAAAATTATTGATACAATGTAGAATACTAGTGATGATAGTGGACATCATGATTTTATTGGAAAGATTTCTGGTTTATCCCCATTGCAACTTAAACTTAATGATGGATTTACATAAATATTCTCATTTTTGAAAATTATATTTATTTCTCTTCTTTCTAATGTGTTAAGAGACATGAGTGCTTTATTTTGTATTAAAGCCTCTTCATTTATTGAAACAATTCAGTGACTTTTTTTTTGTTAATTTCAATTCTGATATGGTTTATTCCTAATATTAAACTCTTCCCAAATTCCTGATATAAATTGCATCTAGCCAAGTCAATGATCTTTATGATATATTGCTGTGCACTCTTTACTAGTATTTTATTTTACTTTTTGCATCAATATTTATTGAGAAAATTGGTCTATAATTGTGTTTTTCTGTTTTTTTTTTCAATTCCTTGTTTAATATCAGCAGCTACTCTGTGTCCTAAAAGGAATTTTGTGGGACTCCTTTTTCTGTTCTTCCAAATAATTTATGTAATATTGAAATTGATTGTTTTTTTAATGTTTAATACAATTCATTTTTGAGTGTCATCATTTTCTGTGGATATTTTTCTTTTCAAAAAATTTAATAGCTTTTTCACATCTTTCTTTTCTATATATATTTATGTAGGACTGCATTTCAGTCTGCCTAAATCACTTCCAGGTTTGAGTAGTTACAGCCAGATCTTGTTAGGTTCTGGCATTTTTTAGAGTACCCTCTATTTTAGGCTTTAATTTCTCTACCAGTTTACTGCTTTGTAATCAAGGCAGAGCAGTTAGCCTATAGCAGAGTGGTCTTTATAACTTCTCTAGCCACAGAGATCACCCCTGCCCCTGGTCTGCCCAGGATGCTAGCCTCTCACTGCCTGTGCTAGTCTGTTCCTGGCCCCTCAGGACAAACCATTCCTGGCAATCTTCCAGATTGACTTCAGCTGGTAAGTTGTATGCTTCTGATCTTCATTTAAGCAGTGAAGAGCTATTTATGAAGCTGGATAAAATGGTTGGTTATGAGGGGAATGAGAGGAGCTTAGAAAGTCGCGTGTGTTCTCTCTCTCTCTTTTTTTTTTTTTAATGTGACCTTGAAGAAATGAAACTTTTTATTTAGTTACCTCATCTCTGCTCAGCTCATTGTCACCCCACACACCATATAAAGGAAAAGTAACTATAAAAAAATCTAAACTAAAAGCTTTGCCTAAGGGAATTTTAGGGAGGGATCAGGTAGTGCTTCTTTATGTGAGCTCTCCTGTGAATTCGGCCTCCTCCTTCTGGACTTCTCAGAGGTAGGGGCTGCCTGTTTCTTATGAGATTTTAATAAAACCTTTCAACCTTTACTTTGAGAAATCTCAGAGTAGTCATTTTGGATTAGGGTCTCTGTACCCCACACAGTTTTGGGGGCTCATCTGGGATCATGTGCTTCAGCAGGAAATGACCACTACCCCTATTTGGGGGCAGGTACCTGTGGGACATTTTGTTCCTGTGGTCTCTGGAGAGGAGTGGTGTTTCTCCTCTCTGCCAGGCTAAGTGCTTGAAGGGAGAGACTCAGTGAAGGAGAAAGTGAAAGAGAGGGATCCACAGTTCCTGTGCAGCTGTTTATTGTGAAGTTGGCCTCCTCCTTCTGGGCTTCCCAGAATTAAGGGCTGCCTGCTTCTTGTGAAATTCTAATAAAATCTTTCTACCTTCACTTTGAGAGATCTCCAAGTAATCATTTTGGGTTAGGATCTCCCTACCCTACACATCCTTGACCTCAAAGTTCCAGAATTTGTCTATAATATTCCTGTGAGTTTTCATCTCGGGATCTCTTTCATGTGGTGATTAGTGGTGTGTGTAAAGGTGAAGAACTTAAAGATTAAGCACATATTGATCAGAATTGTTAGCTAAAGTAGATCAAGCCTATAGGCTTCAGTTTCAGCTTCTCCAGAGTCACATGATTTTAAATAAGGCCTGGATTACATTCCATTGTCCAAAGAAGGGATTAAAAACATATATGTGTCCAAAGAAGCTGTATGTCACCTTGGCTACTACATTCCACTGACCAAATATGGGAATATAGGCTTATGTGACCAGTCACAACATATAGAGGATGGGATTTTTGAGGTTCTTTGTCTGAAATGTATAAAAGCTGCAAGCATTTTCAAGGATCTGGCCTTATCCTACTGTGAAATTTGGCTCACAGACCAGGATGGGGTCTGCTTCTCAAGATTCTAATAAATAATTCTGCTTTCTATGAGTGATCTCTGTAGTAGTCAACTTAGGTAGGTCTTTTTTATCCCAAACAGTGGATTCTTTCAATTTCTATTTTGTCCTCTAGTTCTAGAATGTCAAACAAAATTTTCTTGATAATTTCTTGAAGGATGATATATAAACTTTTCTTATGATCATGATTTTCAGAGAGGACAACAATTTTAAAATTATCTCTGCTGGATCTATTTTCCAAGACAGTTGTTCATCCAATGAGATATTTCACATTGCTTTCAATTTTTTTTTTATTCTTTTGGTTTTGTTTTATTGTTTCTTGATTTTGATTTTTCATAAAATTATAAATTTCCATTTCCTCAATTACATTTTTTAAGGAATCATTTTTTTCTATGACTTTTTGTACCTCTTTTCTCATTTGGTCCATTTTACTTTTAAAGTGTTCTTGTTAGCATTTTGTATTTCTTTTTTTTTTTTTTCATTTTTTCTTCCACTCATCTTATTTAATTTTCAAAATCTTTCTTGAGCTCTGCCATGACCTAAGACCAATGCTTATTTTTCTTGAAGGCTTTGGATATAGGAACTTCGACTTTTTTATCTTTTTCTGAGTGTGTATTTTGACCATCCTCAACACATTCTAATGTGAATTAGAATGTATCTATTGCTAATTCTTGGCCTTCCAAGACCCACTCCTGGTTTGGGGGCAGAAGTTATATATTCTTACTGTGGTGTAACAGATCTTTATTGGTGATCTTCTAAGTTATCTTTGGCTGCAATAAGGTTCCACTATCTTTTTTGTGGATTCTGACACTTTAGTTTGTTAAGAGTCATTCTTGAAAGGAACTTGGGGACATTTAGGAGAAAGATTAGGTGAGTCCCTGTCTTACTCTGCTACATTGGCTCTCCCATTCCCGTAACTTCATTTTCTTCGAAGTTTGTATCTTTAT